>NC_136957.1:27159367-27281867 GCF_032717465.1 Coenobita brevimanus | reverse complement strand
AATACTTAAAGGAGGAATTACCAGACATACACACATGTTTTAATTAAAATCCATTATTTATGATCCAAATATTAATGAAAAAAGCACTCAGTATAACCCTCACCATCATTGAGAAACAAAGGAATACAAAGGAAAGTAAGCAGCAACAGACCTGTTGGTTCTTTCTTGGCTGTTTGGTAAAGGGATGGTTGTAACTAACTAACCTCTTCTGCCACTTAAAGATATGGATAGAAAAGCAGGATATGGATAGAAAATCCTCCAGCCTAAGCCGGCAGGAAATAGTGAGAAGGATCACCATGCAGAATAGAGAAACTGTCATGGATATTTCATAGGAAAGAGGGAAAGGAAATCTTAATTTAAACTACCTGAAAAGGAAGTCAACAATATTTATCAGTTTTTTTTCTGCAGGTTACATCATCCAAGCTCTGAAAAGAAATAAAACATATACTGTATATACTATCTATATACCTAGGCTGCTTCCCCCAAGGAAAGGGAGGTAGCCGAGACAGGACGACACACTCCCCATTTACTCATCCATGCGAACACATTCATTCGTATCTTAGCCCCAAAGGGGAGAAGGGACAGATCCACACCGCACCACACCGCACAAGGGTCAACTGCGCAGTGCAATCAGTGACATCCGCAGCAGGGCCCGACAGCAGAGCTGGTTTACCCCTGCCACATCATAATAGACCCATCCCCTTACCCGCATCTGACCTGACAAGCTGATCAGACCAAATGCGGGAGAATATCCCCTCAGGGCTGCGTCATCATTTATTCATTCACAATTTCTCTCCATTTGTTTCTGTCACGCACAGTCACTCTTCCTTACTCAACAGACATCCCTCTCGCATCCAGCGCTCTCTTCACACTGTCCATCCATCCTATTCGTGGTCTCCCTCTCGACCTTACACCTCTCGCATAAGATCTAGTTATCTTTTTCACCAATCGCTCATTATCCATTCTCTCCATATGCCCAAACCATCGCAACACCCTCTGCTCAACTCGATCAGCCATCTCCCGAACAACTCCAATTCTCCTTCGCACTTCATCATTTCGCACTCGATCCATACGCGTCACTCCATACATACTCCTCAGACACCTCATCTCCATTATATTCAAACTTTTCCTCACTGCTACACCCATATTCCATGTTTCAGCCCCATATAACGTAGTCGGTACCACAACACCCTCATACACCTTTTATTTAGGAGTAAACATATTAAGCTTGGGGTTGGAAGACAGATACTTATCCAAGCGACCTTTAAAGGTGAGTTTACTATATATAGTTTACTATATTGGATGGCTATTACTGTATTTTGTTCCATATTTTAACAACTTTATTAAAGAAGAAATGCTTCGCTTCAAGCAACTGGAATCGTCCACCATTTATTTTATGCCGAAGGGGTTAATTACACAGTATGACTTTCATAACACAATAAATCACAAAAATGTCACTAATCTCCCTGAACCAGTATAAGTGGGCGGTTCCGTTGCCTGGTTATACTTTACAACCTTCGCTTCAGTTCCCATCAGTTCACCAGGAAGGAGAATGAACGATAGCACGAAAAGGGCAGCTTCAGCCTACAGTCTCCCGGCTCACACGAAGCTGAGCGTGAGGTGACGGACAGCGTGAAATGGAGGCGATTCGTTTGCGGCCATCATTTCCGAGATTAGGGAAACTGGCTGTAGATAGATAGCTAGATAGACAAGCGTTAGTCTTGTATATTGTAGCATTACTAACCCTTTCATACGATGACGTCTTAATATTAGATGTGGGACCATCTCAAGGAGCGAGTCTGTCTCTCACTAACGGTTTTGGGACAAGAGGGTCTTCACTCCCGTAGATGTTAGCAACTTTATTGAAGCCGCACCACATTGTAACATACCACATCACAACACATCACACCAACGCATACCACACCACACCACACCACACCGCTCAAAATTACCCCCCCCCCCATCATACCACACCAAAAGCATTAATCGAAGGGCTCTGGTGCTCCGCATTTAGTACCTTTACATTTTATAATGATTCTTGCTACATCGTGATAATAATGTTCAATAAAAAAATAAAAAAAACTCATGTATCCTCGTACTGCTCGGGTTAGTACCTCAAGGACGACTGACGAAAAAGTGTTTGGAACAATATATTGGATAGAATGCTTCGTAATCACTCTATTGAATTATTTGCATATATACATTAACATTCTCTTGTATGCTATTTATATCGCTCTAATATCAATCCAGTTTTCATCACTAACGCACCAAAGGATACTGAGGTATAATACACAAAATAGATGGTAATGGAAGAAGTATTACGAAATCTCCAAAGCCACATCAGTAACGACCCAATAATTATTTTTCACACCATTTTCTTCGCCACAAGGAAACCATCCGCCGTGTTGGGGTTAAAACGATGACGACATACAAGACGAAGGTTTAGGGTTATGGGTTGTATTGTAGATGGCACAGGAGGCTTAGTGGCACCTCTTGCTGTGTAGCATATTTTGCAAAATATACCTTAACATTAACTAAGATGGTATTTATAGTATATTAATGTCGATGTATTTTTCATGTACCCTAAACGGGGTACTGACGTACAGTGCAATGTGCAGAATAAATCGTTAAGGAAGAGGTGCCGCGATTTCTTTAAAGCCACTAAGAAGGTAGCGTAAATGGCCATCGCTGGGTTGTTATATTTGCTAATTTTTGCATCAAATTAACGGTTCCTAATTGTACTGCTGCGAGAGGGGGACGAGGGGAAACAAACTTTGCCCAGCAGTCTGACCGGCCTATGGGTCCGACAAGAAAAGAAAATGCCCTTCATTGTGACATGCTTTCTCAAAACAAAATAAAATTATCCAGCCATTCCAGCGCTAAAACACAAAAGATTTCATGGTACTGAGAAAGGTTTCATTGTTTCAAATCCCCTTTTAATACAAGGGTTAACGCAAGACGATTTTATTCAGGAAATTGGGTCATAGTATCCTGAGTGTTAATACTGTCATTTTTAACGTTCTAATACTAAGGATAACTCAAGGATGAATTCTAGGTAATTCAAAATGTTATTTAAAAATGTGTCAGTCATAGGAACTAAAGAAAATTATTACAATGATTTTTTTTACACTTGTATTACCAGTAATGTCTCCTAGAATGAAAAAAAAAAAAAAAAAAAAGTCTGACAGTAGAAAGACGTAGCTGAGAAAGTCATCACTGAACTGGAGAGTTGATATTAATATATTCGTTGGATAATACCAAGAACTGAATATAAAAGTTATCCTGGTAATCCGTTCACTATTCTGGATCCGTTTCCTTTGGCTTTAACAAGAAAAAAAAATTATCAAAAACGTCATCATGCTCAAGGGGTTTATGCCTTAATTCCAGGTGACATCCGTCCAACGTATTCTTGCTGCTGTGAGACAATTTGATTCCGTGTAGAAAGGCCTAGTTTAGAAGGAGTTTAGTCAAGTTGTTATCTACCTCCTCTAGCAAAAAAAAAATTCAATCATCAGCAAAAGAAAATCGCGATAAAATAATAAATAAATGAATAATCTAATCAAATAATTAAAAACTTTGCTGGTTTCAAGGGGTGAAGAGACTAAAGGTCGTATACTTAAACCTGAAACCCAGAAGTGGAGTGCAAGTTCCAAATATCTGAAAGTCACTTACGGAGCACCTCTGATTATTAGATATGATCAGTCTGCATCCCAAACTACAGAATGCAGTTAGCAACCACACAGAAAAACCAGATAAGTCCTATGATCACCACGTACTTCAAAAACCATTCTCAAAAACTGGGGACCCATGGAGACCCATGTTGCGGCTTCAAGTTTAAGCATACGACTCTAACACTTGATGATGACAAAAAGGAAGATGAACCAACGAGCTGAGATGTGACGAAGGAAGAAAAAGACCTAATAATCGATGAGAATAAAAGACCAAACAATATGATTTGACTAAATGCTCTACGAATTAAAAACAAAAAAACTAAAGAATAAATGATCCAAAAGAATCCAAGAATGTAAGGTCTATGAATGAGATCTGGGAAATAATGATCTCATAGTAATAAATACTAAAATGATAGATGAAAAAATATAATTCCTGAAATTAATATATCTCAAAATAACAGATCTGAGAATGGCAACTCTAGGATTAGTTGAAGTGAGAATAAAACATTAGAGAATAAAAGATCTGAGAATGATAGATCTGAGAATATATCAGAGAATAATACATCTCAGAGCAACATACCCAAGAACAATACCTCCAAAATTAACGTCTAAAAATATAATGGAAACAAAAGTAGTCCATCAGTTAGTCTAAGACTAAAACATTTAACATCGCCCTGTGACCTTGACCTTTGAGTAATTGTTATTTAAATCAGAGTTCTATGTTCTTACCGCCCCCTGAACCCTTCCACCACGTCTGGTCGAAATCAGATTAAAATTGTTTAAGCTGACCTTGCCCTGTGGCCTTGACATTTGATCTGTTCGTGTCACCTTGACCTTTGACTGATTGTTCTCAGAATCAAACCCTTTATCCTTGCCTAACCCTAATTTATTCCACAAGATTTGGTATAAATCAGATAAAAACCCATGTTCATTTCTCCATCGTACCCTGACTTTCGTCCTATTGTTCTAATATTCAAAATGTCAAGCACTCTGCTGATCCTAAAGACTTCCACAAAGTTTGATCCGAATCAGACTTAAAAACCGTTTTGATTATTTTGTATGCACACAGACACTTGGGTCGAACTTTGACCTTGTTCTGTGACCTTGAATTTTGACTGTTTTCAAAATTATATCCCTTCGTTCTTGCACCACCCTCAACTTTTGCTGTAAGTTTAGTGTGAATCGAATATAAACTGTTTAAGTTGACATTGCTCGGTCAAATATTGACCTAGCCTCGCAACATCAACCTTTGACCTACTGTTCCAAAAAGCAATTGGCCTAACCCTTGGCTGACCCTGAACTCCGCCATCAAGCTTGTGTAATTTTGGTGACAGAAAGAGTCCAGCACACACCACACACACACACACACACACACACACACACACACACACACACACACACACACACACACACACACGCACGCACACGCGCGCGCGCGCCAGCGCGTAACCTATGATGAAAATGATAGCCATAAGGATAACTCTTCTGGTCATACCAGATATCAGGAAAACAGAAGGAAAAGCAAATTAGGAAACATAAGCGAAGAGACTTAGATATTAACTATGGAAATGTGCATAGTAAACTGATTAAATAATAAGAAAAGTAAAAGATCTGAGAAGTAAAAATATTAACCAGAGGGAGCACTGAAACTGCAATACCCTCGCCCACATTTCGGTCTAAGGGTAGAACATATGAATTTGTTGTGTGACCTTGACCTTCAACCGATTGTTCTCAGAATCAAGTTACTTATATCTTGTCTGAAAATCCCTGCCTTTCTGTCATTGTCTGTACTCATAGAATAATTTTGTTAGGTATAACGGTCCCTATAACAGGTGGCCTCGAAAGGAACAATAGATCTGTTGCTGCTTGCTTTTCTTTATGTTTCTTTACCATATACCTGTTTATCTGTTTGTCTATTTATCTATCTGTCTATCTGCCTGTCAACCGAACTATCGCTCTGTCTATCTATATACCGATCGATCGATCAGACTGTTCATTTTTGCCGTAAAATCACGTTTTGTTCATGCACCGAGGGCAGAGACATGGCTTCTTAGCTAGCAATGACGCCATTGCCTGGGTAGTGATGACGTCACATTTTCCTAAACTAATCAGCGTAGAGACTCATGTGAAGTATTTTTTTTCGCATGTAAAAAAAATTATTTTCACGTTTTGTAACTTTCTGAACTTGGAAGAAAATAGGCTCACTTGCAAGCCATACCATGGCAGGATATTAATAAAATTGCATGAACACCAGCTGCCGACAGTAAGTGATATTTCTAATGGAAATGTGCTTGTTTCCTTACTTTACCTCACTTCTGAATGCGCTCTGGAGCACCACATGCAAGCTAACCACACCTATATCTGCCAATTTTTTAATAATTTACTGTCAGCAATCAGGGGCTGGCATATGCATTCGTCCACCCAGTCTTAATTCATTCACTACGAGAATCGTTTATACTCTTACTAAGCTAGACGCTTTTATTCAAGTTAGAAAAGATTCTTTGATTTGAAGGGGTTAGATGTAGCTTTCTTTAACTTGTTCAGTACGAAAAACCTATCAAGAGTTGAAATAAATGATTTGGAGGTGGCACAATAAACTACAATAAGTTACCAGACGAAGAGTGCAAAACACGGCCGAAATACACGCTTATTATTTAGTCTGATGGTAATGTATGCAGTGAAATGGAATAATTTAAAGATGGAAAAAAATAGTAAAAACCAAGCCAGTAAATATGTTTTAGGGCAATCATCAGTTTTAACAGTACCTACAGTCAAGGACAAAAGTTCACCTACTACTCTGTTGTGTCTAATTCACAAACAAGACCTGTTTGTCGTCAGCCTCCCTAATGTATCATGTAAACGAGAATCACCTATGGCCAGAGATACATAACGTATCTCATTTAGAATATAAATATTTGGCAGCAGACGAAAATCAGAAGCAGAAGAGGTTAAATATAAGGATTTCTTTTCTTGACTCAGCTCTCGTAGACCTTTCTTTTTGCTAACCCTCCACTCCCGTCCCTGATTAAAAAAAGAAAAAAGAAAAAAAAAAGTTGTAGAAGGATTTTCACACAAAACTATGTTTTTTTTTATCACTAGTTCGATGCTTTTCTAGACTGCCCAAAGAATAGCAAACTTGTCCTCGTGAGTCTAGAAAAGCTTTGATCTGCCTCCTCAACACTGAACAACAACAGGTCTTCGTTGTGTCCCCTGGCTGCGACCTTCCTCCAGCAAGAGGAAGGGGTTCAGGGTAAGCAGACCTACGTCGTGCGAGTATGCAGTAAAGAACACATTACTGCATATTACTGCCGAAGTGTGGGTACTGAGCTAACTCATCAACTACAGGACATCTTATTTTATAGTACCAGTTGTTTATTCTTGCATCCTCCAAACGATTATATTCAACAATGGAAAGGTTTCTCTTAGTGATGAAAATAATGAAAATTTTATCCAACTCCTGCAGTTCAAAAATCCCTAACTGGAATGTAATTGCTAATCAGTAGCAAGAACAGTAACAAAAATTAAAGGAGCAGAGAGATGTGGACTGTTCCAGTGCCAAAATATTGGTCTTCACATAGGTCAAATATTGGCCTAAGGTTTAAGGACGTGAAACAAGAGCTTCAGGGCCCTAGTACGGAGCTTCACTAGGATATAAAGAGTGAAGCAGCTTGTTTAGAGACAGACGCACAGTATCGCTCCTAGAGATGTTTCCGCATCCGAAAATGCCGTCCAAATTGAATGATCCTGTACAGGAAAGCGGAAAGATTTCAAAACACACACACACAACCGGTCTCTCTCTCTCTCTCTCTCTCTCTCTCTCTCTCTCCCTGACCGAGTTTTATAAACATTTTCACGCAAACCTACTCACACATTTACATAATCAAGCGGTCATCAATTTACCCAAGACCTTAATATCGCAGCGAGAGAGAGAGAGAGAGAGAGAGAGAGAGAGAGAGAGAGAGAGAGAATAACGACTGCAGTGCAGGAAGAATAAATAACAAGAAAGAAGTAAAGAAACACAGTTAAACCTATTCCCGGACCATTTAGGCCTTACAGTCCGTACGTGTTGGTATGTTCTTTAGCATAACCTAAGTACCTATTGCCTCAGCACAGAGTACTATATGAGGAAGGTTCAATGGTAGTTAATAATATATTTACATGTCTAAGGCTCTGAACTAATGAAGCTAGGTTTATAGCTTTCCAACCTGCTTTAACAATGTTTGGAGAAGGTGAGGAGGAAGTACTGTCTGCAACAGTACAACAGATGGTTCTCTACCCAACCCTGCAGACCCTCCCGCCATGCCTAGTATAGGAACAATGGTTGAAAGAACACCATTCTAGACTGATATACCAGAAGGAAAATAATATGATATAATTAACTATGAACCAGCATGGTCTTGGAGGATTAGCAGATTGCTGTCTAATGAATGTGTGTTTCAAGATTTCCTGTATTTTTTCTTTTACTTTGCACATAATTAGGAGAGAATGTTTATGATCAATTCCTTGGCTGAAATATATCGACCATAACTAACAGCAACACCATCATCTGAGATTAGAATGTACAGCAGCCGTGGCTCAGTGGGTTAGAGCGCTCCGCTCTGATCGAAGGGTCGGAGGATCGAATCCACCCAAGGGTCATTGGCAGACATCAGGAAGGGCATCCGGTCATAAAATGCTACACGCTCCAGTCCAAAGTCCTCTACCCAGGGGCAACGCCTTAGCCCTTCGGGGATACCTGGCGTAAAACCAAATTATTATTATTTTATTTATTATTTTATTAGTACTGGTGGATGATTTGATGTCGGCCGTCGCTCAGTTTCATTTCAACCACAATTTCGGAGACCCGCAGTTGGTGGTTCATTTTGTCTTGGAAGGAATCTGTAACTGTTCTGTTTATAACGTACTTAGGGAGTGTATTCCACTCGTTGAAGGAAATAATTGGTAAAAAAAGTTACGTAAACATTTACCTGACGACAGTGATTGACTGTGTTCGTAACAGTTAGTTTCATCTTACTGAATGCATTCAGTACCAAAATGCATAAAACTCACTTCCCTCTGTTATGCTGATTATTTACCCTTTGACTGATTTAGGTGTCCCCTAGTCACATATAATCGCCTGATGATTGCTACAGTGAAATCAGCTGACTGATAACAATACAAATTCAGTTACACAATGATAACCTGAAAAAGAATTAACAGAAACTTTTCCTTGTAAAGTTTATTTAAAATAACTTACATATGACTGGCAGAACTTTAATGGGTTAACGTTAACGTTAAATGTTTGATTTCAGCCGTGAAGCCGTCACCGCATCACACTGTACTTCATAATCGTAAAAAGTTCTTTTGACAAGTAGAGCAAAATTTCTATTTACTCGTATATTAAGGTTATATACCGCAAAACACACAAGTAACTTTCTGAGCTGTCTGATTACAACGCAGAGAAAATTCCAGAGGATTAGAGATGGTAATTCTGATGTCACTCACTCTCGACAAGATGTAATTTTCTGGGATCTGCTTCTCAGCATTATTATTGTTATTATTATTATTTTTTTTTAAATGGAGAGAGAGAGAAAGAGAGAGAGAGAGAGAGAGAGAGAGAGAGAGAGAGAGAGAGAGAGAGAGAGAGAAAGATGCAATGAAATGAAGTAGGAAAACAAAGAATCAAAGATCATTGGAGAAATAGATAAATAAATAAAAGAGCAAAATCTAGGAAAAAGGAAAATGATGGGATAAAGGAAGGAAGGAAGGAAACATAAATGAAGATCGTATGGAAGGAAGGATGGAAGGAGTAATGGATGGGAAAAAAAAGAACGTATAACACAAAGAAACTCCTGTGTTTGTGAAAGACAGGGAGAAAATGAGCTGGCGCAGTGATTAAAATTCTCTCTCTCTCTCTCTCTCTCTCTCTCTCTCTCTCTCTCATTTTCGTGCTGTGCTTTTTCATTTATATTATATCCTGTGGTATCTTAAGCAACGTCTACAGTAATTTTTAATCATCCCCGCCCCGGAGGGGCTGCGGAACAGGTATTGTGTTCACTCGGTTTGTCTGTTTGTTTGTTTGTCTGTCTGAGTTAACAACATTTCGCAAAACCCATTGGCGCGATTTTGGCTAGAATGACAGGAATGATGATGGGATATGACCTCATCACCTGATTAAATTTGGGGGCAAACTGGGCCAAGGCTCAGGATGTAGGCCCCGAAAATGTTTTGAAAAAAGTCTTTCTCCACACCTTTCAAATTCGTCATATCGACATGACACTAAAACCTAAAGGTGCATCTTTCAGATCTGCATCCTATAACATGCCTCATTACATCAAGGGCGTCACCCCTAGTTAGCGGTAGGGGGGTTTATGTCGGGTGGGTCGGGCCTAAAATTTCAAATGGGGATAAAATCGTCAATTTTCTCCCGATTTTCTTCAAAACTGATATGTGACATCTTTGACTATATTTCCGGTAGTGTTTGTGCGTCAGCACTAAAATGACTGCCGGGGAAGGGTTTGCTGTGTCTTGGCACCGCTTCTTGTTTCTTCCGCATCTCTTCCTCCAGATCCTCTCCTCTCCCCTCTTCGTGGCACCTCTTCTCTCTCTCTCTCTCTCTCTCTCTCTCTCTCTCTCTCTCTCTCTCTCTCTCGTCTCAAATAATATTGTTGAGGGAGGAGGAGGAGGAAAAGGAGGAAGGAGGAGGAGAGAGAGAGAGAGAGAGAGAGAGAGAGAGAGAGAGAGAGAGATGAGAAAGTGCAATAATACTCGTAAAAGGAGGGAAGGGTGGAAACGGTAAAGGAAGATGGAAGGAGGAGGAAGGAGAGAGATAAAGAAGGTAGATTAAGAAGAGAGAGGGACAGAACAAAGATGTTAAAAAAGGCTGGAAAATAGGAAAGTACCAATATTTTTTAACTGAAACACAAAGGAGGGAAATGGTGGAGAAGGAAGAAGGAGAAAGAAAAGAGAAACTGGGAAAGAGAAGAAGCGTAAAAAGAGGGAAGGAAGGGGAAATAAAGTGAGACATGAGAGAAGAGAGGAACAAGGTGGATAGGAATATGGAAGAGTTAAGTGTTAGGAGGTGGATGTTTGAAGGAAGAAAATGGAGGAGGAAGAAAATGAGGAGGAAATGAAGGAATAAAAAAGAAATCAACCTCTATGATGTTGAGAGACCCTTGAAGAGAAGGACGAAGAGGAAGAGGAGGACGAGGAGGAGGAGGTGGAGGAAGGAAGGAAGGGGGAAGTGAAGGAGAATGAGGCAGGAGAGGAAGGAGAAGAAAAGGTGAGAGGGAGTATGGGTAAAGGAGAGGAAGTATGGGACAGAAGGGTAAGACAGGAAGGGAAAGAGGAGGGTAAGAGAGGAAGAGGGAGAGAAGGGAAATAGAGGAGAGAAAGAGTGGAATGTAGAACAGAGGATGAGGGGAATTAAGAAGAGATATAGAGATGAGAATGGAGAAGAGATGGACCGAATATTAAGAGGAAATGAAGGGGAGGTGTAAATTAATTAAAAGAGGGAGAGAAGAAAAAAAAAGTGAAGTAAGGAGAGGAATAGAAAAGAGTTTGGAAGAAAGAAGTAAAAAATAAAACATAAGAGTAGATAAAGAACTAAAGAAAGTGTGCGGAGAAGAGAAAAGGGGATGGGTACTGTAAAAAAATGGACGACAAGGAGAAAAATAAATCCAACAGGGATGAAATAGAAGTATAGTGAAAGGTTGATGAGTATGAGATACGAGAAGTGGAAAAAAATGAGGAGGGAAGAGAGAAAAGCCATTCCCAGAAGCAGAGCGAACAACAACATGCCGTCAGGATTTCTGTTCTATATCTGCATTTCAAAAATAATAATGCACTAACTGAACTGACAGTCATTAAACATCAAAGCAACAAAAATAGCCAGCCCATGCATTCTTCGTGCAGATCTGGTGCATCAGTAGACCCCTACACAACAACATGCTTTAGTTAACAAGAGTTTTTCACTACATATAATAACATGGTCAGAACAGCCACAGATCGAGTCAAAACAATGAGACCTTGCCAGCCGCACGTATTGCTAGTGCAAATCATAAATTATTTTATTAAGATGATAAAATGAGGAGCCGCTGTAGAAGCTCCAACCACAGAACAGCATTCTATCAACCGGACGACAGATTACTTTACACAAAGTAGCTGCAACTTCGAAGTTAATAAAATCTCTAACTGTCATCCTGACGATTCCCAGCATCTACCATACATGAGACACAATCCCGTGAACATTATTCTGGAATCCCATCTTCTTAAATGATACTGAATATCTTAAGTAAACTTTCCATCAGCAGGAAGCATCTATCTAACACACAAGATGCAGAGGATGAGCCATTCTAGAATGACCAATAGCCATAGTTTTAGCTTTTCTTGCATGAAGCTTTATATTCCAGATCTGACACCACTGCATGAGGCATTTCAGATCCACATTCAAATCTCAGTCACCAATCACCAAAGACCTACTCACTGTCAGTGGCCTATCGAGAACTGCTGTCAGGGTGGTATCATCAGCTGAGCTAAAACAGGCTTCTGAACAATTGTTATTAGATCATTTATTTACAAGATAAAGAGAACTAAAAATGAAACTACTATTCTAAGGAACACTAGACACAGCCTAACACCAACGACAATAAGATCGTAAATGTACATCTCTACCACGACCTTAAAGAAAATATTTAATCCCTAAATATACCTAGCTATCTACTCCAGCAGACGAAAGTTTGTATAATACCTTTCTATGGCCCTTCCAAAGCATCAGAGAAATCAGTCTTGTTCAGCTTACACATGGGTTTGAGATTCAGAGCCTGCTGCAGAACATGACTCATTGTCATGATTGCACACGAGTGCTTTGACCTGGCTACTGAGCAAAATGACATTCCAGAACCAAACCACTAAACCGAAGGTAGGCTACTTAGCCAGCCTAGTGGAGGACAGCCGTTTATACACCTTAGACAAAACCATCATCGACAGATATGTTCATTAATTCCCAGCCGAAGACAAGCGTTTTCTCTTTAGAGGGGATGACACTTCAGTCACTTTTCAATCCTGAGGAAAGGTAGTAGACATCAGAGGCACCGCATATGCATGAGATAGCCGAAAGTCCAACGTTGATGGCATAAGCCTATGATAAAATATTGGGAAGAAGTCCGTGGGATCAACAGTACCATAGTCACTTATTTCATTGGGCAGATGTCTCACTTCACTGGAATGAAAAGCAAATTCACCTAGGGAAGATGCATGATGATTAGGTACAGGAGTTCTGAAACATGCTGACTCTGCTTTGAGAATTCATTAACTGCTCAGTCTTGTCAGCATAATAAAAACAAGACAGTCTGGTGTTGGATCAGTCAGCGGTGGAACACAAGCGTTAGTTTTACATACTGTAGCATTACTAACCCTTTCATACGATGACGTCTTAATATTAGATGTGGGACCATCTCAAGGAGAGAGTCTGTCTCTCACTAACGGTTTTGGGACAAGAGGGTCTTCACTCCCGTAGACGTTAGCAACTTTATTGAAGCCGCACCACTTTGTAACATACCACATCACAACACATCACACCAACGCATACCACACCACACCACACCACACCGCTCAAAATTACCCCCCCCCATCATACCACACCAAAAGCATTAACCGAAGGGCTCTGATGCTCAGCATTTAGTATTTTTACATTTTATAATGATTCTTGCTACATCGTGATAGTAATGTTCAATAAAAAAATAAAAACTCATGTATCCTCGTACTGCTCGGGTTAGTACCTCAAGGACGACTGACGAAAAAGTGTTTGGAACAATATATTGGATAGAACGCTTCGTAATCACTCTGTTGAATTATTTGCATATATACATTAACATTCTCCTGTATGCCATTTATATCGCTCTAATATCAACCCAGTTTGCATCACTAACGCACCAAAGGATACTGAGGTATAATACACAAAATAGATGGTGATGGAAGAGGTATTACGAAATCTCCAAAGCCACATTAGTAACGACCCAATAATTATTTTTCACACCATTTTCTTCGCCACAAGGAAACTATCCGCCGTGTTGGGGTTAAAACGATGACGACATACAAGACGAAGGTTTAGGGTTATGGGTTGTATTGTAGATGGCACAGGAGGCTTAGTGGCACCTCTTGCTGTGTAGCATATTTTGCAAAATATACCTTAACATTAACTAAGATGGTATTTATAGTATATTAATGTCGATGTATTTTTCATGTACCCTAAACGGGGTACTGACGTACAGTGCAATGTGCAGAATAAATCGTTAAGGAAGAGGTGCCGCGATTTCTTTAAAGCCACTTAGAAGGTAGCGCAAATGGCCATCGCTGGGTTGTTATATTTGCTAATTTTTGCATCAAATTAACGGTTCCTAATTGTACTGCTGCGAGAGGGGGACGAGGGGAAACAAACTTTGCCCAGCAGTCTGACCGGCCTATGGGTCCGACAAGAAAAGAAAATGCCCTTCATTGTGACATGCTTTCTCAAAACAAAATAAAATTATCCAGCCATTCCAGTGCTAAAACACAAAAGATTTCATAGTACTGAGAAAGGTTTCATTGTTTCAAATCCCCTTTTAATACAAGAGTTAACGCAAGACGATTTTATTCAGGAAATTGGGTCATAGTATCCTGAGTGTTAATACTGTCATTTTTAACGTTCTAATACTAAGGATAACTCAAGGATGAATTCTAGGTAATTCAAAATGTTATTTAAAAATGTGTCAGTCATAGAAACTAAAGAAAATTATTACAATGATTTTTTTTACACTTGTATTACCAGTAATGTCTCCTAGAATGAAAAAAAGAAAAAAAAAGAAAATAGTCTGACAGTAGAAAGACGCAGCTGAGAAAGTCATCACTGAACTGGAGAGTTGATATTAATATATTCGTTGGATAATACCAAGAACTGAATATAAAAGTTATCCTGGTAATCCGTTCACTATTCTGGATCCGTTTCCTTTGGCTTTAACAAGAAAAAAAAATTATCAAAAACGTCATCATGCTCAAGGGGTTTATGCCTTAATTCCAGGTGACATCCGTCCAACGTATTCTTGCTGCTGTGAGACAATTTGATTCCGTGTAGAAAGGCCTAGTTTAGAAGGAGTTTAGTCAAGTTGTTATCTACCTCCTCTAGCAAAAAAAAAATTCAATCATCAGCAAAAGAAAATCGCGATAAAATAATAAATAAATGAATAATCTAATCAAATAGTTTAAAACTTTGTTGGTTTCAAGGGGTGAAGAGACTAAAGGTCGTATACTTAAACCTGAAACCCAGAAGTGGGGTGCAAATTCCAAATTTCTGAAAGTCACTTATGGAGCACCTCTGATTATTAGATATGATCAGTCTGCATCCCAAACTACAGAATGCAGTTAGCAACCACACAGAAAAACCAGATAAGTCCTATGATCACCACGTACTTCAAAAACCATTCTCAAAAACTGGGGCTCTGGAGACCCATGTTGCGGCTTCAAGTTTAAGCATACGACTCTAACACCTGATGATGACAAAAAGGAAGATGAACCAACGAGCTGAGATGTGACGAAGGAAGAAAAAGACCTAATAATCGATGAGAATAAAAGATCAAACAATATGATTTGACTAAATGCTCTACGAATTAAAAACAAAAAAACTAAAGAATAAATGATCCAAAAGAATCCAAGAATGTAAGGTCTATGAATGAGATCTGGGAAATAATGATCTCATAGTAATAAATACTAAAATGATAGATGAAAAAATATAATTCCTGAAATTAATATATCTCAAAATAACAGATTTGAGAATGGCAACTCTAGGATTAGTTGAAGTGAGAATAAAACATTAGAGAATAAAAGATCTGAGAATGATAGATCTGAGAATATATCAGAGAATAATACATCTCAGAGCAACATACCCAAGAACAATACCTCCAAAATTAACGTCTAAAAATATAATGGAAACAAAAGTAGTCCATCAGTTAGTCTAAGACTAAAACATATAACATCGCCCTGTGACCTTGACCTTTGAGTAATTGTTATTTAAATCAGAGTTCTATGTTCTTACCGCCCCCTGAACCCTTCCACCACGTCTGGTCGAAATCAGATTAAAATTGTTTAAGCTGACCTTGCCCTGTGGCCTTGACATTTGATCTGTTCGTGTCACCTTGACCTTTGACTGATTGTTCTCAGAATCAAACCCTTTATCCTTGCCTAACCCTAATTTATTCCACAAGATTTGGTATAAATCAGATAAAAACCCATGTTCATTTCTCCATCGTACCCTGACTTTCGTCCTATTGTTCTAATATTCAAAATGTCAAGCACTCTGCTGATCCTAAAGACTTCCACAAAGTTTGATCCGAATCAGACTTAAAAACCGTTTTGATTATTTTGTATGCACACAGACACTTGGGTCGAACTTTGACCTTGTTCTGTGACCTTGAATTTTGACTGTTTTCAAAATTATATCCCTTCGTTCTTGCACCACCCTCAACTTTTGCTGTAAGTTTAGTGTGAATCGAATATAAACTGTTTAAGTTGACATTGCTCTGTCAAATATTGACCTAGCCTCGCAACATCAACCTATGACCTACTGTTCCAAAAAGCAATTGGCCTAACCCTTGGCTGACCCTGAACTCCGTCATCAAGCTTGTGTAATTTTGGTGACAGAGAGACAGTCCAGCACACACACACACACACACACACACACACACACACACACACACACACACACACACACACACACACACACACACGCACACGCACGCACGCGCGCGCGCGCCAGCGCGTAACCTATGATGAAAATGATAGCCATAAGGATAACTCTTCTGGTCATACCAGATATCAGGAAAACAGAAGGAAAAGCAAATTAGGAAACATAAGCGAAGAGACTTAGATATTAACTATGGAAATGTGCATTGTATACTGATTAAATAATAAGAAAAGTATAAGATATGAGAAGTGAAAATATTAACCAGAGGGAGCACTCAAACTGCAATACCCTCGCTCACATTTCGGTCTAAGGGTAGAACATATGAATTTGGTGTGTGACCTTGACCTTCACCCGATTGATCTCAGAATCAAGTTACTTATATCTTGTCTGAAAATCCCTGCCTTTCTGTCATTGTCTGTACTCATAGAATAATTTTGTTAGGTATAACGGTCCCTATAACAGGTGGCCTCGAAAGGAACAATAGATCTGTTGCTGCTTGCTTTTCTTTATGCTTCTTTACCATATACCTGTTTATCTGTTTGTCTATTTATCTATCTGTCTATCTGCCTGTCAACCGAACTATCGCTCTGTCTATCTATATACCGATCGATCGATCAGATTGTTCATTTTTGCCGTAAAATCACGTTTTGTTCATGCACCGAGGGCAGAGACATGGCTTCTTAGCTAGCAATGACGCCATTGCCTGGGTAGTGATGACGTCACATTTTCCTAAACTAATCAGCGTAGAGACTCATGTGAAGTATTTTTTTTCGCATGTAAAAAAAATTTTTTTCACGTTTTGTAACTTTCTGAACTTGGAAGAAAATAGGCTCACTTGGAAGCCATACCATGGCAGGATATTAATAAAATTGCATGAACACCAGCTGCCGACAGTAAGTGATATTTCTAATGGAAATGTGCTTGTTTCCTTACTTTACCTCACTTCTGAATGCGCTCTGCAGCACCACATGCAAGCTAACCACACCTATATCTGCCAATTTTTTAATAATTTACTGTCAGCAATCAGGGGCTGGCATATGCATTCGTCCATTCAGTCTTAATTCATTCACTACGAGAATCGTTTATACTCTTACTAAGCTAGACGCTTTTATTCAAGTTAGAAAAGATTCTTTGATTTGAAGGGGTTAGATGTAGCTTTCTTTAACTTGTTCAGTACGAAAAACCTATCAAGAGTTGAAATAAATGATTCGGAGGTGGCACAATAAACTACAGTAAGACGTTACCAGACGAAGAGTGCAAAACACGGCCGAAATACACGCTTATTATTTAGTCCGATGGTAATGTATGCAGTGAAATGGAATAATGTAAAGATGGAAAAAATAGTAAAAACCAAGCCAGTAGGTATGTTTTAGGGCAATCATCAGTTTTAACAGTACCTACAGTCAAGGACAAAAGTACTCCTACTACTCTGTTGTGTCTAATTCACAAACAAGACCTGTTTGTCGCCAGCCTCCCTAATGTATCATGTAAAAGAGAATCACCTATGACCAGAGATACATAACGTATCTCATTTAGAATATAAATATTTGGCAGCAGACGAAAATCAGAAGCAGAAGAGGTTAAATATAAGGATTTCTTTTCTTGACTCAGCTCTCGTAGACCTTTCTTTTTGCTAACCCTCCACTCCCGTCCCTGATATAAAAAAAAAAAAAAAAAAAAAAAGTTGTAGGAGGATTTTCACACAAAACTATGTTTTTTTTTTATCACTAGTTCGATGCTTTTCTAGACTGCCCAAAGAATAGCAAACTTGTCCTCGTGAGTCTAGAAAAGCTTTGATCTGCCTCCTTAACACTGAACAACAACAGGCCTTCGTTGTGTCCCCTGGCTGCGACCTTCCTCCAGCAAGTGGAAGGGGTTCAGGGTAAGCAGACCTACGTCGTGCGAGTGAGCAGTAAAGAACACATTACTGCATATTACTGCAGAAGTGTGGGTACTGAGCTAACTCATCAACTACAGGACATCTTCTTTTACAGTACCAGTTGTTTATTCTTCCATCCTCCAAATGATTATATTCAACAATGGAAAGGTTTCTCTTAGTGATGAAAATAATGAAAATTTTATCCAACTCCTGCAGTTCAAAAATCCCTAACTGGAATGTAATTGCTAATCAGTAGCAAGAACAGTAACAAAAATTAAAGGAGCAGAGAGATGAGGACTGTTCCAGTGCCAAAATATTGGTCTTCACTTAGGTCAAATATTGGCCTAAGGTTTAAGGACGTGAAGCAAGAGCTTCAGGGCCCTAGTACGGAGCTTCACTAGGATATAAAG
This sequence comes from Coenobita brevimanus, assembly GCF_032717465.1. Classification (NCBI taxonomy): domain Eukaryota; kingdom Metazoa; phylum Arthropoda; class Malacostraca; order Decapoda; family Coenobitidae; genus Coenobita; species Coenobita brevimanus. Next base: position 27,263,213 of record NC_136957.1, on the reverse strand, counting down.
AGTGAAGCAGCTTGTTTAGAGACAGACGCACAGTATCGCTCCTAGAGATGTTGCCGCATCCGAAAATGCCGTCCAGATTGAATGATCCTGTACAGGAAAGCGGATAGATTTCAAAACACACACACACAACCGGTCTCTCTCTCTCTCTGTCTCTCTCTGTCTGTCTCTGTCTGTCTGTCTGTCTGTCTCTCTCTCTCTCTCTCTCTCTCTCTCTCTCTCTCTCTCTCTCTCTCCCTGACAGAGTTTCATAAACATTTTCACGCATACTCACACATTTACATAATCAAGCAGTCATCAATTTACCCAAGACCTTAATATCGCAGCGAGAGAGAGAGAGAATAACGACTGCAGTGCAGGAAGAATAAATAACAAGAAAGAAGTAAAGATACACAGTTAAACCTATTCCCGGACCATTTAGGCCTTACAGTCCGTACGTGTTGGTATGGTCTTTAGCATAACCTAAGTACCTATTGCCTCAGCACAGAGTACTATATGAGGAAGTAGTAAGGTTCCTCGTGTAATCCCGTGAGATTTGCTCGCCAAAAGCGATTTTTTTGTTTGAATCATATCTTTAGGGTATTAGTAGTCAGAAAATCCTAGGTGGCAATTTTACTTTTGGCTTTTTAGTTTTTAAGGAGGCAAAATTTAAAATGGCCGCCGACGTCATCTCGTGAAATTAAGTTTTGAACCAAAGCACCTAGAATCATGTGTAAATATATTTTTGAGGGGGTATTTCAACATGACAATTTCAAATTTGACGTCCATTTTACATTTCAACATAATTTCGATCCCAAAATCCAAGATGGCCCAAAATTGATTTTCGGCTATAATTTGGTTAAATGCACATAGCGACATCATTTAAACAGCAGAGTTTGGGTTATTTTAAAACAGAAGAACAATTTAGAGTAGCACTAGATTGCTGACCTAGTATTAATGGTCAAAATTAAAAATGGCTACCAAAATAGTTACCAGAAAGTTTACTTCTTTATTGTGAATCATAACAAATAACATTACAACCTAAGTTGAGCACGTCTTGTATCAAAACTTGCAAACGGAATTTGTAACTATTTAAAGTGACAAAATGAGTGTACAGTACAACTATGTACAAGATCGTAGGTGTGATATGTGTGCTGTGTAGTTTTATAGATCTTCGTCATGCATGATCCTATAGTCAGGGATGTTTCCGCAGTCCGAACATTTGCAGAGTGCAGTGCAGGACAGGCCATTCTTGTGACAAGAACAGTTTGGCTTCTCATGACATGATCCTTTGCAGCCACACTTGACAAGCTCCATCACTGCTTGTGGGGCTGGCTTGCCGAGGCACTTGACTGGCTGAAGTTTCCCATCTTCTTCTTGTTCCCATCCATTGTCCTTCGGGTGGGGAATAGTTGGTCTTGGTTCTTTGTATGACTTGTCTCGCCAGGAGATGAAGTTTGCTCTCATGATGTGCGGTTTGAGGGTGTCTGTGTAGGTGGAAGCTTTTCTCCTTCGAAGTTCTTGGTCCTAAAAGCTCCCATCGCAAAGTTCTGCCATAGTGGTGCATGCTGATTTGCTGGAGTACACATTGCACACAAAGCGTTCCATGTGCTTCAGTACTAGTTCATCGGGTGTGATGATTGACCCAAATCTTTGCAAAGTCTCAATAATGTCAACGTTTGGTGCCAGTGCCAGAAACTTCGCAATCCACGCCTTCTTGGAAATGTTGAAGAACTTTCCACCCCAATCGGCACCTGTGAAGTTGTGTAATCCAATCAGAGCTTTTGATTTTTCTGGCCCTATTGCAGCAAATCTTTCCTTGACATCAATTCTTCTGTAGAATTTCCTACCAGTCAACAAAATCACAGAGCCAGGTATCGAACAAGTTGCAACAAGGTCGATCAGCAACAACAAGAAAACATCCGTGTCTGGTGACCACACGTAAATGTCTCTCATTGAAGTACTATGTGTAGAAGCATCCATGACATGAAGAGGGATTTGTGTGTCGGCCTCCTCGTGATTGTGAGTCGAAAGATCGTGATCAAACCAGTCATCTTTGTTGCCAAATGTTGATGTCCCATAAACAACAACAAAGCCTCTGTCGTTCCCTGCAAAATGAGACAGCAGTCTTTTGCCAAGGTATTCTGTTAGCTGGGCCTTTGTGTCACTGTGGGAAAGCAGCATCTTCATAGTAGCATTGCGAATGCTCATTTGACCTTGTATGAAAAACTTCACAGGATGTGTAGAACCAGCTCGTTTGGCTCGTGTCTTTTCCTTCAAGGAAGCTGTGATGTATCTGTCGAATATCACTCTACCCTCTGCATATTTCTTCGTCATTCCGTCGATTCGTTTTACGAATGCATCACCTAAATCACTAATTGTCTCCATTCCAGGTGTTTTCGTCATACTCTGAACAACAGCCTGTCCGTCTATGATGATAACTCTGTCTCGGTTGACTGATTCGACGATTTCATCCTCGATGGTCTGCTCACTCAACCGCTCCAATACCTGTGGCATTTGTTCTACCTCTTGATTTGTGCTGATGGATTGATCTCCTGGTTCTGGTGGGGAAGCCTGACCATCAGATATGGCTGTGTCCTGTTGATCACCACGTGCTGGCGGGGAGTACAACTCGATTTCCTTCATGAACGAACTCTTGTCACTAGGAATCAACAGGGTCCCATCAGTGGCAAAGAGGGATCTTGGTGTTACTGCCATCTCGTAGTTGCCAATGGTCTCTGCTAGTTTGTCGACTAGCTGCGGGCGTGACTGCTGGATAACTAAGAACCGAGCAAGTAGTTGTCGATCCTCACGCAGTTTGACAACCTTGTTCCCAACACCAAAGTGATGCTGGGGAATCATTCGTCATTCTGGACGTCACAAACTGCTCATAGCGCTCTTGTCCAATTTTGTCCCTGTTCAGGATGTCAGATTTGGCAGCATCTGGTATGGCCATCATGGACACAAGATTCACTAATGGCATCTCATTTGAAAATGCCGAGCCACCACAGTGCTCTTCAATTCCACGACGAATTTTCTCAGCATTGTTCGCGATACGAGGACCGACATTCCCTGTTAGTTGGTAGTGCTCATTTGCTGTGGTATCTTTCGTTGATGAGTATTGTTGTTGGAACTCTGTGACGATCCGTTTTAATTCTGGGGTCGTGAGCAGGAAGCGATTCAGAGCCTGTTCGTTTTGGGTAAGTCCTGTAATTCCACCCACAACCTTCAGCCCTCGAATTTCCTGTTCCAGCGTCTGATCAACGAAGAGGTTGGTGAATTGTGTTCCCGTCTTGTTGACACAGAAGTCGCCATCCTGTAATGCTTTCCACGTCTCTGGGCTCTGTGTCTTCAGCTCATTCATCTGAGCCAGGTGCAGAGGCATTAAGCGAGCATAGTTGTACAGATCATGTGCAAAGAAGTACTTGATCTGGTTATCGAGTGCTGCCAAGTACTCCTCCCAATCACCTTGTCTGCATGCGCGAATGATGTTTAGCAGACACTCAACCTGGGATCTGTGTACAACTTGAGAAAGTCACCCACTTCACTTCCGTTGTTGAACGTCATGGCAGGCTCGATGGTCTCGGAGTACTGGTCACATATTTTGTTGAATATGTTGACGGATCCTTTGTCACGACTGTGTAGGCCTTCTCGAAGTTGTTGGCACTGTTGTGTGAGAGACTCTGGGGAGCTCACACTTGTAAGTTGCTCGAATCTCAGCTTGTAGCATGCCAGTGCATTCACTATGTGATACTCCACACCACGCTTGAAGGCCTTACCGCCAAATATTTGGCGCATTGTTGTTGGTGAATAGATGCCCTTTTCTACAGCAATGCTGTCAAGTCCACTTCCTTCTATGTACTTCCCCAAGGCGTGTAGTGCTGCGAAGCATATGTGGAGCTCACCGGGTCGTAACACCCAGTTCGTGTTCCTTTGGGTAGACTGAAGTTTGATGGCTCTCTCATACAGGTCTAGGTCCAAGGTAATGACTGTTTTACGTTCTGGTCCCATCACTACAGCTGAAATGTTTTGTGTCAATGATAACACAGTGTACAGAGTAGCATAATCTGTGGGTGCCTGACGAAAGAGAGGAGCCACGACTTTGCTGTTTGTTTTCGAAGGCTCAACATCTTCCAGTTGCATGAGTAGGGAATTCGTTGCAGACCACGTCGGCATAACTTGTGTTTTTGAAGGTGTAAAACTGTGAGTTGTTTGTTCTGTTCGATCCTGTGGTGCTGCAGGTGCCTGGTTTTCTTCTGTATCTTCATTCGCGTCACTTGCTTGATCATCATTTTCCGCCTGTGATTCATAATTTCTTCTTGGATTCATCTGAGTGTTGACCCCTAAATGAGAAGCCAGCATCCACGCACGATCCATGCTGTTGTATCTCTTCAACAAACCTACACGAGCGTCAAAAACGAATGAGGGGAACTTGATTGGCTTTGGGTCAACAATAACGTCTCGATGATAGACCACTTGCTGCTTGGTTGGTGTAGCTTTCGCTGGGATTTGCATGGGCTTGTTAATAAGCTCGCCATCAACGGTGTCTTTTTGATTCATGACAACAACTGTGCCATGTAGAGTGTTTTGACCATCGCAGGTTGCTTCCAAAAATCAATATTGTCGACAGCAAAAAATACAGATTGTCCCTTCTTGACAAATTGTGGCAGACAATATCCTCCGGTTTCTGACATCCTTTCCACTACAGCACATTCGACTCTCTTTCGAGGTCAATAACACTTTTGTAACTGGCTGCAATATGTAGACCTGATAGCTGATTGACAAGATCCTTACTGCGAACTTTGTTGTGCGTGCTTAGTGCAAGACCTACTGACATTGGTGTTTGAGTACCTGTCACAAACCCCACGTCTGATTTGGGCACACGTTTGACCTGCCTGCTTGTTTTGACATTTTGCACGAGAAGCTGTGACAAAACGCTAATAGTTTTGCCCATTGAATCATCTCGCTTGTCACAAACCATTCTCGATTCTGTGCCGAACAGCAACAGCTTAAGAAAGAAAGCAACCACAGGTGGGTTTACATATGACATGCTACCAGTGAAATGCCAGGTGTCTCGATGTTTTAGCAATTCACCTCTAAGAACTTTGGCAACTTCAGCAACACGTTTCATAACCTCTTCTGTCCCTTGTGGGGCTGCATTATCTACAGCTGCGGCAAGAGTTTTTCTGGTCATCACTTGCTCACTTTCATTCTGGCGATTCGCCTTCACGAACTCCGCACCTGCAATATTTTCCATGATCAAATGTTTGAGCTCTTTTTTGTAATGAAAGCTTCTCAGTGGAACACCGTTCTCTTTAAGCAAAGAGGTGTACTCGTCATTGATCTCATTCATATTCAATATGACACCACTGGCCAATGAATAGTTCACAGCATTAACAATGTCGATGTCTGCGATGCATTTCCCAACACTCTCTTCCATCTTTGAGGAATACAGTGGGAAAGATTCACACTGCCTTTCAGCCTTCCTCAAGCAATCTCTGTGGTACCATAGTTCATACGCTGAAGCATCACCTGGGGCCTGCAAAAGTGATAAACTAGATCTCACTTTGTCATCTGTTGTTTTGTCTCTGATATTTATGAAACGCTTTCCCATGATGTCAGTTTGCACAAGGTGTAGGTCGCCCTCTGTTGGGTTGGAGCACAGAAATGTACATATTTTCTGCTTAGTCTCGCTACTTCCACGTCTGTGTGCACGAAATTCGCTGGAACTTGCAGACGTTTTTCTAGATGTTGAAGGGCGCCCAACTTTTGCTGGTCTTACCACTTCTGTCGATGAGGATTGAAGAAACCTTTTCTCTGCTCTCTCCAACATACGTTTATGCACAATGTCTTTGTAGCACTGTGAATGGTAAGGTAGGTGTTCCAGCTCAGTTGGATTCAAACTGGCAAGCCTCTCAACTAGTGGAGCAAGCTGTGTTTCTCCAAACTGCATTCGCTTACGGGCATTGTCTATGAGGTTTGATGTTGACGTCTGTGTGACATTCTTCACAAATGAATGCCTATCGTCTGCGACTTTTCCACAAACCACACACAAGGAAGCCATCTTAGATTTCAATTATATCTGAAAGAGAAGAGAGAGAGAGAGAGAGAGAGAGAGAGAGAGAGAGAGAGAGAGACATTATACAAGCTACAAAATGCCGACTACATCAACCACACTACAAAACCTCGCATGAATGGCGAGGAAAACTTTATGAATGTAGCGGAACATATTTAACTGTCCTTGCCAGCATTTCTCCAAAACATATATCTTTCTTTTGTTTGGCAAAGGGGCCCCCCGGCTGCGCCACTGGTTTGACGCCCCCTAAAAAACTCAAAAGCCAAAAGTAAAATTGCCACCTAAGTTTTTTTTACTCTTAATGCCCTAAAGATATGATTCAAACAAAAAAATCGCTTTTGGCAAGCAAATCTCACGGGATCCATTTTGAGGTACACGAGGACCCCGACTAAAGGTTCAGTGGTAGTTAATAATATATTTACATGTCTAGGGTTCTGAACTAATGAAGCCAGGTTTATAACTTTCCAACCTGCTTTAACAATGTTTGGAGAAGGTGAGGAGGAAGTACTGTCTGCAACAGTACAACAGATGGTTCTCTACCCAACCCTGCAGACCCTTCCGCCATGCCTAGTATAGGAACAGTGGTTGAAAGAACACCATTCTAGACTGATATACCAGAAGGAAAATAATATGATATAATTATCTATGAACCAGCATGGTCTTGGAGGATTAGCAGATTCCTGTCTAATGAATGTGTGTTTCAAGATTTCCTGTATTTTTTCTTTTACTTTGCACATAATTAGGAGAGAATGTTTATGATCAAATCCTTGGCTGAAATATATCGGCCATAACTAACAGCAACACCATCATCTGAGACTAGAATGTACAGCAGCCGTGGCTCAGTGGGTTAGAGCGCTCCGCTCTGATCGAAGGGTCGGAGGATCGAATCCACCCAAGGGTCATTGGCAGACATCAGGACCGGTCATAAAATGCTACACGCTCCAGTCCAAAATCCTCTACCCAGGGGCAACGCCTTAGCCCTTCGGGGATACCTGGCGTAAAACCAAATTATTATTATTTTATTTATTATTTTATTAGTACTGGTGGATGATTGGCCGTTGCTCAGTTTCATTTCAACCACAGTTTCGGAGACCCGCAGTTGGTGGTTCATTTTGTCTTTGAAGGAATCTGTAACTGTTCTGTTTATAACGTACTTAGGGAGTGTATTCCACTCGTTGAAGGAAATAATTGGTAAAAAAAGTTATGTAACTATCTACATTTACCTGACGACAGTGATTGACTGTGTTCGTAACAGTTAGTTTCATCTTACTGAATGCATTCAGTACCAAAATGCATAAAAATCACTTCCCTCTGTTATGCTGATTATTTACCCTTTGACTGATTTAGGTGTCCCCTAGTCGAATATAATCGCCTGATGATTGCTGCAGTGAAATCAGCTGACTGATAACAATACAAATTCAGTTACACAACGATAACCTGAAAAAGAATTAAAAGAAACTTTTCCTTGTAAAGTTTGTTTAAATTAACTTACATATGACTGGCAGAACTTTAATGGGTTAACGTTAACGTTAAATGTTCGATTTCAGCCGTGAAGCCGTCACCGCATCACACTGTACTTCATAATCGTAAAAAGTTCTTTTGACATGTAGAGCAAAATTTCTAATTACTCGTATATTAAGGTTATATACCGCAAAACATACAAGTAACTTTCTGGGCTGTCTGATTACAACGCCGAGAAAATTCCAGAGGATTAGAGATGGTAATTCTGATGTCACTCACTCTCGACAAGATGTAATATTCTGGGATCTGCTTCTCAGCATTATTATTGTTATTATTATTATTTTTTTTTAATGGAGAGAGAGAGAGAGAGAGAGAGAGAGAGAGAGAGAGAGAGAGAGAGAGAGAGAGAGAGATGCAATGAAATGAAGTAGGGAAACAAAGAATCAAAGATCATTGGAGAAATAGATACATAAACAAAAGAGCAAAATCTAGGAAAAAGGAAAATGATGGGATAAAGGAAGGAAGGAAGGAAACATAAATGAAGATCGTATGGAAGGAAGGAAGGAAGGAGTAATGGATGGGAAAAAGAAGAACGTATAACACAAAGAAACTCCTGTGTTTGTGAAAGACAGGGAGAAAATGAGCTGGCGCAGTGATTAAAATTCTCTCTCTCTCTCTCTCTCTCTCTCTCTTTCTCTCTCGATCATTTTCGTGCTGTGCTTTTTCATTTATATTACATCCTTTGGTATCTTAAGCAATGTCTACAGTAATTTTTAATCATCCCCGCCCCGGAGGGGATGCGGAACAGGTATTGTGTTCACTCGGTTTGTCTGTTTGTTTGTTTGTCTGTCTGAGTTAACAACATTTCGCAAAACCCATTGGCGCGATTTTGGCTAGAATGACAGGAATGATGATGGGATATGACCTCATCACCTGATTAAATTTGGGGGCAAACTGGGCCAAGGCTCAGGATGTAGGCCCCGAAAATGTTTGTTAAAAAGTCTTTCTCCACACCTTTCAAATTCGTCATATCGACATGACACTAAAACCTAAAGGTGCATCTTTCAGATCTGCATCCTATAACATGCCTCATTACATCAAGGGCGTCACCCCCAGTTAGCGGTAGGGGGGTTTATGTCGGGTGGGTCGGGCCTAAAATTTCAAATGGGGATAAAATCGTCAATTTTCTCCCGATTTTCTTCAAAACTGATATGTGACATCTTTGACTATATTTCCGGTAGTGTTTGTGCGTCAGCACTAAAATGACTGCCGGGGACGGGTTTGCTGTGTCTTGGCACCGCTTCTTGTTTCTTCCGCATCTCTTCCTCCAGATCCTCTCCTCTCCCCTCTTCGTGGCACCTCTCTCTCTCTCTCTCTCTCTCTCTCTCTCTCGTCTCAAATAATATTGTTGAGGGAGGAGGAGGAGGAAAAGGAGGAAGGAGGAGGAGAGAGAGAGAGAGAGAGAGAGAGAGAGAGAGAGAGAGAGAGAGATGAGAAAGTGCAATAATACTCGTAAAAGGAGGGAAGGGTGGAAACGGTAAAGGAAGATGGAAGGAGGAGGAAGGAGAGAGATAAAGAAGGTAGATTAAGAAGAGAGAGGGACAGAACAAAGATGTTAAAAAAGGCTGGAAAATAGGAAAGTACCAATATTTTTTAACTGAAACACAAAGGAGGGAAATGGTGGAGAAGGAAGAAGGAGAAAGAAAAGAGAAACTGGGAAAGAGAAGAAGCGTAAAAAGAGGGAAGGAAGGGGAAATAAAGTGAGACATGAGAGAAGAGAGGAACAAGGTGGATAGGAATATGGAAGGGTTAAGTGGTAGGAGGTGGATGTTTGAAGGAAGAAAATGGAGGAGGAAGAAAATGAGGAGGAAATGAAGGAATAAAAAAGAAATCAACCTCTATGATGTTGAGAGACCCTTGAAGAGAAGGACGAAGAGGAAGAGGAGGACGAGGAGGAGGAGGTGGAGGAAGGAAGGAAGGGGGAAGTGAAGGAGAATGAGGCAGGAGAGGAAGGAGAAGAAAAGGTGAGAGGGAGTATGGGTAAAGGAGAGGAAGTATGGGACAGAAGGGTAAGACAGGAAGGGAAAGAGGAGGGTAAGAGAGGAAGAGGGAGAGAAGGGAAATAGAGGAGAGAAAGAGTGGAATGTAGAACAGAGGATGAGGGGAATTAAGAAGAGATATAGAGATGAGAATGGAGAAGAGATGGACCGAATATTAAGAGGAAATGGAGGGGAGGTGTAAATTAATTAAAAGAGGGAGAGAAGAAAAAAAAAAAGTGAAGTAAGGAGAGGAATAGAAAAGAGTTTGGAAGAAAGAAGTAAAAAATAAAACATAAGAGTAGATAAAGAACTAAAGAAAGTGTGCGGAGAAGAGAAAAGGGGATGGGTACTGTAAAAAAATGGACGACAAGGAGAAAAATAAATCCAACAGGGATGAAATAGAAGTATAGTGAAAGGTTGATGAGTATGAGATACGAGAAGTGGAAAAAAATGAGGAGGGAAGAGAGAAAAGCCATTCCAAGAAGCAGAGCGAACATCAACATGCCGTTAGGATTTCTGTTCTATATCTGCATTTCAAAAATAATAATGCACTAACTGAACTGACAGTCATTAAACATCAAAGCAACAAAAATAGCCAGCCCATGCATTCTTCGTGCAGATCTGGTGCATCAGTAGACCCCTACACAACAACATACTTTAGTTAACAAGAGTTTTTCACTACATATAATAACATGGTCAGAACAGCCACAGATCGAGTCAAAACAATGAGACCTTGCCAGCCGCACGTATTGCTAGTGCAAATCATAAATTATTTTATTAAGATGATAAAATGAGGAGCCGCTGTAGAAGCTCCAACCACAGAACAGTATTCTATCAACCGGACGACAGATTACTTTACACAAAGTAGCTGCAACTTCGAAGTTAATAAAATCTCTAACTGTCATCCTGACGATTCCCAGCATCTACCATACATGAGACACAATCCCGTGAACATTATTCTGGAATCCCATCTTCTTAAATGATACTGAATATCTTAAGTAAACTTTCCATCAGCAGGAAGCATCTATCTAACTCACAAGATGCAGAGGATGAGCCATTCTAGAATGACCAATAGCCATAGTTTTAGCTTTTCTTGCATGAAGCTTTATATTCCAGATCTGACACCACTGCATGAGGCATTTCAGATCCACATTCAAATCTCAGTCACCAATCACCAAAGACCTACTCACTGTCAGTGGCCTATCGAGAACTGCTGTCAGGGTGGTATCATCAGCTGAGCTAAAACAGGCTTCTGAACAATTGTTATTAGATCATTTATTTACAAGATAAAGAGAACTAAAAATGAAACTACTATTCTAAGGAACACTAGACACAGCCTAACACCAACGACAATAAGATCGTAAATGTACATCTCTACCACGACCTTAAAGAAAATATTTAATCTCTAAATATACCTAGCTATCTACACCAGCAGACGAAAGTTTGTATAATACCTTTCTATGGCCCTTCCAAGGCATCAGAGAAATCAGTCTTGTTCAGCTTACACATGGGTTTGAGATTCAGAGCCTGCTGCAGAACATGACTCATTGTCATGATTGCACACGAGTGCTTTGACCTGGCTACTGAGCAAAATGACATTCCAGAACCAAACCACTAAACCGAAGGTAGGCTACTTAGCCAGCCTAGTGGAGGACAGCCGTTTATACACCTTAGACAAAACCATCATCGACAGATATGTTCATTAATTCCCAGCCGAAGACAAACGTTTTCTCTTTAGAGGGGATGACACTTCAGTCACTTTTCAATCCTGAGGAAAGGTAGTAGACATCAGAGGCACCGCATATGCATGAGATAGCCGAAAGTCCAACGTTGATGGCATAAGCCTATGATAAAATATTGGGAAGAAGTCCGTGGGATCAACAGTACCATAGTCACTTATTTCATTGGGCAGATGTCTCACTTCACTGGAATGAAAAGCAAATTCACCTAGGGAAGACGCATGATGATTAGGTACAGGAGTTCTGAAACATGCTGACTCTGCTTTGAGAATTCATTAACTGCTCAGTCTTGTCAGCATAATAAAAACAAGACAGTCTGGTGTTGGATCAGTCAGCGGTGGAACACAGGTGTACCCCATCAAGCACAGTACAGCGACTCTCAGAATGTTCTACTACATAAGCTGATCTTCAGCCTCCTCTAGGCATTTCATAATCCTCTCATTATAGACCTGTTTGACAAATCCACACATCAAATATACATGAGCTTGCAATACGTTTATATTTTACAAGGCTTCGCGTGCAAGCTTCAAGGCAAATGATCAAATTGGCTGATGTTTATCCTTGGATGCAATACGACAGAGTACATCACACCAGGGATTATTATTCGACATCATATGGATAACATTGTAGTCACAAACCTGCACAAAATAATAATTATCTCCCATTAGACAAACTTGCCAGTGTGATCAGTGAAACCGAGGCCCAGTCCAGGGATGACATCCCCAACAGCACCATTCCACGCCTTTCTACAATTGCAGTACACACCTGTCTTAACCTCTGCACCATTTATCGGCTGAGACATCCCAAATGGACAAATTCACAATATCAATTTCATTGTTTCTTTGTCTTATTCCTTCGCTTCTGATTCGTCTCATCTTTCCTTTTTTTCTCCTTTCTAGTCCGTCCTGTGTCTCATCTCTTTATTCCAATTGCCTCGTACTTCGCACACTCTCCTTTCCGCCGCTGATGCCTGGAAAATTAGTAACATTATCATCATCATCATCATCTTCTTTTCCTCCTCCTCACCCTGCTACTTCTTCCTCTTTTTCTTTAGGAGTGTTGGTAATATCTTCATAATTCAGCAAATATAAACATCTCCCTCCCTCTCTCTCTCTCTCTCTCTCTCTCTCTCTCTCTCCTTAAAGATGGACTATGGAAAAATAGCCTTGGGACCATACAGTGAAAGTGGTTAACAGGTGATTGGCTGTTTACCGCTTCTTTTATGTAGCGAGAACATTCATAGCTAGGAGCGGCTATATTCGTCTGGCTCTCACTAGCTATTTTCGGACGCGAGGTGCTTCATTCCCGTAGAATATGGCAACGTTAACGAAGCCACACCACACTGCACCATACTACACAAAAAACAGTACCACAAAACACACCGTGCCACACAAAATACAATGCCACAAAAAACACTACCACACAAAACACAGTACCACACAAAACACAGTACCACACAAAACACAGTACCACACAAAACACAGTACCACACAAAACACAGTACCACACAAAACACAGTACCACACAAAACACAGTACCACGCACTCCTCCCACACCACACAAAACACCGTACCACCCACTCCTCCCACACCACACAAAACACCGTACCACCCACTCCTCCCACACCACACAAAATCACCCTCCCACAGCATCACACACCAAGGGCATTACCAAAGGGCTCTGAAGCTCCCACATCTAGTACAGTACATGTGTACGTGTCATCTTATTACCTTCTTCCAAACTCTGCCTTTCCCTTATATATAGGTAATTCTCCTTCATTCCTCTGTCCCCCGTTTCTCTTATTGTCGTGATCTGGTTTCCTCTTTCACCTCCTCCTCCATTTTTGCTTCTTCTTCCAGTTGTTGTTATTATTATTATTATTATTATTATTATTATTATTATTATTATTACTTTATGTATTTATCTTTATCATTATCATCATCATCATCATTATCATCATCATCATCATCATCATCATCATCATCATCATCATCATCATCATCATCATCATCATCATCATCATTATTATTCAACTACACCTTCAGATATGCCGATTTCAGCATATTAATCTCTGTTTTAATTTTTCTCCCTTCTCCTCCTCTTACTCCTCCTCATCCTCTTCCTCCATCCCATCCTCCTAATCCTCCTCTTCATTTTCACCATCCTATGGATCAACGTCTGTTCCATCACCGTTTTCTTCTATTAGTCCTGTATATTAGTCACTTTCCTCGTCTTATTTTAACCTCTTCCCCCTGCCAACTGAACCCTCTCCATTGCCTTCCGAATATCCTTCTTCTTTTCTCTCCTCATTCCCTTTTCCCTCCGCCTTCATAATCATTACGATCGCCCTTTTTTTTTTCTCGTTGTCATCATTATCATCAACGTAACCTCCTTTCCTTTCTTCTCATCGGCCACTTCTTACTTTTCCTCATCCTCCTCATAGTTCTCCTTCTCCTCATTACCATCTTTGTATGTAAATCTTGACCCTATAATATGTGAATCTTGAGACTGATTATAGTTATCGTGTAGTCGAAGACAGGAGAAGTTAAAGATGGCTATACAGGGTCTTGATTGTAGTTTATTATCTTCAAGGAAAAGTGTAAGTTGAGCAGTGTATGTATTACACGGGAACGTAATTTACTAGCTAACTTTTCGCTGGACCCCTCTTCTCGCTTCCTGTCTCCACAACATCTCGGTTCAATGGCCAGCCCCCTTGTGCCTCTCTAATTCCTTCCTTCTTGTATAGGAGAGATAGTGTCACGTGTACTGTACATGTGGGATTGTTCTAGAATCTTGTGTGTGTCTGTCTGGATGTAGCGTTTCCGGTGACATAGTGCACGTGTGGCATTCCTTGCAGAAATGCGGACACATTTCCTTTCCCACTGAAATCACAAACACATTTCCTGACATATTTCCTATTCCCACATCTTGACTGGTGTTCCTATCTATTACACTATCTATAATGAATTGTATTATCATAATGTAGATTTCTACATCTGTCTATCATGCTATGAGTTGTATTATTATCATATGGAGTCCTGACATCTTTGTCTTCCATTTACTTCCATTCTATTCGTCATATTCCCTATTGTCTTTTTCCTCCTCCATCACCTCCTCCCACTGTCCTCCTCCTATACCTCCTCCTTCTCTTTGTCGTCCTCCTCCACCTCCGTATAATCATCCCTCTGTGCTTCCTCCTTCTCTTCGTACTTATCCTCCACTTCTTTTCTTCCTCCTCCTCTTTAAAAGCGCCAGGCAAGGCTGCCGCACCACCCCTAAACATTCACACTGTGCAGTGTGTAGTTTCCACGTTATGTCCACAGACTTCCCATTAACTCAATGTACCGGTTTATAATGTCATGCCTTAGCTATTTTTTTATTTGACTACTTTCTCTTTCAGGTTACTCAATCGGGTAGCTTATAGATAAAGTATTATAGAATGTGACTTTTCCTTTCCAGTATTTCCTATGAAATTCCCATGTCAGTTTTTCCATGCTGCTTGGTGGTTTTCCTCACTTTTTCCTGGAGGGCTTGGGGGTGGAGGGAGCCTTCTTGCTTTACTATCCTTATCCTTCAGAGTTAGATCTTGTAGTCATAGTTTTCTCTGTAACAAGCAGCCTCGAAAGGACCATAAGGTCTGTTGCTGTTTGCTTTCCTATGTAATCCTATGTAATCCTTCTCATCCTCATCATCATCATCGTCATCATTTTCATATTTTTTCTTCTTCTTCTTCTCCTCCTCCTCCTCCTTCTCTCCCTTCGCCTCCTTAACTCTCCTTCCTCTTCTTTTCCTCCTGCGTATTCATCCCTTTAATTTTCCCCAGTCAAGTAACCAGCCACATTATTCTTGGCGCTTTTTTTTCTAAAACACAAGTACTTTTTCTTCAGCCTTCTCCTCCTCCTCCTCCTTCTCCTCTTCCTTTTCTTCTTCTTGTACTTCCTCTTCTTCGCCCTCCTTACTTCTTCTTACTCCTCCTTCTCTTCTTCGCTGTCCTTTCTTCTTTTTCCTCCTCCTCCTCTTTTTCTGTTTACCCTCCTTGTGCTCTATTTTCCACTGACAACACAAGCGACACTTCTGCATACCGGTATTTAATTTTCACTCAGCCACACACACAATCTCTCTCTCTCTCTCTCTCTCTCTCTCTCTCTCTCTCTCTCTCTCTCTCTCCCTCTCTCTCTCCACCGCACTCCTGATTCTCTTCCTCCCCGTCCCTTATCCTGTTTCCCTTTTCATGTCTTTTTTCCTCACGTTTTCCTTTTTCCTCCCTTTTTATTTTCTCTTGTTCCTTTCGTAGTTACTCAGTTTTGCTACATTCTTATTCTTCCTCTCTTATCTCTCTCCAGCAGCCTTTTCTCTCCTCCTTCTCCCGTATTCTGTTCTTTCCAATTCTTCAAATCACATTTCCTCTCTCATGCTCCCAGTGTCCCACCACACCTCTATTATCCCTCTCCCTCAGTCCTATTGTATCATCTTCCTTTCCAGTCTCTTTCCTATCTCTTCATTTTCCCCTTCTACCTCCCTTCCCATTCGCTCTCCTTTCTGAACAGTTTCTTTCCTCAGTTCCACTTCATTAACATTCACTTCCAATCCTTCCTCTACAAGCTTTTCAATCATATTTTTTTCCACTCAAACCCTTCTACCCCTTCTCCAGCCTCTCCAATTCCTCCCTCATTTTCATTTCATCTCATCTCGCATCCCTAACTACTTCTCTCTTCACTGCCTCTCTACCCCTCCTTCCCTTTTTCATCTTCTAACCCTTCAGTCTTGTTCTCATTACCACTCTCTTTTCTGCCCTTTTATTTTCGCCAGTTAACTCATTCATCTCCCTTTCTTCCACCTCCCCTGTTCGTCTACCTCCGCCTACTGATATTTTAACTCTCCCTCTTCTCTAGTCCCCAGTCTCGCCATTTTCTCCCATCTTCATTATTCTTCTTTCTTTCCTCCTTCCGTCTCTCTCTCTCTCTCTCTCTCTCTCTCTCTCTCTCTCTCTTTCCTATTTCATAATTTTTCCCTCTCTCCTTCACTCTCTCCAACCTCATCTTTCTTCTCTCCCTCTCTTCCTCACACTCTCATGTTCTTCAGTTTTCTCTTCCCTCTTCCTTTTCTGGATCATTTCATCATTTTTCCTCTTTCCCTCACCAAAAACATTTTTTTTTGCATCCCTCTTTCTAACTTCATTTCCCTCTCTCTCCTTCTGTCCAACCCCATCGCTTTCCTCACTCCCTGCCTACCTCCTTCACTCCCCCTCACTTCATTTTGTCACCCTCCCCCTTCCACCAACGCGCAGGTAGACCGGCTTGGATTATGTTTGCATAGTCATATCAGAAGCTTGTCAACACTGCGTCCTCTCTCTTTCTCTCTCTCTCTCTCTCTCTCTCTCTCTCTCTGCCAGTATAACTTCCTTTGGGTTTCTTCTTCAGCTGTAGCCTACCTTTATTTAATCCTTCTCTCCTTTCTCTCCTTTCTTTAACCCCTCATCCCTCCTCTCTCGCATTTTTCTTCCTTTTCCATGTTTCTTTTTCTCTCCATTTGTTCTTCCTACATAATTATTTCTCTCTCACCCCATATTCTCTCCCTGCTCCCTGAAAGCCTCCTTCCCGACTTCCTCTTTTCTTCCCCTTATCTTTATCTCCATACCATACTTTCTCTCTCTCTCTCTCTCTCTCTCTCTCTCTCTCTCTCTCTCTCTCTCTCTCTCTCCTCTATGTTTTCTTTATTCCAACACATCATACTTAAAACTTGCACTATATTTTCGTCCTTTTGCATCTCATTTCCCGTGGCTGAATGGGAAAATATGACAATGCTACTGCTCTGCATTGCTTCTACAGCACATCTTCGTGACCAGACTCATATACTGCTGTTTCTATTTGTTTTAGCTCACCAATGTCGATGGAGATTTGACACAAAAGTAAACAGAGTATACCTTCCCCAATATTGTCCAATTTTATATCAGTTTTATTCTTCTTCCCTCCCTCATTCATACTCCCACTCCAGCCATAACTCCTTCTTTCTTACTTTTTTCTAGCTTTCCCTTCCCTCCCTCCCTGCCTCCCTTCTTTCTTTTTCTCTCCTCTCCCTTCTTACTGACTTCTTACCTCCCTCCGTTCGTCCGCTCTACACGAATCACTCTCTTCTTCCTTCTTTGTATTTAATTTCTTTCACTCTTTGTTGTCTCCCTCATCCTTTCTTTCTAGTATGCTCCCATTGCCCCTCCCTCCATACTTCAGTCTCTCACTCCTTCCCTCCCTCCTTCCCTGCCTTACTGTTTTGCTTTTCTATCCCTTCCATTCCCCATATTTCCCCTCATTCTTTAGTTTCCCCTAACTCATGCCACTCTACTACATCTCTTTCCTCCCCTCTTTCCCTCCCACCTTCCCTCTCCCCCCTCTCGCCTCTCGATTCTTTTTCATCCCCTCCTTCCCAACCCTTCATTTCTACGAACCCTCTCCCCTTCCCTTCCATTTGTCTCCTGACTCTCCCTGATGCCTTCCCTCCCCTCCTTCCTACCCTCCCGTCACTCCCACACTTGCATTTATTTCCTCTCCTCCCCTGTCTGTCTCTCTGTATCAACTTTCACTACCGGTATGTACCACTACATTCAGAATAAGTAGCTAAGACTGGAATTCCTGATATGCTGAATTTTTATTAAAATGGAAAAAGGAAAGGGGATGGAAAGAGAGAGTAAGAGGAGGAAGAAAGGGTAGAGGAGTGAGAAGAATAGGGAGAGGAGAAAGGGGAAGGGGAGGGGGAGAAGTGAGTAAAAGGGAGCTGAGGGGCGGAAGTAGAGGGAGATGAGAATAGAAGAAAGGAGAAAAGGGAAAGGGAAATAAATAAGCGGTAAATGGACATTTAAGGAAGGAAAGTGGAGAGGGGGAAAATAGAAAATGGGGTGAAGAAGAGAGCTAAAGGAACAGGGGGGGGGGGAAGTTGAGGGAAAAGAAGAGGAGAGATAGAAGAGAGGGAGGGGGGCGCAAGACGAGAGAATGAGAGAATGCGGGAGAGATATGATAGGACCGAGAGGAAGAGGAAGAGGTAGGAAAGCGCAGGAAGGGAAACTGGAACGAAAAGTGAGATTACGAGGAAAAAAGAAAGGGCAAAGATGTAATATATGGGCGTAAGAGGTTTACGGTTACAGAGACGGGGAAGAACAGAAGGGACAAAGAAGACGGCAAGGGAACGTGAAGGAAGTGGAGGAAGCGGAAGGAAGGAGGAGGGAAGTAGATGGTTAAGAGAAGGAAGGCGGCAAGGTGAGAAAGAAAGGGGAAGTAAACCTGACTCTACGAAGAAGAAAGGGTTGGAAAAGAGGGAGGAGAAAGGAGATGGAAAAACAGGACAAAAAAGGGGGAATGAGAGTGGTGATAACTGAGGTATCGTCACTTATGGAATCAGGTCATTAACATACCACTTTCGTCATCAGTAATTGTCATCTTATATCCATTAATTCCTCAACTTAGAGAAATACTCGCAACAAAAGGAATAAATTGTCATCTCGAATAACTCGTTGTTGGCTATTGGCACACGAACATCAGGGAAAATAAAGTTAAATGAGAGAATTTTTTTACCTAGTAAAGAGTTGATGATACTATTTACGACTATATGCACAAAGCTGGAATTGATGTTGTTAGAACATGGTCAGTCACTGTTGGGAGTTTGGTAAGGGCACGTTCACACGTGCCCTCGAACTTATGTTGGCAACACGGCGGGCAACATGTTTGGGTACATGTATGCAGCAGTATTTGGACAGATGTATGCGAACATGTTTCAGTGCAGCTTCAAGCAGAGGCGATGGGATAAGTGTGTCCATAACAGGCAGCTGAGACTTTATCATGATGTTGCCAAAATGATCTAGACGCTGCTGTTCCCAACATGTTTGTAGCGTGTTCGTTATTGTGTTGCCTACGTGTTGCCAGCACTTGTTCGAGCACACGTGTGGACGCGCCCTAGGAAAGGCTCATAAGCAGCAAGGTAGTCAGGGTCCAGGAGTGTACAGTGTTCCTTGCATGGATTGATGAAACGTATATGTTGGTGAGACATTTTGAGGTATAAAGAGAAGGATTACTGAACATAATATGGATGATATGAAGTAATTAACTTAAACACAGCTACTGTGAAACAAAGATGGGAAATTAATCACTGAACTAACTGGAAGGAGTCTACTGTATACTCGCAATTTATTAAACAATGAAAGCGGCGTAGATATTTAGAGGCTGCGTTTGCGGTTCCAAATATTTTTAATCCAGACAAGTGCTTTATGTTGGCCAAACCATTAGCACACCTATGTAGTGTAGCACCTGATTAGCTTATTGTCAGATATAAACGATGTTGTGAATCATCAGGTTTGAAATATTTAATTTGCGCATTGTAGTCACTGATTAATATTGCAGAGGAAGTTGTCAACTGCGAAACGTTGAATAAATCGTGGGTTTTTGTCTCTGCCTCCACGATTTCCCAGCACATTATTTTATTACATACATATTGCTTTCTTCCCCCACACATTACTCTCTTCCTCAGACATTTCTTTCTTCCACAAACATTACTTTCTTCTCCATAATTTACTTCTTCCCCACACATTTCTCTCTTTCCTACACAATGCTCTCTTCACCACACGTTACTTCTCCAAACATTGCTTCCTTTCCCAAACATTTCTTTTTTTCCCAAAACATTACTTTCTTTCTCACACACGGCTCTTTCTCAGTGCATTACTTTCTTCCTCACGTATTACATTCTTCCCCATAATCATGTTCTTACCTACACAACATTTTCCTCCTATATAATGTTTTTCCTCAATCATATTACTTTCTCTCAGGTAAACTTTTCACCCGAAGACTTTTTCTTACAAATAACTTTTCCCTCACCATTACTTATCCACAGTTAATGTCCTTACCATACCAAGTTTCCTTCATTTTAGTTATGTTCTTCCTCTGTTACTTTTTTCCCGGACTCACATCTTCCCCACGCGCTAGTTTCTCTCTTACTTAGTTCTTTCTCAACTATTTTTTTTCCTTCCAGGCAATATCTTTCCATTCATATTTTCTTCTCAACCTTCCAGTTAATCTTTTAATTGCCTCGCCACAGAGTACTCCCTTCTTTTCGACATATTTTTTCAGCCGCTGACCTCTTCCGTCGCTACTAATTTATTCCCCAAATAATTTATTCTCTTGACCTAAAAATAGGAGAAAATCCTTGGAGTGTGGTGAAAAAGTATCATTTATTTCCGGTGCTCATTAACGTATTCATTAACACAGTTACACAGGGAGTTAATTAGCTTGTTCTGTTCGTCTCTCTCTCTCTCTCTCTCTCTCTCTCTCTCTCTCTCTCTCTCTCTCTCTCTCTCTCTCTCTCTCTTCTCACTTGTGTTTACTTTCTCCGTTTGTCTTCATTTGGACCTGCTAACAAGCTGCACTATCCCATCCTCACTCCTTCCTTCCCTGCTTCCTTTCCCTCTCCCTCTTCCTACCATTTCAGACTCTTTATTCTTTTTCTCACTCTCCCCTCCCTTTTTACAACCTGTCCTTTCCACCCCCTCCCTCCTCCTCTTTCTTTTCAGAGTCTCGTACACAATCGCCTCCCGTTTCATTCATAATCCCTATCATCATCTCCATCCTGTCTCGTCTACTGCACCTTCTCCCTCACCATCTCCGTCTCCATCCTTCTTTTCCTCCCCCCTTCTGTTATTCTCTTCACAACCTGTCTTCTCTTCTCTCTCATCTTTTCCTCAACTTTTCAGTCTCCATTTACCCCCCCCCCTCTTCCTCTCACCCCCTAAAACAATCTAGGATGTCGTACCAGTCAATTCATTTTATCAGTGACAATATGTATGGTAAAACTCAATCCGTCGATGTCATTTACCTAGATTTTCAGGCAGTATTCGATAAAATTCCTCATACAAGACTATTTGAAAATCTAAGATTCATGGTTTCAGTGACAGTATTCAAATGTGTATCGATAACTGACTCACGGACCACAAACAAAGAATGGAAATTAAAAGGAAAGAATCATGCTTGATAAATATTATATATGGGGTGAAACTCTATTCAGTTTTAGGTCCCACTCTGTTCCTGACTGATAAAAAATGGTGATGACGAAGCTTTATGTTGCAGAATATCCAGGTAACTGATGAGATAGGAACAGCAACAGAACAAAAACTTTTATGGAGGGACAGATTATTCAGAGATCTTGATAACCTGATAATTTGGTTATAAACGTGGCTCATGAATTTTAGTTTTAATGAATTCTAACTCCCCGTTATCAAGATAAAGTTAAAAAGGGAACTACATAGTTAATACTTATCAAGCGTAAAAATATTATCCAAAATATAGGATGCAGAAATAATTATATTAAATGATCTGCAACGAAATTAAGAGTACACACAGGCATTGAAGAGAGTAACATGAGTTGGATTCACTGGTAAACCATTCGGAATGTAATTAGTAATTGTCAGCCTCATATTTTATTTTCCCATTACCCCCCACCATCCATCTCTCTCTCTCTCTCTCTCTCTCTCTCTCTCTCTCTCTCTCTCTCTCTCTCTCTCTCTCTCTCTCTCTCAAAATATAGACACATTAATTAAGAAGTAATGAAATATA
This sequence comes from Coenobita brevimanus, assembly GCF_032717465.1. Lineage (NCBI taxonomy): Eukaryota > Metazoa > Arthropoda > Malacostraca > Decapoda > Coenobitidae > Coenobita > Coenobita brevimanus. Next base: position 27,241,336 of record NC_136957.1, on the reverse strand, counting down.
AATCATCGACAGGCCAAGAAAGAAAAAAAAGATAAACCAGTTTATCATGAATTAAGTGGAAAAAAATAAATAAGGATAGTAAACAAAGGAGATAAAAGAGCAGGGGCACACAAGTAGGAGAAGGGAGAGTGAAGTTGGCAGGATAAAGGGATTATTGGGAGGGAAAACAGAGGGAAGAGCGATAGATAGATGGTGGGAAAAGTAGGAGGAAATGAAGATGAAGGGATGAGTAGAAAGATGAAAGAATACTCGCAGGAGATTGAAGGGATTGGAAAGGAGAGGAGGAAGAAAGTAGAAGGTATGGAAGGAAATGTGATGAATAGAAGGAAGGAAGGAATAGGGAGGGATCTGAGAGAAAAAAAAATGGATAGAAAAATGGAAAAAAAGAAAAGTGAGAAAAAAATAATGAATAAATGGGGGGGGGGGAACGCAGGGAAAGGGAGAGTTAATGGAGGGAAGGGAGAGATCGGGATGGATGAATGAGGGGAAGTGAGAGAGAGGGAGGGGAGAGAGGAACAGAAGGTGGGATGGAGGGACAGGAATAAGGGAAGATAGGGAAATGAATGGATGGATGGCAAAATGGAGGGGAAAAAAGGAGACACGGGAGCAAGAGGGGTGGATAGTGATGGATGAAAGAGAACAAGAAAAGGAAGGGTGATGAATAGATGCAAAGAAGAGTGCGACAGAGAGACAATGGATGACAAATGAAGAGTTGATAGAAGGGCGAGGGGGAGTTATGGGAGACAGAAGAGTGAAATGAACAGAAAGGGAGAAAGAGGAAGGATAAATAGGGGTAAGTTTGTTTACTACCCTTGTTTGCATTCTCGTTTTAGCCAGAAATAAACTCGCGTTTTTCTCTCTCTCCCTGTCTCTGGCTTGTTTGCAATTTGTTTGTCTAATCATATCTCAATTAATCTGTCTGTTTTGAGAGAGACCTTACATCTATGAACACATCGGACTCACCAAAGCCTAAGTAACCATGAACAAACTGGCAGAGGTCTTCCATACTGGCGGGGTCTTTGAACAGACCAGTCTTGATGCATAAGACGTTACTGCTCTCTGTCTGGTAAAGAAGTCAACAGGGCCAAACTCCGTCCTACCCACTGGGCCAGCCCGGGAGGAAATATTCCACCTTCACAGAGAGGAATCAATATGTTTAGCCAGCGAATACAAGAGTTCAGACGCATGTCTTGGTTCGGTGATGCTAGTGGTAATGGTGGCAATGTTTCCATTACTGCTTCAGGGTCATCCTGTACCTACTGACTGTAATATATATTTACTCGTATAATGTGACGTCCAAAACCCACTTATACCCTACATTGCAACCCTTGATGGCAGGTACATAGATACACCATGCAGATAGCAAACCCCCCAAAATCATGTGCTTTTGCCCACCAATATCCATCTTCTCAGTTAGGGGCTACATTTGGGCTACCAAAGCCATCACATGAAAAACCAGACCCATAAATATTTGCAAGAATAATGCCCATTAGATCATCAAGGGAATGACATCGATGTGTTATTAAGGCTGCCACTGAGCATAGGGAATGATGGAAGGGCGCAGTGATCCACACACGAACTATTGCTGCGTCCAGTCATGTTCTTCCCCCAGGTAGTTAGTTAAGGAACCAAGGTCAAGCTGAAATGCCAGTGGTGAAGGTGGTCCAAAGGGTGAATAGATTAAGTCAGGACTCTGAGCAGAACCTTCTTGCTATGATTATTAGGAAGACTGCTCTTCTAAAGAAGAGCTCCACTGCTGTCTCTTCCACACACTGAAGAGACTGCAAGATCTCCAACATATTGGATTAAGAGAGTCGTGAAGGTGGGCACTGGTAAATGAGACATTATTATTGCAATGATACTCCTCTCAAATGTTAGGTTATGCAAGACGGCAGCGTGCCGGCTAGAGTAATTAGGTGCACAGTGCCAGTCGGTGGTGCATGACCTTGACTGTGCAATAGAAAATAAATATAAAACAGCACTGACGCCTAAGAGTCCCTTTTGCCGCAGCAAATGAAGAAACCGTCTCCAGCCTGATTCATAGTGATGGGTTGTGTGTGGTCGATAGCTAACAAGAAGGCCCTCCATTGCCTCTCTTAAGAACAGGTGGCTGAGAACAGAGTAGAAAAACTCAGGCAGAAAGGCGTAGGGACGCATGCATTCGGAGACATACAGGGTATGTCGCTGAAAGAGGGTTGGGAACCAGCACTGAAGGCCAAAGAACTGTAGCAGACCGGGTCGGTTGGATGCTGCCTGAAGTTCTTTGCTCTAGAATGCTCAGACAATGAGTGACCAAAAATGCTTATCATTCACCACATTGGTGGGGAGTTCAGTGACGGGTGAATAGGAGAGATATGGAAAGAATAATCTACCAGTGCCATACTATAAGGGGTCGGCGTGACTCCCCACCAGGACATGAGGAGGATCGTAAATAATGGCGTTTAATCCCCAAACAATAACACCGTACCCACCATGTTAGCAGAAGCAGATGAGCAGAGAATGACGTGAACCATGTTATTAGGACGCTGGGGTACAGGAGAATAACCTCACAGTCATCAGCTACCATCTCTCATCCAATCTGAAGGGTATGTTCAGTTAGTGATAAGCATACTCGAAACGCATGGGATGCACAATATAATATAAGTTGTTTAGTTGTCTATTTCATTTTTTTTACCGTAACTTTAAATCGCTTGGCTCTAGTTGCTATGACAATTTTCCGACAGTATCCATTCCAAGAGCACAGGGAAGAACGATGATTTGCTGCATGACCGTGCACTATAGATCATGGCATTTTAAAGCGATGATGAGGATTATGGACAAATTTTGTGTGAAAGACTGAGCTGTGATTAAAAAAAAACACACACACACACACACAGACAAAAAAACTGTATTTTCAGAGAGGCATATCTGGAGGAGTGGTAAAAATGTTATGCTTAATTTCCTCTACTTGTATAAGCTAACTGAATTCATAATCAATGCATCAAAACTGTTCAGATAATGTATTTGTTACTTGTAATTTTAGTTCCCTATCTTAATTATTTAACCTTCCTCATCAATTGGCAAACAAACACACACAAGAGAAGCAAAATGGTCAGACACAAAGGTAATGGATGGCACCATGTCAGCCAACCGATCCCACATTCCTAATATGGTTCAGGAGTTGGCTGGGGAGGGATGAAGAGATTCGAGCAGAGGAAAAAGGAGACTGAAGGGCGGAAGGAGGGAGGAAGATAGATTGGAGGGAGCAAGGGAGAAGCTGAAGAAGGAGGGAGTGAGAGATGTATGGGAGGGAGGAAGAAAGAAGCTGAAGAAAATAGGAAGTGAGATATGCACGGAAGGGAGGGAGGGAAAAGCCGGAGAAAAGAGGCAATGCGAGATTCAAGGGAGGGAGGCAGGGAGACAAAGCTTTTATGAAGGAACAATTCCAAGAAAAGTGGAAAGGAAGATGATGGTAAGCATGGGGAGACTGAAGAAAGGAGAGTGAATGAAGGATGGCTGGGAGGAAGAGAGCGAATTCCAGGTGGAAGAAATGGCAGGAAGGTGGAAAGAAGGGGGAGGGGGGACGGAAAGACGAAAAGAGACTAAAGGAAGGGGAAGGGAAGAAGGGGAAATGGAGGAAGGAGAGAGGGATAGACTGATTAAGGGAAAATGGGACTAAGATTGAGAAGATAAAAATGAATAAATGTTGAAAGGAGGGAGATGCTGAAGGAGGGAGGGCGTAAGAGATTTCAAGGAGTCAAAGAAGGAAGGATTTAGGAAATGAATTGAAAGATAAAAAAAAAAAAAAAAAAAAGAAGGATGTCAGAGAGAAAAACAAAGGGGTGAGAAGGGAAGGCTGAAAGGGGGGGGGGGTGAATGAGAGAGACTGCAGGAAGGAGGTAGGAAAGATGACAGGTTGCAGGACGAAGGAAAGGAAGTAGAAGAAAGGCAGTAGGAAGGGAGGGGAGGGAAAGAAAGAAGACAATGAACGAAGAAGTAAACGAGAAACTGAAAGAAGGAAAAATGAAAGAAATGAAAGAGAGAGAAAGAATGGAGGATGTGAAGAAGGAGAAAAGGAAGAAACTAGTAGAAGGGAAGAGGAAAAAGAGAAACAGGTGGAAGAAAGGGGGAAGGAAGGAAGGGTTTGTATTCACCAGAAGAGGCTGGGTCACTTACACAAGTTAAATACTAAGTTCTGATAGCGTGTTCCTCGAGATGTTTTATTTGTCAGACAGCGACGAGTCTTCTTGCTTACTAGTCAAATCAACCCTCCAGCCTGTCTACACTTGGTCATCATCTGAGCTGGAAAAGGTTAGCAATCTCGTCAGGTTAGAACATATGCGCTTAAGTGATAAGTGGAGTGAGAAATTCAGAGAACTGTTAAGAAGAAAGAGCCATTGGATGAAGGTTATGCAGGTGAAGATTCGCAGACCATACACACTGTGCCACTGCATAAAAGGCAAATGAACTTGAAGGAATGCTCAAACTTTAGTATATAAGTCTACTAAACACGAAAAGGATATAGATGAATGGTGAATGAAAGAATATTAGGACATACAATAAACTACAGTATGTTAAGGAGGCTTAGGACATTTTACTATCGGTGTAGCCACGTATTTACAAATTAAGTTCTTACAGGGAGAAGTATGTGTGAATGTTTTCAGAGAATGGATGACATTTGTAATCGTATGTAACTATAACAGACCTGGTTAAAGTACATGGCAGAGATGACAGAGAGGCTTTATGGCAGATGCTACCCATTAATGGAATAAGAGGGAGACTTTCATTGCAGTTAAGAGAATTCATCACATTAGTAAGACGAGAATATGACTGGGAAGGAAGGAACGTGGATAGCTTCGGGTAAATGTTGTAACAGGGTTGCATGATGTCATCGTGGTTGTAAAATCTGGTCATGGCCGGGTAGGTGAGGGAGGTGGGTGTATGAAGAGGTTATAGGGAAGAGGAGCAGGTACTTTTGGGTGATGATAAAACAGTGTTCACAGACCCAGAAGGTGAATTTCAGCAGCTGGTGTGTGAATCTATAATGGTTTGTGGGAAAGGGAACTTAAGACTACATGTGAGACGAATAAGATGAGCTGTAGTACAGAAACAAAGAACAACAATATGGGAGTAGGCAGAAACTGGGAGAATCTGGAGGTAGAAGAATATTTTGGACATCTGAGGGTACAAATTGCATCAGCTGCAACTCAGAGCCTGAAATAAGTAATATAGCAGAAGAGGATAACACATGGGATGCTTAAATGTGCTGCAAAACAGGTTGCGTGGTGCAGCAATATGACCAGTTAGCGACCATGGCAGAATCACTTCAGATGTACTCGTATATTATTGTCTCGGAAATGGTATGACGTATCTACCCATGAAATATTGTTGGTCAACTCACCATAGGTATGGAGCTGTTGTGTTTGAAAAATTTCATGTTGGCAGGAAACTGGCAATTACCCGTTAATTGAGACTTAACTTGAGCGTGACGTACTACCTTTGATAATTTAATTCATCATCTCTTCTCCACTAGCCCTTGTCAGCCTTGCTTTTGATATTAGTATGAAGGTTTTTTTTTTTTTTCACACAGGTTTGAGCTTTCCTCGTGTACTAACTCAGTGGTAAATCGATCAGGCAATGCATAAATTTTATTTGTAGTATCTACGTTAATTTGTTTCTGAGTTCAGTGTTCAGAGTGGAAAGAAAATATAGCCTAATGTCCGATAAAACTGCATGACACTACTTCCAGGAGTACGAGTAAAGAAATGATTTGTCGTTAAAATTATTGCTCATATGAAGTACGCTGCTACCCCTGGAGTTGACTTATATAAGACTCACACCATGGGTTAACGGATTAGGCGTGATGCGAACCAAGTCAGTGCCTAGTCAGGTGAACATGAGTAAATATGAAGGATCAGTGGTACCAGTTGTGGAAGGGAATGTTGGGAAAAGAATGCTGAAGACTTAATCATGAAGTGAGATAGACACAAGAAGAAACAACAGCAAGAGAAGGGTGTGGAACTATATGTGGTGTGATGGAAATGAGTTGACAGGATGTATAAAAGTGCTACCGCCATGTGAAGAAAATATATGATGTAAGACTGAAAAAGGTATAGTAACTTACGTAAATAGGGAGCGTTAAGAAGAAGAGCACCAAGGAGGTTAGATTATGATGCGAAAGATTCTTCATCAAGGGACTAGAATATTGAAGCGAGTAACAGGCACGTCTGGAACAGGATAAAAGTGGAGAAAAATGTTATGTTGGGGAGGGGGTTGACTCTGTCAATGACTGACAAGTAAAATGTGAATCGACTGGGGTGCACAGCAGAATGATCGCGACATCATTATGCGGATGTTTGTGATCAGGTTTGCTGTAGAGCATTAGGCAATACACGACAACTGAATAACAATGTGTGAGCGAAGTTTGCTTTCTGCAGCTTTGGCACATCATTCAGCTGAAGCGGGTAAGTGTGAGCGACAATAAATAAATGAATAAATAAATAAAATTTGTCAGTGATAAAAACAATGTTGTTATTACTAGTACAGCGAATGTAGCAGCAATGGAGCAACTGTAGAAGTGATACTCGTATTACCATTCGTAGCGATAGCGACGACTGTCGTAGTAGAGATAATGGTCATGATGGTAGCGATGTTTGTACCAATAATTGTAGCGATAGTGATAATAATATTTTGCCAAAAAATCAAGAATGTTGCAAAGATAACAGTGGTAACAACAGCTAAACAGCCCACCAACAGCAGCAACGGTAACAAGGTAAGACGCACGAGCCACATAATTCGATTACACGTTGCCAGAGAGTTGCTATTTCGTTAGTGCTCACTCAAGCATCCAGTTGTTAGGACGATATTATTAACCTCTTTGCTCCTCGTGTCCTCAATATGGGACAGAATTGAGCGTTTTGAAAATTAAATAAAGAAGAGAACCCCCAATGAGCTTCGCGACTATGAACCGACAGGCGGAGGGCAGTGCGCCTAGCACCCTTCCAGCAAAATCCCTCGCCCAGCAACTCTAGGAACTAAGATGTTAAAGGAGAAATGTTTAATATGCATGTTTTTTTGTCCACCATGTACTACACTTACCGTGGTTTTAAAACTCACATTTCAGTATGCTGTACTACGGTTTTGTTTACATTATTCCTCTCTCTCTCTCTCTCTCTCTCTCTCTCTCTCACACACACACACACACACACACACACACACACACACACACACACACACACACACACACACACACACACACACACACACACAGGTAAATAAAATAGTCTAGCGGCAGCAAGAAACAGATGTCATTTTACTGAAGAGTGTTAACACGACGTGGTCTGAAATATGTAGTCTTTGTTCTAGTCACAAAATTTCCAAATTAATCTTCTGACGCTGGCTTAAGACTAATCACATGAAACATGCTTCACTACATGCTTGTGACCTCCAGGCAGTTTTATTCAACTTTGGAGAGAGTTTTTGATCAGTAGGAGTTAGGTATTGTCTTCACTTATCTCCTCGCTGCAGGAGATCTCTACAAAGCCAAACAAAATTGTCGTGATGTAAGGACAACCTATATCATCATCATCATCATCATCATCATCATCATCATCAGCCATTACAAGTCCACTGCTGCACTAAGGCCTCCTCCAACCTTCTCCACGAATTCCTTGACTGAGCCAATCTTTGCCACGTTTTCCCTGCAATTTTTCTGTACCTCATCTCTCCACCTCCTGTCTAGCCTTTTTCTGCTACGCTTACAGTCTCTTGGTGTCCAGTCAGTCAACCTCTTGCTCCATCGATTATCCCTTATTCTTGCTATATGGACTGCCCACCTCCATTCCTGATCATTTAAAACTTCTGTATCTTTGACTTTAGTCTGTTCTCCCACCCAAGTTCATCTTTTCCTGTCTCTTAAAGATATTCCCAACACTGACCTTTCCATTGCTCTCTGAGAACCGATTAATTTATTTTCCATCGATTTTGCCAGTTTCCAGGTCTCACAACCATGATTCATAGCTGGAATAATACATTCGTTATATACTTTTCGTTTCATATAAACTGGCAAGCTACTTTTCATAATGTCTCTATGTTTACTGAAAGCTTTCCATCCAATTGTAATGCGTCTTTTTATTTCACTATCATTATCTTTCGTTAATTTTAGTACTTGTCCCAAGTAATTATACTCCTCGACTTCATCAAGAATTTCTCCGCTTATTCTAATTACGCTATTTGGTGTATGTGGATTAAACGTTACCTTAGTTTTACTCCAGTTCATCTTTAGCCCTACTTTGAGACTTTCTCTGTTCAGGTCATTTAACATTTCTTGCAATATCTCTGCTGTTTCCGAGATTAGGACAATGTCATCTGCAAATCTTAAATGGTTTAGCTTTTCTCCATCTATGTTCACTCCTTTGTTTTCCCAGTATAGCTTTCTGAAAATACTTTCCAGGTATGCTGTAAATAATTTTTGTGAAATTGTATCTCCCTGACGCACGCCCTTCACAATCTTCACTTTTCCGAGTCCTTATATAATTTAATTGTAGCAGTTCCCTCTTTATATATGTTTTCGAGCAGTTTTACAATGTTCTCTTTCACTCCTTGTTCTCGCAATGAATTTATAATTGCTATGTGCTCCACTGAGTCGAAAGCCTTTTCGTAATCAACAAAACCTAAGCACAAGGGTTTATTATATTTTGTAGTTTTCTCAGTTAGCTGATGGGCCGATAGTTACTAAGATCTTTTGAGTCACCTTTTGTGTAAAGTAAAATACCTATTGTCTTACACCATGTTTTGGGAATTTTCTTTTTTATACACTGAGTAAATAAGTGAGCAAGCCTGTTTTGTACTTCTGCTCCTGCATCCAACAGTAAATCTGCTACTACTCCATCTTCTCCCAGAGCTTTCCCTCTTTTCATATTTTTGAGAAAAATATTTACTTCGTCTGGTGTTACCTCAGGTATTTCACTTGTGTCAACTGAAAAGTTAACTATTGGTACTACGGTCTTTGATGCATACAGTTCTTTGTAAAATATTCAACTCTCTTCACCATCTTATCCCTGCATTTAATGATTTTACCGTTTTTGTCTTTCTGTGATGTAATTTGTTGCTTTCCTAGTACCATTTTACTTCGGACCTGTTTCTGACTTTTTCCTTTTTTGATGGTTTCTTTGATCTGATCCATGTTTCTCTTTCTTTTTTCTTCTCTTTGTCTTTTGTTGATAAGCTTATTTAATTCTGCTGATTTTATTTCATCTTTGTTTTTCTTTCATTTCCTTCCTTTTTTTTTTTTTTTTTTTTCATGAGGTCGAATATCTTTTCTGAATATTTCTTGGCTTTGGTTGTATTAGGTTTTCCTACTACCTCCGCTGATTCTCTAAGCATTTTTGTTAGTCTGTCATTCAGCTGATCAATGTCACATTCGGCATTACTTAGAGCCTGAAATTTGTTCCGTATTTCCAACTGAAAGGCTGCCTTGTTTTCATTTACTTATAATGGGCATATCTTTTTATCTTTAATCATCTTCTTTCTTTCACTTTTGAAATTGAATTTGGCTGTGCAACTCACCATTCTATGGTCACTTCCGATATTTACCTTGTTGATAACTGTGATATTTGTGATCATGTTATTCTTATCTGATAATTATAATGAAGTCGTTTTCATTCTTTGTTTCTCCATTTGGGCTTCTCCAGGTCCACCTACTCCCTGTTCTTTTGTGAAAGAGTGTGTTCATTATTCTCATGTCATACATTTCAGCAAAGTTTACCAGCAATTCTCCTCTTTCGTTCCTCCCTCCCACTCCAAATTTTCCCATACATGCTTCTCCATTTTTTGATATCCCAGCTTTTGCATTGAAGTTCCCATGAGTATAATAAGTGATCTTTTCTTCCTCCATAAATTGGAAGATGTCGTCATACAATGTTTCTATTTCTTCATCTGAGCTTTGACAAGCTGTTGCATGTACTTGTATTATTTTCAGGGTATATTTTTTGCACAGTCTAATTACCTCCAATGCTGCACTGTCAGATACACTGGGGAATTTAACAATGTTGTGTGCAAGATTTCTGTTAATTAGAAATCCTACACCACTAACGCTTTCATATTCCCTTCCTCTGTAGTAAAATGGGTGGTTGCTGTCTTCAAGCTGAATTACTTTTTCTTCTTTTCTGTGGGTCTCACTCAAACCTACAATATCCCAGCTAATGTTTTCCAGTTCAGTCATTAAGTTATCAAGGTTGTAATCTTCTGCAAGGCTTCTTACATTGTATGCATAGATCTGCATGGATTTCAGATTGTTTAATATCCCAGTCTCTAACTTGTCAACACAGTGCCTACTCAATTTCGATGGCACACTGCCCGTAAGCACAGGAGGCAGTGCGGTTGGACCTTTAGTAGACAATGATCCAACAGGAACGCCTGTCAAATCATTTGCAATAGAACTCATGTTTGGGTGGGAGGATTGTGGCAAGTAATCTCACCTCCCTGCCACATAGTTTCTGGTGAGATGTAGTTTTTGTGCCATCTTATTCAATATATTCAGTGGAGCCCTATATATCTGTATGGGGTCCCATGGTCCGCACCGTCTAAGACAGTACCTCGTATATCTACAAGGCCTTCCCCTATCTGCCACCTGGGGATGCGCCAGGTAGCAGTGGGATCCTGCCCCTGGACAACCTATATAGCAGGAGTAAAATAAAAGTGCCATCGTGGTTAAGTGGTCAGTGGATAGTATTTTGAACCCTTTTAGAAAGAGGAAGCAACAACAACAAAAAACTTGGTTTAATCACGCTAATTAAATTTAGTGACCACAACAAAGAGGTGGCCTTTATTATGCAAGGAAGAAGGAAGCAAAAGCGAGAAGCCTACAAGATTGTCCCCTCCAAGAAAAACAAAAACAAGATAACAATGAGCCAAATTCAAGATCCATTCATTTCAAGATGCCTGGAAACACTGCTTTTGAAAGACTGGATGTCACATGCAGTAGGAAATACAGGCAGAGGAAGAGTTTCAGAGGTGACCTGTTGCTTACAAAAGGTATCGATGCCAGCCTTCCCCTGATTTTCCAGCTGTGTGCGTTTCTGTCCAGAATCGTGCTAAATCTGTTCTTAGTTTTGCTAAAAACAGTTTCAGTACCTTCAAATTGTCTGAACTCTCCAGTTCAAATTGTTCCTGTCCCTCCTGGCATCTCACCAAAAACCTTTGATATAGCTTTACCTCATCCCCCTTCCTTCTTCGTTTCCGTTTTGATGGTTCTGTAGTTTTTTTTTTTTTTTTTTTTTTTTAAGGAAGAACTCTTTGCCGAAACCTTGTGCTCTAATTCCACTTTGGGCGATTCTGATGCCATCCATCCTTCCTCTTCTAACATCCTCATGGCTGGCATTAAAATTTATTCAAAGGAAGTATTTTTTTCCTTCACTGGCTACAGCATACAGACCTGATGGGGTACCTCGTGTAGTTCTAAAAAACTGCCTCTGTGCTGACACCCTGCACAGGTAAACTCTATTGCATTTGTCTCTCAGCTTTTACCTCTCCTGCCTGCTGGAAGTTGGCTCTCATTCAGCCTGTCCTGAAAATGGAAGAGCTTTCCTGATGCTGTGACTGGTAGTCAGTTGTTTTATGGTTTGGTATTTCCAGTGTCTATTAGTATATCCATAACAAGATTTTGAGGCCTTTTTCCTCTCATGGCCATCTTTATAAACGCTAGTTTGTATTCCACCAGAGACACCTCACTGGTGTTATTCTCACTTTCTATCCTAACTTTTGGTCATCCTATCAACGAGACTTTTGTACTTGATGTCTCGTAAGCTTTCGGCCGAGTCGGGCACAAATTCTGAATTTCCAAACCTCCCTCTTATGGCTTCCATCATTCCATCTGTGATACCATCTCAAATTTCCTCTTTGGTCGTTCTATAGCTGTTGTTGTGGACGGACACACTTCCTCTCCATAACTGTCAGTAATGGTGTTGCCCGGGGTTCTGTCCTATCTTCATCTCTACTTCATTCAGCCGTTCACACTCATACAATGATGACTCCAACCTACACAGTTTCATTCCATTCTCATTGTATATCACAGTAATTGCTTCAGTAATCAAGGGATAGGATATGGTGCGCCTACATAATGAAATGGATCTTAATTCTTCTGGAGAAAGTTAATAATTACAGTCTGTCTTTAAACCATCGAAAATGCCGCTCCAACATTTTTTGACCTGTCAAATTTTTCCAAGGATTTTTTTATGCAAAGTAGAAAATAGAAAGCCCACAAGATTTTTCCATCAAAAAATAAAAATCATTAAATAAAAAGGACCAAATTCTAGATCAGTTCATATCGAGATACTTAAACACGTTACGTTTAAAAGAATGGAAACCATACGCAGAAGGAAATACGGGCAGAGGAAGACAGTTCCAGAGCTTTCCGATTGTGTAAATGTAGGAATGGGAGTATCGGTTAGCTCTGGCATCAGACAACTGGATAAAAAAAGGGGAGTGAGTTTGATGCCAGATGGGTGCTACGCACCGGCCGTACCGGAGAATGAATGCGAGCAGACAGTTCAGAAGAGCAGTGACACTCGAAGTACCATTAGAAAAAATAAAAATGCAACAGTGTGGCGAAGAGACAGAGGTTGAGTCAATATGAAGAGGAAAGCTAATGAGATGGGAAGCCCTTGACTTCAACCTATTGAGAAGAGCTGAGTATGGGGACCCCCTGCCACACGAAAGCTGTGCAGTGGTAAAGAACACTCAGCTCGGCCCTTTCTCATCTCAACATCCCAAGCGGTTCATTCTCCTCATCTTACCCTGAGAAGATCATGTTATCTCCCTGGTAAAATCCCCTTCTAAAAGACTAGGAGTGGTAAGCCGATTCCATGTTTTCTTTACCCCTGTGCAGCTGTTGGCTCTATACAGGGGTGCTAATCATCCCTGCATGGTGTACGTCTCCCATGTTTGGGGGTTTCCCCTCATACTGCTCTTCCAAACAGGTTTGAGTCAGATTTCATCTTGCCATCTCCTCTCCGCTCATTAACTCTTTTCAACCTCTCTTCGCCACAGTACAAAATTATTTCTTTACTAATACCACCTCATTGGCAACTGGTCATCTGTATGGCCTGTCTGAATTCCACTTCCACTACAGCACATGCGTAACACCTGTTTGGAAGGACACTTTCGCCTATTTCCTGTCCAGCTCTCTGATGGAAGGGTTAACCGATACTCTCAGTCATTTAAGTATGCTCCAGGACAACTCTGGAACTGACATACTCAGTCTATCCCCTGCCTCTTATCCCAGTTTTTTAAACGCAATGTGGCTGGACGTATCTAAATGATCAGATCTTAAAGTTGGTTTCCATTTGTTTATTTTTTTTCCTCGGAAAGAATATCTCTGCACGTGTCTATCCCTTGATTCTTTCTTTTATTTACATCAAGAAAGGCTTTCTAACCCCTCCTTCTGAGCAATTTTGTTTTAAATTTAGTACAGAACCCTCAGCTTCTACCTTGTGTGATGCTGATGTCTATATAATAGTGAGACAGACACCATCAATACCAAATCAGAGACTATTAACGTGCCATACACAGAAATAAACAGGTAAAGATAAGGTGCTAGGGAGCCTCCTTAAACCAAGAGAATACGGGCCGAGGAATATCGCCTTAGCTGAATAAGATCATCTGTAAGTAACAAAAGACAATGTACTGAAGTAGTCTGCCCTATTTTCCAGACCAACGGGGTGGAGATAAGGTTGAGGCATCTATAGTACCATCACATTCTTGAACTTCTTTAACGAGACAAAGTTTTCCTATCAGTATTCCACAAAGAACACCACATACAGCAGTGACTTGTGAGTCTTTGGGGCATGTGGTGAATTCTCTGTCCCCGTCTTGGAACATCTTAATAACCCCATCTCTCTCTCTCTCTCTCTCTCTCTCTCTCTCTCTCTCTCTCTCTCTCTCTCTCTCTCTCTCTCTCTCTCTCTCTCTCTCTCTCTCACTTCCATCCTTGCTGCTTTTTATCTACCCCTGTTCCCCTCCCATTATCATTCTCTCTCTACTTCACTTTTTTTCCACTAGATTCTCTTATGTCCATTCCCTCTACTACACCTTTAACTCCTCTCACATTACCTCCCTTTCATTCTACTCCTCTTCCCTCTCCTTATCACTCCCTCTTTTTTTTCTCCGTCTCTCTCTTCCTCTTCTCCGTCCCATTCTTTTTTAATTCTGCCTTTACATTATCTCTTCCCTCTCTCTCCCTCTCTTTTTCTTCTTCCTTCCTTCTCCCCCCCCCCTCTCTCTCTCTTTCTCTCTCTCTCCATCGAGAGTACATCACACACGAAGAAAGGAAAAGTAAGGAGGAGGAGGGAATAGGAGGTGGAAATGGAAGTGACAGAAGAAGAGGAGGAGATGTGATGGGGAAGAACGTGAAGGAGGAAGAGACAGAAGGGAGAAAAAGAGAAGAGAAAAATAAGAATAGGAAGGGAGGGAGAGGAAAGAATGGAGAGAAGAGGAGCGGGGATAAAAATACGAAAAATCATGGAAAGACGCACAACAAAAATGACGAATGGAAGAAAAAAGCGGACTATGAAAAAAAAAAAAAAAAAAGTAGGATCAGCGGCAAATAATATATTGGAGAGAGAGAGAGAGAGAGAGAGAGAGAGAGAGAGAGAGAATAGAACGAAAGGTGAATTGGGTAAAGATGGAAAACAAAAGGATGATAGAGTAGAAGGTAATTGCGAGAAATGGGGAAACCGATAGGGATAAACTAGGGGAAAAGAGAGGGAAATCTGAAAAAAGAAAAAATGAAAAAGATAACAAGAAGCGGTGCCAAGGACAGCAAACCTGTCCCCAGCGGTCATTTTAGTGGTGACGTACAAACAACAGGATATCTAGTCAAAGATGTCTCATGTCAAATTTGGAGTGAAATGGTTGAAAATTTACGATTTTATGCTAATTGAAATTTTAGGCCAGACCCACCTGACATTGACCCCCCTGCCGCTAACCGGGGGGGTAACGTCGCTGATGAAATGAGGCCTGTTATAGGATGCATATGTGAAAGATGCACATTTAGGTTTTGGTTTCATGTCGATATGACGAACTGGAAAGGAGTTACTGCCAAGAAACGATTTTTTTTACTTTTTTTTTTTTTTTACTTATTTGGGCCTACAGCCTAGGCCTAGGCCCAATTTGATCTAAAATGTAATCAGGCGATCAAAAGGTCATAGCCCAACTTCCCTGTAATTTTACCCAAAATCGCACCAGTAATTGTGACGTAAAGTTGTTAACAGACAGACAGACAGACAGACAGACAAACAAACAAACAAGCAAACAAACAAACAGAAAAACCGAGTGAAAACAATACCCATCCCCAAGCCCCTCCGGGGCGGGGACGGGTAATAAAGAGAGGGACCGGAAGAGAAGACAGGAGAGAGAGGAAAAAATGTGGATGTGACAGAAAAAAGATAATGACAACCATTATGAAAATGGACACAGGAAAAGAAAAATGGAACAGGAATATGCTGGGGTAGAAAAGAAGAAAAAAAAAGACGTAAGTGAAGGGAGAACATAAAAAAAAAAAAAAAAGGGACGAACGAGTGGAAGGAAAAAGAAGAACAATAAAGATGAATGTGAGAAAAATGGATATGTCGCTTGAAGGAGAAAAAGGACAGAAAAAGATGTAAAACTGAAAAGAAAGGAAGCAGGAATGAGAAGAGGATGATTCACGGGAAAGTGGGAAGAAGAAACAAAGAGGGGGGGAGATGAAGAGAGGAATATGGAAGAAGGACAGGCAGAAAGGAAAAGAAGAGGGAAAACGAAGGAAAAAACGAATAGGAGAAAGAAGAAAGGAAAAGAGAGAAAGGGGGAAAAGAAATGTTTTAAGGGAGGGGAAGTAGGGAGGAAAGGCGTGGAAGAAGGAAAGAAGCGACGCGAAGGAAGAAGGGGAGTGTAGGGAGGGGGGGAGGAATTAGGAAAAGGAAGGGGGAGGAAGGGGAAATGCCTGGAAGGAAGAAGGAGGAAGTGAGGGAAGGGGGTATGTGAGAAAGAGAATGAGGAGGATGGAAGGAGAGAATGGGAATAAGAGAAGAGAAGAAAGAAAGGAAGGAAGGAAGAAGATGGAAGGAGATGGATGGAAAAGAAAGGCCGGGGGGAAGAAGGATGAAGAAAATCTCGGGAAGGAGCAGAAAGGGAGAGGGTGGGGAATGGGGAAGTGAAGGAGGAAGGAGGAGAGAAGGAAGAACACGGAGAGAAGAGGGGAGAGGGGAAAGACGGTGTGAGGTAAGAAAGAAGTTATCACCTTGATACGAGTGTGAGGGTACAACCAGAAAGGATGAGGACTAGGAAGAGGAAAAGGTGGTCGAGGATGAGGATGAGGATGAGGATGGAGATGATCACGATGATAGTGATGATGATGATGGTGATCACGATGATAGTGATGATGATGATGGTCATCACGATGATAGTGATGATGATGATAATGATGATGATGATGATAATGATGAAATGATGATGATCATGATGAAGAGGAGGAGGAGGAGGAGGAGAAGAGGAGGAAGAGAAAGAAAAGTACAACGGAAAGCAAACAACAGCTGTTTGGTATAGGGAAGGTTATAACTAATAGAGGATATTCTATCAACTAAAGCCAAGGATAGAAAAACAGGAAGGAGAGGAAGGGAGTGATATGGGGGGAATCTTTTAGAGAAAGGGAGTTCGAAGGAAAAAGTACGAAAAAGAGACATTAGGGGCGATAATGATGAGGGAGATGGTGAATGAGGAGGAAAGAGAAAATGAAGAGGAAGAGAAAGTTAAGAAAGGTAGAAGAAAAAAGAATGGAAGGAAGGAGTGAATTAAAAGTAAAAGAAGGAGGGAGGAAGAAAGAAAGGAAAAAGAAAGACAAGAAGGACAAAAGGAGGTGGAGGAAAGAAGGAAGAAACAAACGAAAGATATTGATAAGATGGTAAGAAACAATGGGGGATCAAGGGAAAACATGCCAGGATAAAAGAATGAAGAAAATGAAGAAGGTAAGGTAGAAAGATGAAAAGTAAGGATGGGGTTATGAGAGCATGAAGCAGAACAAATGAATATGAGGATAAAATGGTCAGGGGAAAAAGAACAAGGAGAAAATTAGTTAATGAAAGTGGGAAAAACAACGAGAACTGAGTGAAAGAATTCAAGAAACTGAAGGAGAGAAGGAAAAGACCAAGAGCAAGGACAGATAGAAAGGACTAATGTACGGGAAGAGGGAAACCGAGAAGGGAGAGAAAGAGTGGAGAAGAAACGGAGAGAGAAAATGACGACAGAAAGGAAAAAAAAAATACGTAGTAGGACAGTTAGACGAAAGACTAGGAGAGGAAGTGAGGGAGACTGAGAGGAGGAAGAGGGAAAAGGAGGGACGGGAGAAGGAGACACAGATTAAAAAGGAGAAAAGAGAGGATGAAGGAAGGACGAGAAAAATGAAGAAAGCAGTAGTACACACAAAGGTAAAAGGAAGGAATAGAGAGCAGGAAAAAGGAAAGGAATATGAAGAGGAAATGTGAAGAGCAGGGAGGAGAGAGAGAGAGGGAGGAGATAAGAAATGGTCTAAATTGATGCTTGATGTGGAGGTATGGGAATAAGAGGATGAGGGGTAGAGAGGGAGGAAGGGAGGCAAAGAAAATAGATGGAGACGTGGAAAGGGAGAAACGGAGGAAGAAGATGAGGAACACGAGAATGAGAAGGAGAAAGACGAGGAGAAGAAGAAGAAGAGAGGGAGTAGTGTGAAAAAAATGAATGATGAAGAGGGTAGGAGAGAATGGATGAAAGGGGAGAGGGTAAAAAAGAAACGATTTGGAGCCAGAGAAAGGTAGGGAAAAAATAAGTATAAGAGGAAGGAGGCATGAAGAAGGAAAAGGAGGAGGAGAAGGGTTACGAAAAAGGTATATATATATATATATATATATATATATATATATATATATATATATATATATATATATATATATATATATATATATATATATATATATATACACATTGTTACGGAACAGAGAAAATGTCCCGCAAAGTTCCAGGTTCAAAACAAAAGAGTTAGGTAAAATTACAAGTTAAAGTTTAATGCTCAAACTAACAACTAAACATTCAGGACTCATAAGGATAATGTAATGGCAAAAAACACGTTAAATATATGGTTAACTGCAAT
The DNA here is from genome assembly GCF_032717465.1 of Coenobita brevimanus. Lineage (NCBI taxonomy): Eukaryota > Metazoa > Arthropoda > Malacostraca > Decapoda > Coenobitidae > Coenobita > Coenobita brevimanus. Next base: position 27,223,200 of record NC_136957.1, on the reverse strand, counting down.
AGCCTCCATTAACACGAAATTAGCAAGAGTTAATTTATCTAAGTCAGCCTTGATAAAATGAGAAAACCGGATAATGCTCAGTTAATGCAATACATATTATTACAGATACAAAATATTATTAACAATGGCTGACATCAAAAACTCCACACGAATCACAAAAATCTCACAAGGCCTACGAATTAATACCTTATCCTATACAGTACAAGAAAAAATGTAATAACACTTATACTCAAATTACACAGCAGCTAGATGGTTGGAGACTTCCTGAGCACTCACAATAACAATACTCTGTACAGGGGAGGACAGAGATGTGAACAAAATGAGGAGTAGATCTAAGTGGCAATTAATGCAGAGACTGAGCTCATTATATAGGGGCCGGCAGAGCTTGATACAACTTGTAAGAAGGATGCACAAATGAAGCCATAGGGGACAAAGAGTTGACACTCCTTCTCTGAACAACAGAAAGAACGACTTACTCTACTATAAGGGAGGAGGGGGGGAGTGAGGTAGAACACGCACTATGGAAGCCACGAGGCGAATCGTGATCAAACATGCAGCATACTGTACGTTAGAATTATACAAAGGATGATGAAATCATAGGCTATGTAACACCTTCCCAAAAATTTACAAAGGAAATTTCTTATTACTCTAAAACAATCTGTCTAAAGTCTAGATAAGCAATCTGCAATAACATTTTCCTTCCCCTTGACATGTTGTATGTCTAATGAATACTCCTGAAGAAGTAGACTCCATCTTGTCAATCTCTGATTTTTATCTTTAAACTTACTAAGGAATTTCAGTGGGTTATGATCGGTATAAATGACTATGGGGTCAAAATCAGAACAGAAATAAAATGAAAAATGCTGTAAACCCAAAATCAAGGCCAAAAGCTCTTTCTCAATAGTTGAGTAGTTCTTTTGAGGTGGAGTGAACTTCTTACTGTAATAAGATACAGGGTGTTCAATACCCTGATCATCCTCTTGCAGCAAAACAGCCCCAGCTCCTGTATCACTTGCATCAACAGCCATCTTAAAAGGCTTAGCAAAATTTGGAGTAGCGAGCACTGGCTGACTTAATAGGATAGCTTTAACTTTGCTGAAAGAGGATTTTCACAGTTATCGGTCCAGACAAATTTAACTCCCTTTTTCAGTAGGTCTGTAAGTGGTGATACAAGAACTGAAAAGTTAAGAACAAGTCTCCTGTAATAACCTATCATTCCCAAAAATCTTTGTAGCTCTTTCCTACTTTTAGGTCTGGGAAGATCACTTATAACCTGAACCTTAGCTCCTGGTGGTGCAACGTGTCCATCACCAATTACGTACCCAAGGTACTGAACTTTAGCTTGACCAAACTCACACTTTGATAAATTAACTACAAGATTAGTCTGAACCAAACGCTCAAGAAATTTACTGACATGGCATAGGTGATCTTTCCAGTTGTCACTGAAGATTAATACATCATCAATATAAACAACACACCCTGCCAAACCCTCTGTTACAACATTCATGAGCTTCTGAAAAGTGGCTGATGCATTCTTCATACCATATGGCATTACAGAACATGCAAAAGTCTTTCCTAGTGTTACAAAACATGAGATCTCCCAAGCACGTTCAGTCATAGGTACTTGCCAGTATCCCTTTAACAAATCAAACTTACTTATGTACCTAGCCTTTCCGATCTTGTCTATGCAATCTTCCACGTGAGGGAGAGGGTAAGTGTCTGTTTTGGTTATATGATTAACACGTCTGTAGTCGATGCAAGGCCGCTGTGACCCACGTGGCTTAGGGACTAGAGTGACAGGAGAACTACACTCACTCTGACAGGGCTCAATCATCTTGTGGTCCAACAGGTAGCCAAGCTCCTTCTGGATGAGAGGAATTTTCACTGGGTTCACACGGTAAGGAGGCAATTTAATTGGCTTTGCGTCTCCAACATCGACATCATGCATCAACACAGTGGTTCTTCCTGGAGTGGCACGGAACACTTGCAGGTACTCCTGCAGTAATGCCGAAAACTCCTGCCTTTTCTCGGGAGGTAGATGAGAAAGCTTAGTCTGGAGATCATTCATGATATCAGGATTCTTCCCCAAACTATCACTCAGGCTCATGCTGCATGGGAGAACTTCACTTGCAGACTCGGGTGGAACAGCTACAGTGCAGACTGGGTTATTTTCGTCCCGCCTGTGATATAACTTTAGCATGTTGATGTGACAAAGTTGCTTGTTCTTTCTATGATCTGGTGTGGCGATGACATAGTTGACATCACTGAGTTTCTTCTCCACGAAATAAGGACCACTAAACTTGGCTTGAAGAGGTTGCCCATGCACCGGTAGCAGAATCAAAACCTGATCTCCTGGCTGAAAGTGGCGTAACCTGGACTTCTTATCATACCAAGTTTTCATCTTCTCCTGAGCAGCTCCTAAATTCTCTCTCGCCAGCTGTAAAGCCGTGGACAGCCGTTCTTTGAACTTCATCACATACTCCAGCAGGTTGACGTCATCTTCCTCCGGCAGCTAGCATTCCTTGAGTAGCTTAAGGGGTCCTCTTACTTCATGGCCAAACGGTAGTTCAAAGGGTGAGAAGCCCAGTGATTCATTTGGAGATTCTCTTGCGGCAAATACAACGAATGGAACACCTTTATCCCAATCTTTCTGATGTTCCAAACAGAATTTCTTGAGCATCAATTTGAGTGTTTGATGATATCTCTCCAACGCTCCTTGGGTCGGGGATGGTAAGCTGAAGACGTGATCTGGGTGATGCCCAACTCTTTTAGAGACTGCTTGAAAACATTTGACATGAAATTACTTCCCTGGTCTGACTGTACCTCCTTGGGCAGACCAAACTTTGTGAAGAACCCTAGCATTTCCTTAACCACGTTCTTTGCTGAGATATTTCTAGGTGGAATGGCTTCAGGATAACGAGTAGCCATATCAATCAGGGTCAACACATAAGAAAATCCTGAAGAAGTCTTAGGAAGAGGGCCCACAATATCCACCAACACACGGGTGAAAGGCGCCTCAAAAGGAGGAATGGGAACTAGAGGTGCAATCTTTTCGGTCTGATTACACTTCCCCACAACTTGACAGGTGTGACAAGACTTACAATACCAGGAAACATCTCTGAAGATACCTGGCCAGTAGAAGTGTTTCAAAATGAGTGCCACAGTCTTCCTCAATCCAAGGTGTCCTGCCAAACTGGAATCATGAGCCACTCTAATGATATCCTGCCTACAAACACGAGGGATGACAACTTGATGTACAACCTCCCATTCACAGTCGGCTGATGCTGTTGGGGGTCTCCACTTTCTCATAAGTAATCCTGACTTTATGTAATAACAAGTAGAAGCACCGGCTGACTCTTCCTCACTGCAAGCAGAGTTAGCTAGACCTTTCAACTCAGGGTCAGCAACCTGCAACTCAATCAACTCTTGACGAGACAAATTATCAACACTACGGGGTACTGCCTCATCTGGTGAGTGGTCCAAATTAGCAAGAAAAGTGTCAGCTAGGATAACATCATCATCATCATTATCCTCTAAATCACCAGTAACTTTAGACTTAGCCCTAGTGACAGCACATGCAGAGAACACATCAGGGATATCATAATCCTGGGTCGCAGCCACTGGCTCACTAGACAACTGAGGAGCTGGACACACTTGACTTCCACCAATATCATTTCCAAGTAGGAAAGTTACACCTGACATTGGGAGTGTCTCAACCAACCCAACCATAACGGAACCATTAACAAAACCAGACTCTAAATTCACTCTGCACAGAGGGACAGAGAAGTAATTATTCCCTACACCTTGTAAGATTACAGTTTCATCAGAGGAGTTAACATTAGAGCCTAGAACACTGGTCAGCATAAGGGATTGGCAAGCACCTGTATCACGATATATTTTAACTGATTTCCTGTCATTACTGTCCAGAGGACTGACAAAACCATCATACAGGAAATTAGCACATGAACTCTTGAGAGTGTCACCCACGTTACTGCTCAAAAGAGGAGCTTCATCATGAGAATTTAATTTACCCCTCAAAGCAGGTTCAATTAACTCAGTTAAAGAATTCTGGGAACTCTCAAGGGTGGACACTAGACCAATTGACTGAATATTTAATGACTCCTTTTTGTTCACATCACGCTGTCTCCTGAAACATTTCTCCGTAGTATGACCAAGCTTACTACAATAAGTACATTTACTTTTCTGAAATCTAGAAGTGAAGCTGGTATTTACTTCCTGAGAAACATCATTTTTATTCTCTTTCCTGTTACCTGTACTCTGAGTAGAGGCAACGTACTTACTCTCAGCTTTCCTTTTTTCTTTAGAATATCTCTTGTGAGTGAGAACATATTCATCAGCTAAAACTGCAGCATCAGACAAATTATCTATTCTTCTCTCATCAAGATATAGGCTTACATATTTATTAATACACCTTTTGAAGTCCTCCAGCAAAATCATCTGCTTAAATTTACCAAAATCAGAATCCACATTCTTAGAATTTAACCACTGCTCTAACAGATCTTCTTTGATTTTTGCATACTCAACATGGGATTGCTTATCTTGCTTATAAGTTGTCCTAAATTTTACTCTATAGGCTTCAGGAACAAGCTCATAGGCCTTAAGAATCAAGCTCATCAAGCTCTTAACTACATCATAATTATCAGATTGATCCTGAGGCAAAGATGCGTAAGTTACTTGAGCTTTACCAGTGAGAACAGTTTGAAGGAGTACTGGCCAATACTTTTTGGGCCAATTAAAACCTGTAGCTACCCTCTCAAACAACTGAAAATACTTTGTTAAATCAGATTCATTAAAAGGAGGGACAAGTTTAACATATTTAGCCACATCAAAATCATCAGAGCTAGATGATCCAGTTCCACCTTGTTTCATGCGATACTCATGGTCTGCCTGAATCCTAGCAAGTTCAACTTGTGCCTCAGCCTCCTTAGCACGGGCCTCCTGCAGGGCTAGCTGTAACTTAGCTAATTCAATCTGCGTTTGCTCATTTGGAGGAGTTACATTAAACGAGCTTTCATTAATCATGTCAACAATTTGATCTTTAGAATGATGAGAGCGAACAACAATTCCTAATTGTTGAGCAACAAGCTTAAGTTCATTCTTTGTTCTGTTTTCTACATCACACACTGTTTGCACATTTGACAAAAAATCTTTGGCTTCATCAAGCGTAGTAATAGTAGACATCATGAATAAATCACAGTCACAAAATATCAAGCAATATCCTTATGATAATATCCTGAATATCCTGATAAGAGGTCGCCAAATTTATGTTACGGAACAGAGAAAACTGTCCCGCAAAGTTCCAGGTTCAAAACAAAAGAGTTAGGTAAAATTACAAGTTAAAGTTTAATGCTCAAACTAACAACTAAACATTCAGGACTCATAAGGATAATGTAATGGCAAAAAACACGTTAAATATATGGTTAACTGCAATAGCCTCCATTAACACGAAATTAGCAAAGAGTTAATTTATCTAAGTCAGCCCTGATAAAATGAGAAAACCGGATAATGCTCAGTTAATGCAATACATATTATTACAGATACAAAATATTATTAACGATGGCTGACATCAAAAACTCCACACGAATCACAAAAATCTCACCAGGCCTACGAATTAACACCTTATGCAATACAGTACAAGAAAAAATGTAATAACACTTATACTCAAATTACACAGCAGCTAGATGGTTGGAGACTTCCTGAGCACTCACAATAACAATACTCTGTACATGGGAAGACAGAGATGTGAACAAAATGAGGAGTAGATCTAAGTGGCAATTAATGCAGAGACTGAGCTCATTATATAGGGGCCGGCAGAGCTTGATACAACTTGTAAGAAGGACGCGCAAATGAAGCCATAGGGGACAAAGAGTTGACACTCCTGCTCTGAACAACAGAAAGAACGACTTACTCTACTATAAGGGAGGAAGGGGGGGAGTGAGGTAGAACACGAACTATGGAAGCCACGAGGCGAATTGTGATCAAACATGCAGCATACTGTACGTTAGAATTATACAAAGGATGATGAAATCATAGGCTATGTAACAATATATATATATATATATATATATATATATATATATATATATATATATATACAGTAAATATGATGACGTGAAAGAGAGAGTGATTGTCTAGGTGCTTGAGGGTACAAAAATGGGTGTAAGTGGATTAACTGAAACTAAATGGTGAGGTGAGAGTGCGAGAGAATGGGAGTATGGCTGGGGTATATGCGGAGGAGTAGGTAAGAATGAGAGGGCAAAAGAAGAAGTGTGTATAGTTGTGAGTAACAGATGGAAGGAGAATATAAGAGAATATGGATCAGTTGGCTCAAGGACTGTGTGGGTAAGATTGAAAGTTGGACTACAAATGTGGGCGACTGTATCCGTGTTTGTACAGTACCAACGCAAGATGGTGCAAGAAGAGCGAAAAAAGAGTTCTGGACAAAAGTGGAAGCATGCATGGAAAAGTTTGAAAGGAATGAGAGAGTGATTTTGATTGGAAATATGAATGGAACAGTAGGGAATGTGAAGGTGGATGGAGTAGTTGGTGAGTGGGGTGTGCCTGGGGAGATGGATGAGAATGGCAGTGCTTTATTGGACATTTGTGCCAGGAGGGGGCTGGTGATAACCAATACCCTCCTCAGACTCAGAATGATCCACAGTTATACGTGGCGAGTGATGAGAAGGGTGGATGGTGAATTAATTGAACGGAAGGCAATGTTTGACTATGTGTGTGTGGGTGACAGGATGAGAAGGTGTGTAATGGATGCAAGAGCATATAGAGGTTGGGGGACTAGAATTTCTGACCACCACTTGGTGGTTGTGAGAATCAAGGTCCAAATTAAATGAAGAAATAAAAGAAGGGAAGGAAAGGAGGAAGTAATTCATACAAGGAGTCTGGAAAGGCTACAAGAGGATGGAAAAAAAAGCAGAAAATAAGAGAGAAGTGGACAAGCAATTGGGTAATTATGGATTGGAGCACATGGGGGACATGGAAGGTGTGTGCAAGATATTTACAGACGAAAATGTGTGCAGCATGTGAGGTGGTGTGTGGGGTCAAGAGAAGACGAAAGGGGGTGCAGGGAACAGCATGGTGGAAAGAAGTGGTGAGACAGGCTGTGGCACAAAAGAAAAAAAGCTTATAATGCTTTTTTTTTTTTTGTGCCACAGGAAGAAAGTTATATGCAGGGAGGAAAGGAGAGGTGAAAAGATTAGTAAGAGAGAGTAAGAGGAGAGCGGATGAGGGATTTGGAAGGAAATTGAATGTAAAATGGAAGGAATGTAAGAAATTGTTCTGAAAAGAGATAAGGAGAGTTAGACAGGGTGTCAAGGAAGTTAGTTGGGGAGTGAAAGATAAAAATGGTAGATTACTAGTGCTGAAGGGAGAAAAAAAATGTAAGCAGATGGAGAGAACACTTTAAGGAATTGTTGAACAAAGAGAATGGAAGTAATGCGAGTATAAGTGGCTGGGGAATGGCTGGGAAATGGAAAGATGTGAGAAGAGAGGACAAAGTCAGTAAGATGGAAGTTGTGGAAGCAATGAAGAAAGTCAAAATGGGGAAAGCCCCAGGAATTGATGGAGTGTGTAGTGAAATGCTGAAGCATTGGGGAGAGATAGTAGTAGAATGGATGAGGAAGATGTGTAGATTGGCCTGGGAGGAAGGTAGAGTCCCGGAGGATTGGAAGTTAGGTATAATTCATCCCTTGTACAAAGGAAAAGGGGGAAAAAAAATGTGTGGTAATCATTGTGGAATTTGTCTTCTTTGTGCAATAGACAAAGTAATATGGTTGGATACTTATTGACGGTTAGGTCAGTAACAGAGGAATTAGTCGGAAAAGAACAGGGAGGTTTTAGGAAGGGAAGCGATTGTGTAGGTGAGATATTCGTTCTAAGATCTTTATTGGGAAAGTTTCTAGAGAATTGAAAGAAGTTGTATGCAGCCTTCATGGATTTGAAGAAAGCATAAGACAGGGTGGATAAAAGAGAATTGTGGAAGTATTAAGAGTATATGGAGTGGATGGGAAATTGTTGACTTGCGTGAAGGGTATGTATGAGAGTGTTAAGGCTGCAGTGCATATGGATAGTGAACTGAGTGAATTTTTCTGTTTGAAGGTTGGATTGAAACAGGGGTGCGTCATATCTCCGTGGATGTTTAATCTGTATATGGATGGGGTTATAAAAGAGCTACAAGTTACGGTAGTGGATGTTGGAGCAACCCTAATGAAAGAGGACAGTGTCTAGAAACTACCTGTACTGTTATTTGCAAATGATACTGTGTTGTTAAGTGAAGAAGAAGGGGAGCTGCAAGGCTTGGTGGATGGGTCTGGAAGAGTGTGTAAGAAACGGAATCTAAAGGTGAATGTAGGGAAGAGAAAAGTTATATATGGTCATCGAGAGAAATGAAGTCAGTGAACATACAGTGAGGTTGGATGAGATGGAAGTGGAAAATGTGAATGCGTTAAAGTTCTTGGGTAGCGTGATGATTAAGGATGGAAGTTTAGTGAGTGAAATGCTTGAAAGGGTACAGCAAGGAAGAAAGGTTGTTGGTTCCTTGAAAGCAGTGATAAGTAACAGGGAAGTGAGCATGGAAGTAAGAAACGTACTACATAACAGTATTGTGATACCAACTGTAACCTATGGAAGTGAAGCTTGGGCCTTGTTGGAGGGACAGAAGTCAAGAGTGAGAGCAGTGTCAATGAGTTATTTGAGACTCGCATGTGGAGTTACATGGAGAGACAGACAAATAAGGAAGTGAAGGAGAGTTGTGGTGTGGGTGTGGATGTGATAGGAAGCGTTAGGAGAAACACACTGAGATGGTCTGGCCATGTGGAGAGGATGAAGAGTGGGAGAAAGATGAGGAGAGTGTATGTGAGTGAGGTGGAGGGGGGAGAAGTAGGGGCAGTGCCATTGAGTAGGAAGAGGTTGTCACGAGTCGGCTCGTGACATCATTTGGTGGGACCCCGCGAACTCTAGTAGAATCCCAGTGTTTATCGTTCAGTTAACCGCTCATCCGGCCGGGAGTGTTTTTCAGGCAATTTTTCAATGTGTCATAAATGATCATCTTTGTGCAAGACATTAGCACTTCCGCTGAGCGATTTATTGTGGGCATGTTTCGCTCATTCTAGCCGTTAGTAATGCGGCTGGACATTTGCCTCTTTCCCACGTTACGAAGTCAGTCAAGGTTTGAGCGCCGCAGAAGTAGGTAGTGTGTGGCAGTGTCCTTCCTATGACACAGTTCCCACCGCCGCCATATTCCCACATAGCCGTGATTGGCGAGAGGCTCAGCGTGTGCAATGTCCTTCCTCAGTAACGACACCCAGCCATCCACTTTGTCCACTTTTCTGACAAGTATTTTCTTTTCGTTTTCCTAGGTTTAAGAGTTAGCTTTTGAGTGAGCGCGTGAGTGCGATCTCCTTATTTGAATTCATCTTAAGAAATGTAACATAAATTTATTTCTTTGTAATTAATAAATTTAACAGTTCTTTTTTTTTGAGCTTAATGTAATGTAAACTCGTGTTTCATTTCTCCATTGAGCTTATTTCACTTATAGCTCCTAGCTTGCATGAACGCTTTGCTAATCATAACTGGTACTTAGGCCAGTCTTGTATTAAGCTTAAAATCCGTTGTGCCATCTAGGAGTTAATGCATCAGCAAGAACCTGATATCATTAATTGTATTACTTATTGATTGTCAAGGGTGAAGTCACTTTCTCCAGAGGCTAAGGGTACTAACAACAGCAACTGTGAGGAATTAGTCTCTGCTGTGTACTGTTGAGAAAGTTTATAAATTCTCATTCTTAGAGAATCGGCGAAGCAAGCCAGAATAATCATTGCTTGATTTTCATAAGACAATTCATTGTCCTGTTCTCAGTATTACTGAGAATTATCCTTTAATATTGCATATACCTTAAAAACCCCGTGACAGAGGTTGGCCACCTCTGTTTCAGACCTCACCTCACGAGCTCACCTGTGATTGGCCGAGAAATGATCACGTGACATATGGGCGCCATATTGCATCCTCACCTCACCTCCTTACTTCCCTGACTGCCATAAGAAAGCACCAAGATCCAGAGGGACGCTACACTTTCAATGGCCATATCACTTGCAATATACCCATATTTGACCACGAGATGGTATACTGTGCAGCCTGGCAATGTTCCAGCCTCACAGGTATGGGTAAGATACTGCACAAGTTTCCTATAGATCCCACAAGCAGAAAAGAATGGGAAATTAAAGTCTGCTGGAAAGACTGGACACCATACAAAAATTCCTATTTGTGTTCTGTATGTAAATCTGCTCTCATTCTCTCTAATCTTTTTGTTCATCCATCTATGTATCTGTCTCTTAACCCCAAGGTGCCAGACATGAGTAGACCTATCCATGTCCCAGAACCGGGTTATTTTCAGGAAAATCGATTTTCCCCTATTTTTTTTTTTCCATTACAAATCAATGACAAATTATAAAAAACACATAAAAAGTGCGTACTTATTCTCTGTTGGCGATTTGGAGGTGGTGGTGTGGTGTGAGGAGCCAGTGTATGGTGGCTGGGCTGAGCTTGTTCAAGGTTGCAGTCGTGTGTTGGCAGTATGGTGGAGGGAAGAGGGATGATTTCCTCGTGCCAAAATAAGTGTTGAGTGTGTATTTGTTTCACTAATTCACAATGCCATATGAACACAATATTACAACTAAAATAGCAAAAGAACACAAGAAAGTACCTAATAAAAAGTGGATTATTTTATGCTTTCCATGATGCTTATTTTCTAACAAATTTATGTTTATTCATTTATTCACTATTATTTACACACTATTTACACATTATTTCACTGTCTTTAGTAATTCTTGACAGTATGATACTCCTTAAAGTCTGGCTGTGTCAGTACAAGTGTACTCAAGCATCCATACACCCTCCCACACACCCCTCAGGGCCCCCTAGTAGCCCTCCCCACCACCCCACCCCTCCCGACCCCTACCCCAACCCTGAACCAATAGCTGGTTCCAAGGCCACACTCTCCCTACATCGGCCTCCCACCACCCTCCACCACAGCCCTCCTCACTGCTGGGCTGCCCTCCCATCCCCCACCCACACCCCTGCCCCCTCCCCCGGCCAGCCAGCATTACCCCATGCTCCAGCCATGCCGGGACAATACTCTGAGTCCATATAGCTCACTACTAAGTTCAAACATGCCCGCAAAAAATTAAAAAGTCATATGACATGGACCATAGGCCTCTACCAACACGTCATATGACGTGGACCGGTGCCTAGGGGTTAAGATTCCTGTCCGTTCTAACTATTGCTGTAGACTAAGACATACTAAACTTATTAGATAGGCTGATAGTTACTTGTTTTCAGTTCAGTTTCGTGTAAACTAAGGAATATATATATATATATATATATATATATATATATATATATATACTGTATATATATATATATATATATATATATATATATATATATATATATATATATAAATGCATTGCAGCATAGAAGGCAACAAGGCGTATTCTTGATTCAGGGAGGAAGAGATCTCTTCAACCGAGCAAGTGAGGGATTTTTCTTCTGTAGCACTGCATATAACCATTTCTTAAGGACCGTACTATAAAAACTGAATGCCAGTACTGACTAATGTGAGCGTCTGACATTCCGGTTTTTTATACCATAAATAAATGTGCTGTTCATGCCAGGCGTTCGTCACCTGATTATGGCATAAAATAGTACTGGAATGTCACTGGAGGATAAACGCCACAAGAGACCCTTCTTTCGTATAACAAATTTTAATATTCATAAATACGATAACCGTTTTTTCCGTTTATAAACACTGAATAATTCAGGAATCAAATTTTCCTTAGCAGGCTAAAATATATGAGAAATACAGGGCTGTTCATAAGATTTTACAAGACTAAATGTTTCCGTAATGAATACGAGTAAACAAAAACTTGTATGGTGGCGACGTGGCACGTAATATTGAGTTTGAATATTAAATTATTCTTTCTAGTTTATTTCAGACTACCTGTGTACTTTCTTAATTGATTTTTGAAATGGCAACCATTTGAAAGTTTGTGTGTTAGCCAGCTCAGTGCTTTAGTTAGCAGTTAGCACATTTGTGGGCAAGCCAGTAAGCTTCTGCCTCTAGCACAACATCGTTGTGTGAATTCTTGCCTATGAAAAATCTTGAAATAAATGACATGTTAGAAGTGCATATACAGTATTATATTAAACGGCAGAAATTACACATATCAGAGTTTGGTCAGCGTTGGTAAATGGTTAGTTAGGCGTGTATTTTTCACCTGCTTTAATGTTCTCTTTTAGTTTTAGAAACTGGTAATAAAACAGACAAATTTTTCATCAGTACCAACATTATATGCAACCACTTAAGTTCTTTATTGAAAAATGTGATTAGTTTTTGCACCAAAGTAAATTGATAAGTTGATGTACTGTAGTTAAGATAGTTGGGTAAATTAGCAGATATGAATGAATTGGTTAGGATGCTGGCTGAAATACCTGTTTCAGTCAAACACTCAGATTTGAGCATAGGTGTGTTGTCTTTAAAACAAAACTTGTTAGTAAATGCAGATTTTTTTTTCATGAGAATTAAAAAAAAAAATCCTGAGGCATCTCTCTATCTCAAGAGCTTTTCTTGCTTGTAAATAGCTACAGGCTTAAGAAAATGGCCTGTACCATGTATATATAATATAAAAAATAGTTAATTAGATAGAAATGACAGTTGTTGTAATGAAGGAATAAATGGATGTAGAAAAGTTATGGAATATTGGTTAGGGTGGAAGGGTTATACAAAAGCATGAAAGGTGCAGAGTAGCAATGACTGACAAACAGGAAGTAATGAGATAAATATTTATTGAAGGAGACAGACATAATTATATGACCAGAGTAGGAGAAAGCCAGGAAAACAGAACAGTAAACAGTCTGAAAATATATAAAGCAGAAGTGGATGAAAGTACCATTGAAGTGGAATGATTTCTGGGATAAAAAAAGGAAAACTAGTCTAGCAGACTGGGACAGAAATAATTACTGTACCATGTAACTTAGGAAATCATTGCCTGCTGCTTGAAGGGAAAGGTAATAATAAAGAATGTGAGTCTCAAAGTAGTATAATTACTGAGCTAAACTGGAAATTTACTAGTAATACCAGAAACAGGGAAGGTGACAATAATGTAGAGAAAAAACTACAGCTAGACATATACAAACTGAAAGAACAACTGTTACAGTACACACATCTGATAACCTATATTTTCCAATATGGTCTGCTGGTCATGGCTGGATGATAGGTGTGGAAAGAAACTGCTGAAAAAGAATGGAGGAGTGTTGCTGCATCCCTCTTGTGATGGTGCTGCAATGAATGTCACCAATCAACCAGCTTTGTAAAGAAAGAAATTTTGTAGTCTCCATGTTTAAAATAATTCTCCAATAAGTCTGTATTTACATTTTGCAATATAAATTTAGGAACACATGATGTACTGCTGCATAAGTACAGGTGCACAAAACCTGGATGAACTGTTGCATAATTCATGACATGATCTGGCCGGAAACAACATGAAAATCTATGAAGTATGCAATAATACATTCACTTTGGTCGTTCAAATTCAAATCTGGATAATGTTAGTAATTATTTCCATGCAAAATAACTGCAAAAGGATGATAAATCATAATTCATTCTTAGTTTAGGCTGTACAGTAAACTGTATATTGCTTGCAAATGCACCCTCTTTATGCGTTCTACCATCATCAGATACCAATTCTAACGCAAATATACTTATTTCCTACATAAAAATAACAGTTTAGAATGGATTACCGAAGTGTCTGGTTTATTATACAGAAGAAACATTCAAAATTTGCGCGCTTTTAGTGCTCCTACAGTGCATTCTCTGTCGTGGCATTCAAACGCCTGAACTGGGTTTCTCCAAGACTGACGGTCCCAATTTTTTGTAGTGAGGATGACTGACGGTCAGGAACGTCTGATGACTGAACGTCGCCGTTGGACCGCCTAAACTCTGGGTTTTTATAGTACGGCCCTAAGTCATAAGCTGGTTAATGTCTACTGTATTGTTGTTCTTGATAACCCCATGCGTGCACTCGCGGTCTCTTTCTCTGTAGAGTTAACCCTGTTTGTGACATTTTCACGTCCGTCATCTGATAGGTTGTCGGAAAAAGTGAACTTGGCTGTGGCTAGTTGAGTTGGGTGACCTCAAAAGAAGAAAGTGGTTTCGTCAAAGCACACCGTGTGATAGGCAACACTGTTCTTGGACGTTCACCCTGCTCTGCCAGTCACACTCGTTCTGTGTACGTGTCCCCGTGTGATTGTGGCTTGAGGGTAAAAAGAGATAAGGGTAGGAACGGATAGGGAAAGGAAGGGGAAAAGTGGGAGGGTATAGGAGAGATGAGGCGAGAGACAGAAGGGGAAAGCTGTGAAGGAATAAAAGAGGTGAGGAGAGGGACGGAAGAGGAAGGCGGAAGTAGATGAGCAGTAAGGGAGAAAGGAGAGAGGAGATTGGGTAGGGATGAGAGGGAGGGAAGAAAAACAGGAGGGAAGACAAGAGGGAGTGAGAAGAAGAGGAAATATATGGAAAGACATCGTGCTGATAAATAACATCGTGAGAGAGAGAAGAGAGAGAGAGAGAAAGGGGGGGGGGGAGTGAGAGAGGAGCAGGGCGATGAAAAGGAAGAGGAGATGAAAGAAAAAAAAACATGGTGAGGAGTAAAGGAAAGGAAAATGGAAAATGGAAAAAAATATAAACTGAGCAGGTAATGAATAGCAGGAAGAAGGCATACAAAGGAGACAAAGGAATATTCGGGGCTGAAGACAGGCATAGTGGAAAACACGAGCTGACACACAACAGGGATAAGGTGGTGACAAGACGAAAGAAAGGGGTTGTGGAGAAAGAAGAACTGGAAAAAAAAAAAAAAAGCGATTTGCAGACAGAAAAACCACTAACAGATAAATACTAGGAGACAGAAGGCATGACAATAACTATAGTTCATCATCATCATCATCATCCGGACCTCCTTTCCCACCCTAGGGCAGGGTTGATTTACTGTATAATGCTATTGCAAGTGTGTGTGTGTGTGTGTGTGTGTGTGTGTGTGTGTGTGTGTGTGTGTGTGTGTTTTAGTGCAACAGTGTGTATACTATCTAAAAAAATATTGTAAATACTCACATCTATTTACATTTGAAAAAAGAAGCAAGATTCATAACATAAGAACATAGCGTACCGTAATATACAGTAACAACATGTCATTGCATGTCAAGCTGCCTCTGTCGTATTTTGAACATAAACAGCTGCCAATACTTCACTGTCGAAGCTATCCATTTCTCTCTGGAAAGGGGTGATAATTGCTCCCTCTGACTCATATTACTCACAGAACAATATAGGCTACAATCATCCAACGTCAGCTGTAATTATATATATATATATATATATATATATATATATATATATATATATATATATATATATATACCGTATAAGACCACTTTGCAACGCTGTGTGCTATAATAGACACGTAATCTAGTGGGTTTGTGTGTTTCAACTGGATGTGACGCATGAGGGTCATGATTACGATTTCATGTTCATGTGGGCCCCTGCATGTATTCAATATGGACGGTAGGTGTTAGCGCCGAACTGGTGACATGTAGAGGTGTATGATGTGTAGGAGGACTACTGGGCCTTGGGAGCGGGCTGTGAAGCCTTTGCCCAGAGTCGAGCACATAAAAAAAAAAAAAAAAAAAAAAATCTTGCTCCCTTAATGCCAATACTAAGTAGTCCAGCCCCAGGTCTATACGCTCCTGTTGCGATGAAAAGGTATGGGTTTCATAACGGAACAGAGAAGAAGTGCATATCATTTTGCTATTCCCTGTACAGTTGATTTCATGTACACTGCGTGTTTAGAAGGCAATTGTGTGTGGGCGAGGTCTCGATGTTCACTCCTTGTAGAACAAGGGTGTCAAACAGGAAGTAAGGTTGCGGACATAAAGAACCATATCTTTCAAAACCATGAATTACGAGACGATTAGCGAAGACTTTCGAACCTGAGTGACGCCATCGTCGAAGACCAACCAAAGTTTAACATTTTTTCAGTTTCATGACTGTTCGATTAAAAATGGTAACGATATTGTTGTCTCTCACTGTACTGTCACGAAAAAGGTTATCACTATCATTTTTTCTCAAACACTACCATTTCGACTTTGACAATGGAATCTGATTTTTTTTTTCCCCCCAAAGCGAAATGATGCACAGAACAAAAGTGTACAGTGTGAGAAGGAATAACAATCTCTGACGTTCGCTAATGAATAAGAAACATGGATGGCAGGTCACAGTGCTGGTATGGGAGAACTGGTGATATTTTGCACGTGCCAGTACATGATGAGTCGGGGGCAAATGTTGTCTTGTTAACCCACTGTGTCTACTTCACACTAAATGCATGTCCATCTCTTCCTCCCAGATGCATCATAAGGAAGCTCTCTGTGTTTAAGAATATCACATTGGAATGGAAAGCAAACAGATGTGAAATATTTGGCCGACCTTTGTTCCCTTTGAAAGTACACCAGGTCAAAAATGAATCTATCAATAGGAATAACCGATATCCTAAACGAACAACAAAATTCTTGATGTTCGTGTAACAGCATTCTTTCTTTAATGTGCATAGACTGCACATCTCGTAGCAGCAACTATAATAAATATGATATAATGTATAATACGACTAACAAGTGATATATAGTAGGAAAGCACAGCTACTGTTGTGAGATAGAGCCAACGGGCATTTTGCAATATCCATCGTCTATGATACCAGACTATTTCACACGGAATATACAGTGATGCTTTTCCTATTATGTTTGTATTTTTTATATGTCCAACTAGGCTTAGACTTGAAAGTTCATCCCTTAAGACCGAGTAGTCTTAACTGCCAAGCATTACATCACCACATCAAGACAAGTATCCCCCATATCGCATATCGCATGCATACTGGGGTTACTCCATTCAGGATTAGTGTGATGTAAGATACTATAATAGAACGAGTGTTTTAATGCCATGTTGATGGGGCTTACAGAAGATCAATAAAGTCTGTTTTAACGATACTGATATATCATCAGGCTGTTCATGGGCATAGAGGCTAGCCATTTGGTGCATATAAGTGGTCTTTAGGATGAATTATGGTGGTACCTTTCTTAAGTGGCGGTTTGGGTGGGGCACCAACCTCTGTACAGTGTTGCCACGTGTTCCATACCCGCTATATGAACGGCTCCGATATATGTAATAGGCATCACAATAAGATAAACACATAAGAATATAATGGTAACGTGTGTATTATAATATATGAAAGAACAGTAAACTTATTACGCGTAAAATATTTATACGGCAATACAGAAACGTGGCATAAATATTTTACAGTGTTGCTTAAAAACAAGTAGTCACTTTTATTGGCTGTTACCGTATTTCTGGGGTTGGTAATAATGTCACAATTATGATTATAAGATAATGTGCAGGAATATAAGTAAAAACATGTCAATTTCTTAGTAAAAAAAAAATAATACATTAAACCCTCGTGAACGGCAACACTCACACACACCCAGTCCCACCTGGCCAGAGCTTCCTCTATCCTAGGCCTGTTTGGGGACACCTCTTAAAAAAAGATGCGCCAAGACTTTTACCTCCTGGGTGGTGTGGAAATAAAGTCAAATTTACAATATGTACATTATAAAGTAAAAGAAAATAACCAAAATGTATCCTAAAATACCACAGACGAGAGAGAGAGAGAGAGAGAGAGAGAGAGAGAGAGAGAGGGGGGGGGGAAGGCAGACCAGGGGCAGTGTTGAGTGCAGCTTAGTGAGAGATGGAGGAAGGGAGGGAAGGAAGGAGGGAGAGAGTGATTGAATGAAAACAAATCATGGCGCCACAACAACGAGGTCATCTGGCGCCATATGTAAAACAATAATATTTTTAAACATAATTAGATATAATAAAAACAAAATAAAGAAATTAAAGCACAAGTTTATAAGTCACTCATAAAATAAACAAAATTCCCAAGGGAGAAGCACATCTCCCCCCAGGAGAGAGAGAGAAGGCAGGCAAGAGGCAGTGTTGAGTGCATTGTCAAGATGAGGGAAAGATGAAGGGAGGGAAGGAAGGAGGGCGAGAATGATTGAATGAAAACAAATCAAGGCTTTGCAACACCGAGGTCATCTGGCGCCATCTGTAAAACATTAATATAATAAAAAACAAAATAATGAAAGCACAAGTTTATAAGACACATTAAAGAAACAAAATTCCCTAGGGTGACGCACATCTCCCCCCAGGAGAGAGAAAGAGAGAGTGAGAGAGATGGCAGGCAAGGGGCAGTGTTGAGTGCATTGTCAAGCTGAGGGAAAGATGAAGGGAGGGAAGGAAGAAGGGCGAGAATGATTAAATGAAAACAAATCCAAGCGCCTCAACACCGAGGTCGTCTGGCGCCATATGTAAAACAATAATACTGTATAATAAAAAACAAAATAAAGAAATGAAAGCACAAGTTTATAAGACACATAAAAGAAACAAAATTCCCTAGGGTGATGCACATCTACCCCCAGGAGAGAGAGAGAGGGGGCATCGCGAGTATGGAAAACGTGGCAACACTGTACAGAGGTTCGTGCCCCACCCAAACCGACACTTTAGAATGGTACGACCATAGTACAATTTTTGGTGTAATCTACCGCAACATAAAGAATACCCTTCATCCTTCGATAATATTTGTAACCGCAACATAAAGGATATCCTTTATCCTTCGATGATATTTGTAAGGTCTTCTGGTTGTCTTTTTTTTTTTCTTTTTTTTACTCAGGGTACCACAAGACGACTTTTTTCGGCTGCGTGGAATTCTGGAAGTCAGAAGGTTTAAACTGATTAACATCCAAACTGTTTGAAATTCACTCATATGAATAATGTATGTGGCTTTATCCGAATGTAACACCCAATAGGACCCACAACAACAGAAAGATTAATGGCTGAATATCATGTTTACTGAGCACAGTATGCCATTAAATAATGTTAAGATTTAATGTGAGCTTGTGCATTTTGTCTCCATCCACTCTCTCTCCCTACCCATACTAACCTTTGCGAAATGAGGGTACACGAGTTGGGATTCATACGGTATTTCCAGCTTGTCATTCATTTATGCACAATACCTTTTCTCTTCAAGGAATGTCTAGGATAGGTTAGGTTTAGATAGGCAAGGTTAGTGTCAGGACTAGATTAAGTTGCATTTATTGGTAAATAAGTAAGATCATTCTAGAAACAGATAACAGATCATTAAACGCGTTTATATATTTTTTTCTTTCGTGTCCACTCAGGCCACAAACTTGATAGCCTGTTCCCATCGATTCAGTAGTCTTTTTATGTGTTATACATGCTCCATACCTTCACGTCACTACTTCAACATTAACACCTATCGTCCATAATATATATATCTGTATCAATAACAGAGTAGCATTGTTTGTTTGTATGACTGTTTGTTTTTCCTTCAATCACGCCCAAACCACAGGCCAGAGACCCTCAAACCCGTATATATTCTAAATTAGGGTGACCCAGGCATGTATTTAGGGGGGGCAAAATTCAGAGGGCTATGTGGAGAGGATGAAGAGTGAGAGACTGACGAGGAGTGAGGTGGAGGGGGGGACAGGGAGGGGGAGGCCAAGGATGAGATGGAGGGATGGAGTGGAGAGCTATATGAGAGAAGAGGGTGTGAGCTGGGAGCACAGCAGTGAAATGGCAGCGGACAGGGCGATATGGAGACGATTTGTTTGTGGTCGCCCCTTGTGGGGTTGAGAGGTCTGGCAATAGATAGATAGGAAACTCAGATCTGGGTCATTTGAGGTCACCGGTAGCGAGTTCGCCTTTTTGGAACAGGCAACGCCGGGTATCCCTGTAGCCCAAATTTTGGCATGCAAACTTACATGACCCTCAGTTCGAACATGGGCTATGTGAAGCTGACCTCCGAGGTCATTTGAGGTCACTGGTCAGAAGTCATTTGAGGTCACCGGTTTTACATGCTCAAATGACTGGACCCAGAAGCCCAATTTTTGGGTTAGTGACAGATGAAATTCAGTTCAGACATAGGCTATGTGAGGTTGACCTCCAAGGTCATTTGAGGTCATCAGCAATAGTAAATAAGTGCACAACAAATACTGTGCGTTAGTCTGTGAAAGCAGAAATAGAAAGTTCATGGACCTCATAAAATCCCTCTTCAAAAGCATTAGAGGTACAGCCACGTTCTAAAGTCCTGTTCTGAGAGTGAAGCTTGTAAACCCCGGAGCAGTGAATCTGAACCACCGTTCATGAAGTCCCAGTTCTGGCAACAGTTGGTGGTCCGCGGTGTAAGCTGTAAGGAGGAAGGGTAGTGATGGTGGTGGGGGGTAAGTTGTGGGGGGGAGTTGTTATTACCGATTTAGCAGTGCGGTATAAATGTTAGGCATATTTCTTATACATGTAAAACCAATACCAACACGTCACACGACTTGGGTTGTTACATGCCATATGTGCAGTTATGTCATGCATATTCAGGTTCCTAATTCCAGTTGAAAATGGTGGTCAATTACACTGTGACACAAACTACCCCTCAGCCCGGCCACCCTCCCTCTCCCACCGTGAATCAACTGACACGTAATACGGGTGGAATAGAAAACATTTCCTCTAGACCAGTTATGTATGCATAACAAATGGAAGTATAAAGGAAAACATGAGGGTGGGAAACCAGGTTGTTATAGCATGTCTATTGGAAAAAAAAATAATTAAATCATCGCATGGCAACAGTTTAGCTGGAGAGAGAGAGAGAGAGAGAGAGAGTGTCCAGTCGCTAGTGTTTTTAGTGCGTGAGGGAATAAATGATGTTGGGGGGGGAGACGCTGCCTAGACCCGGTTGTTGTCGGACGTGTTCCTCCCGACCGTGTTGTTGACCGTCTTACATCTCAGCCGTACAGTCACATCAAGCTTATTTTGGGCATATCACAGTAACACCACAGTGTTCCAGTGTTATAACAGTGAGTGTAACGGCCAGGCACGGAGTCTTCCATAACCGGCCTCGCCACACAGGACGTCCATATGGACCTCGCTCCTGCTGCTGCAGAAGTCGTTGCCCCTGGTAAGAGGGTGAGGACGGCCTCCGCCACTAATGACGAGGGAGGTGCCCCGGAAAGTGGATACGGCCTTCCGCCCCAGTTGGTGATGTCTCCAGTGATTCAAGGAGCCTCGTTTACATAGCAAGGTCGGCTGACAATACCCCTGTATTTTTGAATCCCCGCAGGTTGTCGGATGCCATCAACAAATCTTCATGGGGTAAGTACTGTATAGAGGGATCACTTAGAGTTTTAGGTAAAGGAGCAGCTATTAGGTTCTGTGTTTTTGCAGATGATGTGGCCAAAATGACTGTACCACCAGAGTCCCTCACCCACCTGGGGGACTGGCCAGTAAGGTGTTGGTTGGCTCACTCACCTTCCAGTGGCGAGTTCTCATATGGGAAAATTGGGTCTGTTGCTCCTGATGTCACGGAGGAGGAACTTGCTAGTAATCTTCGCTGCCTTGGCAACTGTTCCTCCCAGCTAGAGGAAGTCACCTGCCTTATGGTCCGCCCTCCTGGTGGTGAGGCAGCAGTGGCAGCCAGGGTGGTACAGCTCAAATTCAGGTGCCCCTTGCCAGAGAAGGTCATATTTGGCCACTTATGTTACTCTGTAGGGACTTACACTTTTCCCATCCTGAGGTGCTATACATGCCATCGATTTGGGCATGGCACAATATCATGTAAAAATAAAGTTCGTTGCTCTCGTTGCAGCAGGTTCCATCCATGCAAATCCCCATCGGATGGTCAATACACTAATGACCCATACTGCTTCTTCTGCAGTGGCGCACACCAAGTTGTCTCCTGCATGTGCCCAGTCTACCAGCAGGCACTTGCCATCCATGACGCTGCTAGGGCTGACCCGTCAGCCCTGTCGGATGTCAGCACCCGTTTACGTGCCCTTAATCCATCCGGCCGTATTCCTCCCAGCTCCAACCCCTCGACAACATACATAGCTCCCAGTCGGACTTCCCGGCCTGTTCAGGAGGGTCTAACATACGCAACAGTGGTTAGCAACCGCTTTTCAGCATTGGAAGATCTTCCTGAAACATCTGGTGGAGAATCTCCAACTGAATCAAGTGAAGTGGAGCGAACAGTTGCCGTGTCCTCCCACCCAACCTCTCAGTCAGCAGTGCTGCTCCACCCTCTCCCTCCACCCAAGCCCCGTCGACAGTGTCCCCACCCAAATCGGACCTCTTTCCCACATGCTGCACAAGAATCAGTAGCTCCTTCCACCCAGCCTGGTGTAATGTCATCCAGTTCCACTCCTTTAATGGCCACAACTCCCGCCTCAGAACCAAACATATCTTACGCCACCTCCCCCAGATGTCCTGAGATGGGCTCCACACCTGGTGAATCTCCTGCCCCTCCATGTCAGCCTGTATCTGTGCCTTCATCGCTAGCTTCCTTTCTGGTCGTTCTATAGCCGCTGTTGTAGACGGCCATCGTTCTTCTCCTAGATCTATCAACAGTGGTGTTCCTCAGGGCTCTGTCCTATCACCAACTCTCTTCCTTTTATTCATCAATGATCTTCTAAGCTGTACATCTAACCCTATCCACTCATACGCTGATGACTCCACCCTTCACCTTTCCATTCGGTTTCCGCAACACCCATCTCAACAGTTACTTCAAGAAACAAAGGATGAGGCTATGGCACACCTAATGTCTGACTTGGCTCGTATCGCTGACTGGGGTAAAAATAATATGGTTGTCTTTAATGCATCTAAGTCTCAGTTCTTACACCTATCAACCCGACAAAATCTTCCACAGGTATACCCATTAATGTTTAATAATATTCAGCTGAATCCTGCATCATCCTTGAACATGCTTGGGGTTTCATTTACTCAGGACTTATCTTGGAAAGATCATATTACATCTCTTGTAAAATCTGCTTCCAAGAGATTGGGTGTGCTAAGCCGACTCCGCTCTTTCTTTACCCCTGCACAATTGTTGACTCTATACAGAGGTTTTATCCGTCCCTGTGTGGAGTACAACTCTCATGTGTGGGGAGGCTCCCCACATACAGCTCTTCTCAATAGGGTGGAGTCAAAGGCTTTTCGTCTCATTAACTCTCCTCCTCTTACTGACTCCCTTCAACCTCTGTCTCTTCGCCGCACTGTTGCATCTTTATCTCTTTTCTATCGCTACTTTAATGGTCACTGCTCCTCTGAACTGTCTGCTTGCATTCCTCCACCTCTACGACGGGCGCGTAGCACCCGTCTGGCAGCAAACTCTCATCCCTTTTCTGTCCAACTCTCTAATGCAAGAGTTAACCGTTACTCCCAGTCTTTCATTTATGCAACAGGTCAGCTCTGGAACTGTCTCCCTCTGTCTGTATTTCCTGCTGCCTATGATCTCCAGTCTTTCAAACGCAGTGTGTCCAGGCATCTCAAAATGATCGGATCTTGAATTTGGCTCTCTATTGTATTTTGTTTTTCTCTTGGAAGGAACTGTTACTGCGGGCCATGGCCTTTGGTTCCTTCTTCCTCGCATAAAAAAAAAAAAAAAAAAAAAAAAAACGCTTCTCCTTATGCCAACACCACAGGTGCCCATTCTACAGGGTCCTTTATGGACCTTCTGCTTACAGCCCTGTCCATGTACAAAAATGGACAGTCCTTTATAGACATATGTGTCAGCCTCCTGCCCCAGTTTCTCTCTCTACTGTCCCTTCAGTGATGGCTCCTTTACCTCTACGTAGATTCTTCCTCTGGAATGCCAGATCGCTCCCTCGGAAAACATCCGATTTCAAACACACAGTAGCAGACCTCGTTCCAGATGTTATTGGTCTATGTGAGACTTGGTTATCTCCAGAGATAGATAGAATTTTATTGACCACGGCTACAAATGATCATACACATTATTTTAAAGATTGGTCCAGTAAAAGTACATATATAATAATATAATGAAATACTAAAAACAAATTACAACACCCTAAAGGGAATTCTTAGATAACACAGCGGCACGACAGTGAAAAGCACTGACTACACCTGCCTTTGTAACTCCAAGTAAATATAATGATACAAACTCTCACATCAGAAACAACGCCCACCCTGGATTTCATATCAACTTCAAAGAAAAATCAAAGACACAAATGCTCAAAGTATATAAAACACGTACTCCTTAACTTAAAGTAATATGAACAGTGACCTTTATGTACCCAGGAATAACATATGCTTTATCTATTTACTTCCTTCCTTTAAACATTTATGTTTTATTCTTTATAAGTATCCAAGATCTTGAAAATTATAGTACATCTTTAAACATCATCATATCTATTAGAAAATATATCTGTGATAGTTGAAAAATTATAAACGTCTCTCAAGTGTTGCGTCATAGCACATTCTTGTATCACATGAATCTCATTTTGTATCTCGCCACACTCACATACCCTCTCCTCTGCTGGCAGCCTTCCACGTCCCCTTCTGTTCCATCGGCCCACCTCTATTGCTAGAGAATGTGCTGACACTCGGAACCGCGTAAAAGCAACGCGATAGTGTTCACTTACATAGTTATTCTCTCTGTATACTGAATGGACATTTAATTCTGGGTTTATTTCCATATATGTTTTACGTTTGGAAGACTCTGAGTTGGAAATTATGGCCTTCAGGTCCCGAAATCCTTCAGCTATATCATCCCTTTCATTATGTAATAAATTGTTAATGTATGTATGGGTCTGGTATTGATTGTTCATAACAGTATTAATGGCTAAAACTAATGGGTCATCATCCATTCCTTGCCTCTCATTCCACATCTTACGAAAAAACTTTCTTTGCTTGCATTTAACTAAGGACTGTAACTGAGGATAACCAGATTCTACATAACACAAGTCATTACACGTAGTTAACCTAACATTTAAAAGACTTTTTAAAGACCAAATATACAACCTCACAACCGGTCTCAGGTCCGCACCCAGCCAAGACTCACATCCATATAAAATAGCCGACACCAAACAAGCATCAAACACACGCTTCTTAACACAAAAAGGAATGTCATTATTTTTCCTTAAAAATGAAATGAATTTGATGACATGAGTCATTTTGGCGTCTGCGTGAGCCCTGACCGATGACGAAACTGAGCCGTCAGCCGTAAATGGTGAACCAAGATACATATACTGAGTACACTTTTCTACCACCAGACCCTCTACCCGCAAATCTTCCTTATCCTCAGGCGTACCATGTATTACAAAAAATTTTGTTTTTTCTCCATTCACTTTCATACCATACTCATCGCAATATTGCATCATCAATGACAACTTATTAATCATCCCACTGCGCGAAGTGGAGAGCAGCACAGTATCATCCATCTGCATTAAAATATGTAGCCACCTCAAGAATCCGTCATCACCACAATGATCTTTTATCAGCTTAATCAAATCGTTCACGTATAATATAAAAAACAAACAAGATGTAGGGGATCCCTGACGAACTCCCAGTGTGGCAACAAACATGGCAGTACCAATAATGCTCTCAGTAACATTATATACAGCACCAATAGCACCCAACATAACCATACCACATCCAAGACGCTTTGAAATTCTTATTAGAATATGTCTTTGTACCCGGTCATAAGCCTGACTAAAATCAACGAATGTTACAAATAACTTTTTCTTTTTCTTTCTAGCTAAATCTGTTAGGAGGCGTAATGTCACTATGTGCTCCACGCAGCCACGACCCCTTTGTGCTCCTGCTTGTTCACGATACGGCTTAAACCACATCTCCAAACGGGAGCACAACACCATATCATAGAGTTTGGAGATACTATCTATTATACTTATGCCTCTATAATTCTTAACATCCTTTCTATTCCCTTTCTTAAAAATAGTAATCAACTTGGCCATAGTCCAAAGTGCAGGATATTGTGCGTTAGAGAATATCACATTAAACATATTAACAATAAGCATTATCCACTGGGCAGGCAACAGCTTAAAAATCCCTGGTGCAATGCCATCTGGCCCACAAGCTTTTTCTGCTTTGAGCTTACTAATTTGTGAATTAACCTCTGCAGGGGAGATGGGGTTATCTAACACAGGTATAGTTACATTGCTGTGTCGGCATTCATCAAGATTATCTATATCAATATTCATTAACTCTTCATAGTAGCCACGAAATTCTTCATCAGAGGGTCTATTATTAGCCTGTAATTCATCATTTAAGTCTCCCTTCCAACTGATTGCCTGCCACACCCGTCTATCATCCCTGTCCTGCATCAGCCTCTCCCAGCGGGATAAGCTACCATCACCACCACCACCACCGAGAACGCCCACAGCGCTTCGGCTAGCTCTTGCACATTCGTACAAAGCATCAGCAATATTATGAGCAAGATTATCTATATTATGTTCATCCTCGCAATTGGGAACATCAAAAAATTGTACTTTATTTCGAAACATATCCAAATCTATTGTTGAAAACTTAATTGGACTGCGAGCCACCGAACTACTCTCCCTGACATTTAACAGCGATGCATGACCTCCAAGGTGACATGCACGGCGGTATAGGGAGTCTACACTAGTAACTGGGATATTTACCTCAATGCTAACGGGAGCATGATCCGATGGCAAACATTCCATATTATGCACACACAAGGATTTAATATCATCAACCAATCCACACGATACCACACACACATCCAACTCTGACACCCAACTACCTCCTTTACGAAAAGTCAGATCACCTTTAAAATGATTAGTCGTCGTCTTTAGGTTATTTAGTACCAACATCTTGTTGTCTATGCAAATCGTAGATAGTACATATGCATTGTCATTAGGGGCATTTATAGTGTCGTGTATAACTGGGTAGCAATACATATAGGCATCAGGAATATCACTACGGGAAGGTAACTCCCGAACATATTTACCAAATCTGGAATTAAGATCGCCCATAATTACACACCTGCAATCATCATCAATAATCTTTTCTTGGATTGAGGCAAATGAATTGTAAGAAAAATACTCAGAATCATGTGGTGGAATATAACAAAACCCAAATATTACATTAGGAATACATTTAAATTTCATCCATACTTGATCCTGTGTTCCGTAATCAACGCTCTCTACATAACCTGCTAAATAATTTTTTACCAACACAACTGTACCTCCCCGATGAGTTGAAACATTATTCACAAACCTGAACGTCACAAATCCTGGCAAATGCACTGACAGTTGTGTTTTTGTCTCATTTAGGCTGACAACATCAAACTTTAATAACAATCTTTGCACCTCAGTCTTCTCCAGCTTGGTTCGCACAGCATTTATGTTCCAAGTTAATATGTTGATGGTTTGGGTGAGTTGTTGCTGGGATCTTACTAAAAACACATGATGTTAAATTTGTCTATCACTTCTCCATCTCTGTATAACTGACGTTCCTTAAAGTTGATATATATGTTACAGCCTACATTCTCAGGTTTTTCTTTTTCTCTCTTCTCCACGTCTTTCAACCGTTTCCACTCTTCCCTCACGGCTGGATGTGTGTCCTTCTTCACAAAAATCCGCCTGAACGTCTCACCAGCCTCTTTCAGTTTCTTTGCTTTCTCGAGGACTGCATCACGGTCCTCTCGCTCAGGGGTTTTACTGTATACCGAGCTGATCGTCAGGGTGTCGGAGGAGGTCTAGCTCTCGCAGTCAGGGAGGATGTGCCTAGCTCGGTTCTGCCATTGACCCGCCCCCCTCGAGGGATGTTGGACGTTCTTGCGGTCCTCCTATCCCTCGTGCAGGGATGGATCACTGTGGCGGTTTGCTACAACCCATTCAAGGACATAGGCCTGGAAGAACTCCAGGCCTATCAAGACCAGCTCCCTTCACCATGCCTCCTCTTGGGTGATTTTAACGCCAGACACCCCCATTGGGATCCTACCCTCACCCCATTGGGGCTACAGATCCATATTGACCCGCACTCAGGCCTGCCCTCCACACTTGATCTATATTGGGGGGATCCTGTTTTTGGAGGCTCAACCATCTGGACTGGCCCATATTTGGGGTCTGACCACCTTCCAGTTATCCTAGATGTCCCCAATCTCTCCCCACCCTGCTCTGATCCACCTCGTCCACATTGGATCCTCACACGAGAGTCATGGTCCTCCTTTATGGCGACCCTTGCTAACACTGGGCCTCTGCCTGGAGTACCCATACATGATCGCGTGATGGACTTTACGTCCTCTGTGATCGCAGCAGGTAAGGCGACCTTCCGCAGGTCCTCAACACGTCCCCGAGGCACTGCCACGGTTCCTTGGTGAACAGAGGACTGCACCACGGTTGTCCGGTCTAGGAGGTCTTCCTGGAACGTCTGGCGGAGATGTCCCTGCCGTAGCCACCGAGACATTGCCGTAGGGATGCAGAATGCAAGCGGACTCTCACCCGAGCTCGCCGTGCTGCCTGGTCTGCTTTCTGCTCAACCCTGTCATTTTCAAGCTCACCATCCCAGACCTGGTCCTTTATTCGGCCAATGAAGGGTCGCCCTACCACCCTTTCGTATCCTCTGGTAAAGGAGGGCAATCTTCTGGTAGGCCTCCAGGACAAGACTACCTTACTGGCTGCCTTCTTTGAAGCTAGATTTGGTACCCCAGCTCCACTTCCAAATCTTCAACACTTACTCAGGGTCACTCAGGAAGGCATCTCCTCCTCCCCCCCCCCCGCAGGCTTAGCCTCTCCTTTTACCCAGGCAGAACTCTGCTCTGCTCTGCGGACCCTACCACCAAAGAAGGCATGTGGGCCAGATTTAGTACCTAACGAATTTCTGATTCATCTCCCTGTCCTCCTTCAAATGTCGCTCTTAGACATCTTTAACAACAGCTGGGCATCAGGGATCCTCCATTCTCACTGGAAAACCTCCCACCTCCTGCCCTTCCCCAAGTCGGGGAGGGACCCCTCTTCTCCGGCTTCTTACAGACCGATTGTATTGCTCTCCAATACTGGGAAGGTGCTTGAGAAGATGGTGTGCTGTCGGCTCTCCTGGTGGCTGGAGCACAATCGCCGCATGTCTGATGTACAATGTGGATTCCGCCCAGGGAAAGGGACATCTGACATCTTCCTCCAGTTTGACCATCATGTCCACTAGGTGTCCTGTCCTAAGAAGATACTCCTGGCTGCCTTCGTGGATCTCCAGGGGGCTTTTGATTCTGCCTCCCATGATGGAATACTGTACAAGTTGTGCTGTCTTGGCATCACAGGCTCTGCACTGGCCTGGGTGCAACGTTTTTTGGAGGAGCGATCCTTTCGTGTTTCCCTTGGAGGTACATACTCTTCCCCTACCCCAGTCAGGCAGGGAGTGCCACAGGGATCATGCCTCAGTCCCTTACTTTTCAATGTCCTGATGTATGACCTCCTTCATCCTCCTGGAGTATCCACCTTAGTCTATGCAGATGATGTCTCAATCATCTGCAGTGCTGCCTCCCTATGGGAGGCCCAACATCGCCTCCAACAGGCTGTGGATGCCACCTGGGCCACAGATTGGGGGCTAACAGTCAATGCACCCAAGAGTGCTCTTATGTACTTTGGCCAAAGGAGGCTCCCCTCCATGCCGATGATTCAGCTAGCTGGAGAACCTCTCACCCTCCAGACCCGGCACAAGTTTCTGGGCCTCCATTTGGACAGTCCCCGTCTCACCTGAGCCCCCCATATTGACTATCTTCAATCGGCATGCCTTAGGCGCCTGGATATCATGAAGTGTGTCGCAGGAGTTCACCGGGGTGCTGATCAAAACACTCTTCTCAGACTATATCTGGCCTTCATCCGCAGTAAGATCACATACGGCACTACCCTTTACGGATCAGCTGCCCAGATCCACCTAAAGAAGTTGAATGTTGTCCAGATCACGGCACTTCGCATTGCCCTAGGTGTCTTCAAGTCCACCCCAATTATTTCGCTTCATGCAGTCAGGGGTGATGCCCCTTTCCATCTACCGCATGGAACTGGACTGTCGGCTGCTTCACCGTATTTCGGCCCTTCCCTCCAGCCATCCAGTCTCCTCCCTCTATCGCCTCTCCACAGTCCTTCATCAGCCCCCAACTTGGCCGTGAGTGAGGTTACCACACATTATCCACAGCATCCGAGCCTGCCACACCCTGTCTCTTGATCTGCCTAGGCCTGCCCCAGTGGCCCTTCTCTCCCCAGTGCCCCCTTGGAAGGATTTGTCTCCATATGTCTCCCCCTACTTCCCAGTACCGTTCTCGAAGTCGACAGATGCAGTCTTGGCACGGCAGATCTTTTACAGCTTGGACTCCTCGGTTTATAAGGACTTCCTGAGAATTTACACGGATGGGTCTCACTCCCCTCCATCTTCCTTTGCTTCAGCAGCTTATTTTGAAGATCTTTCCATATGCCAAACTTGGTCGTTCAGCAGGCGGTACGATGTCCTAACCGCAGAACTCATAGCCATCCTCCAGGCCCTTGAATTTATTCGGACCTTCTTCCAGCCTCAATTGGTAGTCTTATACACCGACTTACAGTCCGCACGTACCCACCTTCTCTCGGATCGTCCAGTGACTCATGTCAAGACTGTCCATGCTATTATGGAACACTTCCTTTTCCTTGTTACTCCTCCCTGGTACCTCCA
The DNA here is from genome assembly GCF_032717465.1 of Coenobita brevimanus. Classification (NCBI taxonomy): domain Eukaryota; kingdom Metazoa; phylum Arthropoda; class Malacostraca; order Decapoda; family Coenobitidae; genus Coenobita; species Coenobita brevimanus. Next base: position 27,192,536 of record NC_136957.1, on the reverse strand, counting down.
CCTTCAATGGATTCCCTCACATGTGGGCATCCGTGGCAACGAAATAGCAGATGCAGCAGCAAAGCGAGCACTGACATACAGTACACTGGTCCATGTGATGCCAGATAGTGCCACATTCCCTAAACTTGCACATAGCGCCTGCATATCGCACTGGAATGCGCACCTTGCAACCACCCTACCTGCCTCCCACTTGGGGCGTTTTTGCTCTGACTCCTTTGAACACCCTTGGGCACGCCATCCCTGCAGAGACATTGATGTAGCCATCACCAGGTAACGGTTGGGCCACACAGGCCTTGCAAGCCACCTGTATCGTTTGGGTATGATAGAGCATCCATGGTGCCAGTGGTGTCCTCAGGTTGAAGAAACCATAGAACATTTCATGTTATGGTGTCCTAGGTTCCACTCGCTTCGCACCCTTTTGTGGGAACGTTTGGCATCTCTGGGAGTTCTTAGTTTGTCTCTCCACACACTCCTGGGAGGTGGTATCGGGGACCCTCGGTTACGAGAACGGGTTGTGAGGTGCACGTCTGACTTTATCCGAAAATCTAGACAGCTCTCCCGCATATAATGTGAGGCCCTAAGCAGTTTGCATTGGCAGGGCATTGGGCCATTGTACTGGCCGTGGCCCTTAAACCCGCAAGAAGAAGAAGAAGAAGAAATGATGTTTCCTGCTGTGAGTCTTGTCTCTTTATTCTGTCCTGAATCTTGTTTAATCATCTGTTTTTGTAATACACTGCTATCCATTTGCAAACTGACGTTGTGATAGCATCGCATGGAAGTGCTAACAAACGGCTTTTTTTACTAGGGTCCACAGAAACGTGATATCTTTCTTTTAAGTAGTAAATGCGACAGTGTTTATAGAGGTCAGACAGTTATTCCCTTGAATCGTTACATCAACTTACGACTGGTGTCACGAGGCATTTCCTCCTTCACCATTAACTATGATACGACAACAGGACTTATTATCTGTAAACTATTTAACGCCACCGTAATACACGAATGAGTTTGATGTAAGAGGCGCCATGTGTGGAAGTGGTGGGCGACCATATAAGCTTGGTGACGCCGTTTAGCAGGGCTGGTGGGGAGCCTGGCCGTATGTGCAATTGCAGCAGTATTTTGTCTGTGAACTGTGATGATATTCACAATGCATGGTGATCATATGTAATAATACAGAACATTGTCCCCACTAATTATCAGCCAGTCGACATGTCAATTTTCTATTCTAAAACCACTATACGTTCTGATCAACTGGCTAACCACATCTACTCCCCTCCGGTACCGTCCCTCCCCTAGCGGCTGACAATGTTCAGGATGTTAAAAATCTCCGGATATTCTCTTTTATCTCGGGAATTCCCGGGATCTCCGGATATTCTCTTTTATCTCGGGAATTCCCGGGATAAAGTATAAAACTTGGCGACATTAACTACCGGAAGATGGTTCTTTAAATATTTTTTATACAAGATTTGGTCATCTTATATAATTTTTATTTATGGTATAATAAATGTATGTATAATTGTGTTCATATTTATGTAACACTTTACATTATTTAATGATTTGTAGTTTCCCATCGACATCGTCCTGCAAACGTATTTAGTTAGAACTATGGAAGAACTTAACTCACAGTATGCCTTAAATCATGAGGGACCGATAATGACAGAGCACTGTATATTGGCTGTACGTATTTTGTCATTAGTATCATTTTTAAGTAGCGGAGACAGTGAAAAAGAATAAACGATGCATATTCTAGTGTGCTCGACCATCACACTTGGTAACTTTGTGTAAACAAGCCCTAACAGTGGGGCTCCCTCGTTAGTTTACAGTTTTCCTCCCTGTTGCTGCCTTTCCAAAACCGGCTTTTTCATCTTTACCCTCTGCCCACTACGTTACACAAGACATCAAGTTATCATACATTGTCACAGGACAATACAGTAGATGAAGGAGGCGGCTACGAGAAAGACGTAGTGGGTGCGGATGTTTTGGAGAACCAGTTACATAGGTACTGTTGCACAGTGATTATTAGAAAGTATCCTATAGAGGTCAGACAACTGTGGTAGCTTGAGATAAAGAGGGAGAGAGGTATGGAGAGGGTCACTCAGCCACTCACATACGTTCACTCGTATACAGTAGATGTCACAGTCACCCATCATTACCTAATACTGTTCAAAAGTTAATTCTCGTGCACTTTACAGTCGCATAAGCAGTAAAAAGAAAAATAAGATAAGGACATAGTAATTTCGTAGTGCCACCATCTCGAACAGGTTTTGCAAAGTGTTTATCTATGTTGCTATCATTAAAGAGAAAAAGTATAATATTCATGGTTCAGGCCTGTGAAATATGAGACCACATGGCGTAAGAAAGAATTATTAAGAAATTATTTTGTTAATAGTGCCAAATAGTTCACTGAAGATATGCGTGTCGTCGGGTGCTAACGTTATACCAGCCTACCATCCCCCTTCCCCAACAACATTAACGTCGGCCTGTCTCGCGCCACAGATCCGACCGTCCCACTATCACCCTTAATTACCAGAATGAACAGATTCAAAATGCAATTAATGTTCTCATAATGTGCTGGAGTTTCTATATATCCGATCAGTGGGAGTTTACACCCTTTCCTTTAAGAGTGGCTCGAGTACGTGATAGTTTTCGTATCATATATTGCTGGCATGTAAATTATTTAATGTGTTGTTTATTATACATGTCACAGATTTGTGTGCAGCTCCATTACAGGATTCAATAAGTATCTGGCTAAACTGTATACTGAAAGCTTGAGCCAAAGAGCACACAAATTATCAATGTATGACAACGAATGCAGCTCCAGTTGCTAACCACTGTCGCTGAACACTAACGTTTCTATGAGTATTTTGTCATACATTGTGGGTCTCTTCATAACGTTATTAATATGTACTGAAACAATAAAATTGCATGTTTTTTTAGGCTATGTGTTCAAAGTACCTGTGAATAACCTATAAGGCATGTTAGAGAGGAATGCATTGAATAAAGTAGATGTGCAGTTTGTTTGATAATCCTATGACCACTGCATACCCATGCCCGCAAGTGTAGCGGTGCAGTGATATAATGATGGCATATTAATTATCCGTCCATCACTCCTTTACAGCCACATAAAGTTGTGCGGGGGAGGGTACTGGCAACAGGAAAAGCGCCCCCTAGGGTGAAACATGGACCATGTGTTGCCACCGTTACTGTTATGCCATGCCATAACATTTGGTTGTGTAGTTTCTGTTCCTAACCAATTTCACGCATTAATACTGGTGGCCCTGACACCCAGATACGGCCCTGGGCCTCAGTCTGTTGAATACGTTTAATATGAGACCCTGGTCTATAACTTTGCACTTATGTGCCCATGTCCTATTGGTCTTCATTTTCCCAGTGATTGTTAACGTAAATATTAGTAGGGCCTTAACGTCCACAACTAGCCAACAGCGTATAACAACACATACATTTATTATGAGATTTTATTCTGCAGCTTTGTTATGCCGACGTCGTATCTGCAGTACTTGACCAATGTGTAGCAAGTTTAACGGTTGGTAGGGCCATTACCCCCACATACACCCATGCGGTCTAACAACAGTGTCTGAAACTGTGTTTTACAACATATTCTGAGTTACCTTAAGTGTTTCTAACTTCCCTTATGTAATGTTTTATTACCCTGTATATGTAGGGGGTGGGATCCGATCTCCCCTTAAGGACTGAAGAGTGGAGAAACGTGGATACCATTGAACAGTTTTACAACACCGCGAAAATCATGTGCTACATATCCCTCTAATGCACACACACACACACACACACACACACACACACACACACACACACACACACAGGCAATGGCTGGCAGAAAATAATGACAAGTTCTTCATTATGATTAGTTTTATTCGTAATAGCAGTAGTAGTAGTAAAAGCAGTAGAAACATCAGTATAATCATGATGATGATGATCATCATCACAATTATTCTTATAATTATTATTTGGTGTTGTAACAGAATTGGGGCTATCCGTATACATTCTGATGCAGATAGTTTTTACTGCAAATGCCATTAGTATATAACAGCCAGAGAGAACCTGTAAACAGCGTCAGGCAATGCATACAGTAGATGCATAGTATGACTGTCACGAGTCGGCTAGTGACATTGGCTTTTGTGGGAAATCACGAACTCAAGTGGAATCCCAGTTTATCGTTCAGTTAACCGCTCATTCGGTCGGGAGTCTTTTCAGATAAATTTTTCATTGTCATAAGTGATCGTCTTTGTGTGGGACATTAGCGCTTCCGCTGAGCGATTTGTTTTGGGCGCGTTTCGCTCACTCTAGCCGTTAAAAAAATGCGGCCACAGCGCTTCTTTCTTTCCCACGAGTTAGTCAGTCAAGTGTCTGTCGTGATGGAGTGAGGTTCTGTGCTCCAGCAGTGAGAGGTCAGCTAGCACCCAGACTCCACTAGACTACAGTTCTCCAGGCTCCCACCCTTCTTGGTGATACACCACATTCATTGACCAGTATTTTCTTTTCGTTTTCCTAGACTTAAGAGTTTAGTTAAGGTGCTTTTCCTAGGCGTAAGAATTTAGCTCTTGAGTGAGTGAGTGAGTACGATCTCTTTATCTGAATTCATTTTGAGATGTAACGTAAAATTTATTTTTGTAATCAATAAATTTAACAGTTCTTTTTCTTGAGCTTAATGTAATGTAAACTCGTGTTTCATTTCTCCTCAATTAAGCTTATTTCCCTTATAGCTCCTAGCTTGCATAAACGTTTTGCTATTCATAACTGGTACTTAGGCCAGTCTTGTTGTATTAAGCTTAAAATCCGTTATGTCTTCTAGGAGTTAAGCATCAGCAAGAACCTGATATCATTAATAGTATTAGTTATTTATTGTCAGGGGTGAAGTAACTTTCTCCAGAGGCTAACAGTACTAATAATCAGCATTTGTGAGTAATTAGTCTCTGCTGTGTACTGTTGAGAAAGTTTATAAATTCTCGTTCTGAGAAAATCGGCGAAGCAAGCCGGTATAAAATGATCACTGCTTGATTTAGCAAGAGAATCATTTTCCCTACTCTTCAATATTATTGAACATTATCATTTTAATATTGTATTTATTTTAAAAACCCCGTGACAATTGGCGACCTCGCCAGGATATTAACTCCTAGCTTTAAAGCTATTCACGAGATAATACTCACTCGTTCATATTTAGGTATTTATCATTAAAGTTTATAGGCACAAGCTTACTGGTGTTTACGTTAGTTTAGCAAGTGAATTTTTGCTTTATTAATCCATAGAGTACTTAACTCTATTTATTACTTTATTTTTGGTAACGCCAGACGATTTTATTCGCTCCTGGGTAGCCGCCGTACCCATTGCGTTAATTATTGAGTCTTCCCAGTCATTTGCATTTTTGCTTTATTCTTTTCCAGTTAACTAGATAAGACTGGTCACCAGTAGCTTGTGTCTGTATTCTTTACTTGTGTTTATTAGCATTCGTTTGCGAAGTAGCAATCAGTACTGAGTCGCTAGTTATTTAGATTGAGCTAGCATCATGGCAGCCAGTGTCTATGTACAGGAAGCTAAAGAAATGGGCCTCACAGACCCAGAGAAAATTCAGAGTTACGTTCTCTCACGGTTTAATTTCGAACAAGAACGTGAGAAAGATGCTCGTGAAGAGCGTAGAATCCAACGCGAACACGAGCGAAAACAGCGTGAGGAATGCGAAAAGGAGCGCGAATACGAGCGAGAACTGTGTGAACATGAGCGAAAACAGCATGAACTCGACTTAGAACACAAGCGGGAACAACGTGAATATGAACGTGCCGAACGTGAGGCACGAGAAAAACATGAGCTTGAGGTTTTGAAGCTCAAGCAAGATTCCTTGGCTTCAGACACATCTGGTGCAGCTGGTCAAAGCTCCACGAGCATTCTCCCTGCACATGTCCTGGCGACCCCACGCATCAAGCTTCCTTTATACAAGGAAGGCGAGCGAATCGAGCTGTACATAGCTCGTTTTGAGGACATGGCAAACATGTATCAACTGGATGAGGCAGCTAAGCTGCTCCAATTTCTTAGTTTATTTGAGGGACCTGCCCTCAATATTCTGCACAGAATTCGTGGAGACAATCTCACGTATGAGATGATGAAAGCTGCACTCATTAAGGCGTATGGTCTCACAGTAGACGACGCCAAAGTTCATGCGAGCTCGTCTCCAAGACAAGGAGACAGCTGTTCAGTTCCTCGACCGTCTCACTGCTTACTTAAATGAGTGGATGGAGAAAGATGAAAATCCTTCCACGCGTGAGGGGATAATTGACCTTATGCTGCATACACAGCTAGAGAGATCGTGGCCTGCTGAGCTCTTAGCACAGCTTAAGATCTGCCAGATGAAAGATGCCAGCCAAATGGCAGAAAAGGCTGACGCGTACTTCACTGCATACGGGTACCAATCTCGTAAGCAAAACACCTGGAACAGAAAACCTGATAAATCTGGGAAATCGTCTCAGACTGAACCCCAGCAACAAGGCCATTCTCAGAATAATGGCCAAGGTCCAAAACTGCAGTGGAAGGACCAGAGGCAAAACACTCAGAAACCTGAGTGGAAGCGGTACAACAGGTACCCTAACCAGCAGCAGTATCAGCCACACAACCGACCGTCGGGACAAACTTTTTCACCACCAGCTCAAAAGAGGCAGGAAGCGAACGCAGCCTTCATTCCTCAGCAGCAGCATGGTGGTCACGTCCCTACCAGTATGGGTACTCCCCCACAGTTCACTAGTCCCACAGTGACAGTGAACCTCCCTCCACAGATGGCCAATGTTCCATCTCCACAGGCACTGAGTACAACCCCTCAAGTTTCTAAGTCTCAAGGCACCATGTTTGCCGCATCAATTCAGCAGCCTCATGAGTGGCTAGCTGCTTCCTCCACAGGCCCTCCCACAGGTGACAGTACCTTCCTTGTTCAGCCAGGGTTTGTGGGAGACATCCCTGTGAAGGTCCTGAGAGACAATGGTTCCTCAGGTTGCTCTGTCAAGCAGAGTTTAGTTCGGCCTGAGCAGTATACAGGTCGACAGATCCATGCAAACCTTATTGATGGATCAGTGAGATTGTTCCTTGAGGCATGTATCCAGGTGGCATCTCCATTTTATACTGGTACGACAATCGCAGTTGTCATGCCAGAACCCTTATTTGACCTAATAATAGGCAATATTTCCGGTGTCAAGGATATTTGCACCGAAGATGACGCTACTCAGACTTCGGCTACAGTAACACAAGCCATGACTGAGGCTCCAGATTGTGTCACCCCAGTGACCATTGAATCGCCGCAAGATCTGATGTGTAGCCAACTTGTTGTTCAAGAACAACATTCTGACCCAACGCTTGCTGTCGTGCGAAAGAAACAAAAGGGTCGAGTGATTAAGTATTCACGGAGAGGTCGAGCCAAGTTCCTTTGTAAACAAGGACAGCTCTACCGTGAGTCACGAACACCCGAGGGTGAGGTTCGACTGCAGTTTGTCGTTCCCGCCAAGTACCGCCAAGCAGTGTTAGAATTGGGTCATTGTTCAGCCTCAGGAGGTCACATGGGCAAAAGGAAGACCCAGGGCCATATCCGAGCTGACTTTTTCTGGCCAGGGATGGGACGAGGCATAGATAGTTTTGTGCATTCCTGCGGTGTGTGTCAAAGTAACACCACTAATCAGGGACATGTCCTTCCTGTGCCGTTTGTAACCACACCCGTAATCTCTGAGTCAGTTGAGAGACAGGGTAGTGGTAATGTGGGTGTAGACCTGATGTCTCACCTACTAACTGCTTACTAACTAGCAACTGTTGTATGCTGGGTTCCGTAAGATAGGCGGCCTCAGAGATTTGAGTAATCCAAGGAGCAGCCTGGTTCCCAGTTAAAAGTGTAGACCTGACGTCTCACTTGTTGGCCCCACAGGACACAGAATATCCAGGGCCTGTAGATACATGTATACCATAAGTTAAGGGGGAAGTTTGAGAACCCTGCAGAGACAGTCCGAGGCTGTGTACGAATTACCTTGTGGAACGTCTCGAGCTGTGGGCCTCTCTGAGGATTCCCGGAGAATGCACATATCCACATGAGTGTTCACACCCACGGTGGGTGTTAAAACGTGACCTGCCCGAGATTGCGTAGCGATTCTCAGCTTCCTGTATTAGTCGTAAGTGTAGAGTTAGGTTAACCAGTAAACTGCCTGTTCTAAGCAATTTGTGAATTCAAGAACTGGCACGTTTCCTGGTTAATTAATAATGTTAGGTTAACCAGTAAACTGCCCGTTCTAAGAGATTTGAGAAATTCAAGAACTGGCACATTTCTTGGTTAATAAGCGTTAACCAGTAAGCTATAAGGGTTTTAAGCAATTTGTGAATTCAAGAATTACATTTCCTGGTTAATAATGACATAAGTACTGATTGCTAGGCAGAGAGAGAGAGAGAGAGAGAGAGAGAGAGAAATAACAGTTTTGATGCTCCACCTTAATTTCTTTCGCAGGTGTACCTGGCGGGTGCAGCATTGCCGTGCAGATCAGCTGGCCATTCCTGTCGCATGCTGCCGCCCCTTCTCTTCTACCTCGTTGTCATTATTTACTATAAATTTGTATTATGTGATTTTACATGTAGGTACAGTTACACCACAACTGTCACACCTACACCATGTGTTACATACATTACGCTACATAACAATTAGTTGTTAATGTAAATGTAGCGAACTTTCGCTCAGTTTGACCTGAGTACAGGATTTTCACCATCGTCACGGAGTTTTTTCCCTCAAGCTTGCCTCTATTAACGTAAATACGAGGTTTTTACGCTCATTGGCGATAGTGATTTTCTCCTGTAGCAGGATAGCACACACACCACAGTGTGAATCTTGTGTGACTGAGTTAGGATTTATATGTATGTATATTGAAATCTTTTTTCTGAGGAAAGATTTGATTTTCATGGGGCGTAATGTCACGAGTCGGCTGGTGACATTGGCTTTTGTGGGAAACCACGAACTCAAGTGAAATCCCAGTTTATCGTTCAGTTAACCGCTCATTCGGTCGGGAGTCTTTTCAGATAAATTTTTCATTGTCATAAGTGATCGTCTTTGTGTGAGACATTAGCGCTTCCGCTGAGCGATTTGTTTTGGGCGCGTTTTGCTCACTCTAGCCGTTAAAAAATGCAGCCACAGCACTTCTTTCTTTCCCACGAGTTAGTCAGTCAAGTGTGTGTCGTGACGGAGTGAGGTTCTGTGCTCCAGCAGTGAGAGGTCAGCTAGCACCCAGACTCCACTAGACTACAGTTCTCCAGGCTCCCACCCTTCTTGGTGATACACCACATTCATTGACCAGTATTTTCTTTTCGTTTTCCTAGACTTAAGAGTTTAATTAAGGTGCTTTTCCTAGGCATAAGAATTTAGCTCTTGAGTGAGTGAGTGAGTACGATCTCTTTATTTGAATTCATTTTGAGATGTAACGTTAAATTTATTTTTATAATCAATAAATTTAACAGTTCTTTTTCTTGAGCTTAATGTAATGTAAACTCGTGTTTCATTTCTCCTCAATTAAGCTTATTTCCCTTATAGCTCCTAGCTTGTATAAACGTTTTGCTATTCATAACTGGTACTTAGGCCAGTCTTGTTGTATTAAGCTTAAAATCCGTTGTGTCTTCTAGGAGTTAAGCATCAGCAAGAACCTGATATCATTAATAGTATTAGTTATTTATTGTCAGGGGTGAAGTAACTTTCTCCAGAGGCTAACAGTACTAATAATCAGCCTTTGTGAGTAATTAGTCTCTGCTGTGTACTGTTGAGAAAGTTTATAAATTCTCGTTCTGAGAAAATCGGCGAAGCAAGCCGGTATAAAGTAATCACTGCTTGATTTAGCAAGACAATCATTGTCTCTGCTCTTCAATATTATTGAACATTATCATATTAATATTGTATTTATTTTAAAAACCCCGTGACAATGACATCTGCTGTGGTAGACATATTCTTGGGGATAATGATGTGACATGTTTGTGAAAATACCTGTTGTAACTACAATGACAAGGACACGGAGGAGAGGAAGTAATGTGTATAAAGGACAAACAACAGGACAGGAGGTGCAGTACAAGGCGTAGGAGGGGAAAGAATACATTTAACATGACTGAAAAGGCTGTACTATAAATATACAAACACCCGGAAAATGCTGACCAGCCTACCCTACCGTAATGACCCCATTGTGTATACGTTGGTTTTGGGTATTACATAAATCATGTTACACAACGCATAAAAGGTGCTGCTAATTGTAACCCATATCTGCAAGGCACTGCAAACGTCTATCCACGCGTATGGAATTATATGGTGTTCCTGTGTGTTGGATGTGAATCTTATTGGTTTATATTGATCTAGCTGTAAAATGACGATGCTACACTTTCTATCTACTTATACCTTTATCTCAGTATGCGTGTATCGACATACCCGAAATGGTAATCAATGACACATTACATTTGAATAAATGTTTCGTTTTTCGAAATAGTTTACATACTTACTGGATGGCTCCGAGTGGTCAATGTGCAAGAAAAGTATAAGAACCCGTGATCTGTAAGGTTTACAGAGGGAGTGTCTAAAACGATACATATTATCATGTCCGTTTGTACGGGGATAGATGAAGAAAAGCTTTACACTTTTTACGAAGCCGTACGGATATAGGTGACCTTAGGTCTAAAGATAGTCTGATAAAAGAAATGGGAGCCATAATGGCATTCACAGTAAGAAACCAAAACAGAAGACGCATCGATGGGTTATGCTACACAAAATCTTTATTAAAGGGAATATAACGGAAATTATATTGGTGTGTTAATTGTAGTGGAGGATAAACTAAACTTATAAGTAACAGTGACATGTATCTGTCAGATCTGTCTATTAGTCTTTATCTACCTGTCTGTGTGTGAGAATGGATTACTGTAAGATATAAAAGGAGCCGTCTTCTGTGTCACTAGGCATATTGCAGGTTGGTTACTTATTGCTGGTGGTAATATATTAGCAAATCAGAGTATTATATTTCACAAAATCCATTACTTGCGTGCCAACCTGTAAGACTGCTTGAACCTGTTGGTCTGTAGTAATCCTGGGCCGTCCACTCCTGGTTCGGATGCGAGGTGACCCAGCTTCCTGCCAGCGGGTAATCCAGCGCTTCACAGTTCCCGGATTCATACCAAGTTCATGTGCTGTTTGGTGTGGCAACCAGCCTCCTTCCCACATACCAATAATTCTGCCCCTGGTTGTGATGACATCGGGGGCATTTGCACGACCTGTTGCCATATGTGAAGCAGTATTTATACCTGTGCTTATCACCCATAATACAGTAAAATGGTTGTTCAGTTCGTGATAAACAAAAATTTTAAAGGAAATGAAAACTCAATATTCCAAACATACAACTCTGTAATCACTGTGTTTTTCAGGTATGAAGTTACATTGACCTATTTAATAACAGAAACCACCGACAATTATTAACACTCAGGCCTCTACACGTTTTCGTTAACCTGAATATTTAGTTTTATTACAATCATGTGTAAAATACTACACATCATACTAAGTACTGACAGCAAACCTTGAGTGTCATATTTTTCGAAAGTTATAGATATAGATATGAGGCATGACGTCCACCCACGGAAAAATGTGGTGCCGCCTCCCCTCGCAGTCACCCATGAGACACATCGACATGTAAGACATGGGAAATTGTTTACACTAAAGCACTGGAAGGGAGGTCTATGCGAATGATGAGAAGACAGCTGGGAGAAGAAAGGGTAGGTGATGGTACATGGCTTGAGGTCAGAGTCAGGTTCCATTTGCCGTTCCCTAATAAACAATGGTGTATTTTATGTAGTGGCAAATGTGTTTTCATTGTTCATTCGTGAGTCATTTTCTCCAGTACACCCGTGCTTACCTACACCCATGCACTTAACTATTTGCCTTCACCAGTATGCCTCCACACCCCACTTCGAGGGGACCTCCATAGGGCCGTTCCCTTCCACACACCAGACTTCCACTAACGTGCTGACGACCTTGTTAGGCTATGCGGAATTACTGTATGAACATTTATAGATTTAGATAAAGATGCCATTTCCACACACACTTGGCAACCTTACAGTTCAAGGTGAGAACAACGGTAGCAGTGATACATCTGTTGACAAACACAACACTGACAGTGCTTTGCTTATCTTTTCAGATTTGACCTGCAGGTAAATTGGATGTTTTATCGCAGAAATATGAAACGTGACTAATAGGTTAAACTAGGCCTATATCCATCCTATCGTAAAGGTACGCTATACCTGTATCTACTGTGAACGAAATATAACTGTATTCGTCTTTGCATTTACAGCCTATCGTTCCTTAATGGCACTAGGTGTGTGTGTCTGTGTGTGAACAACACTCTGCCTGATGAATCCAGTTCCATATAAGGCACTGGGCCTTACGAGCACTATTTAGCAAAATCAGCTTCTGTAGGGAATACTCTGGTATGCCTCGCACTAGAGCTATCTGTTGTAATACCAGTGACACGTCTCCTGTTGTTTGGGCCGCAGCAGTCGCCCCTGTCCACTTACACCATCAGGAAGTGCCCATAGCCCCCTCCTCATCACCACACCCGATTTGCCCAACCAACAAATCCCTGGCACCCCTTCCCCAACGCACAAGAGTGTGAAACATAGGCCACGGGCAAAAACTCACCGAAAAAAAAAAAAAATGACAAAGAACAAAATCACACCGGCCAAAAACTCACTACAAAGACAAAATCACAGGACAATAACTTACCAGACAACACTCACCACCTAAAAAAAAAAAAAAAAAAATGTACCGGAAAAACTAAAACCCAAACTGAAAAACTTGTCAGATTTAAAACGTCAGAAGAGATAGAATGAATTAGTACAGTAAGCCAACATACGAGTATTTATCGCATTAGGAAGGGTCACGTAAGAGACTTACTGTGTGAGGTTATTTTCTTACTAGTGTGTTGTCATGTGAGTTCTTGTCCTTTTTAACTTTTAGGAGTTTAGGTGGTCAGGTTATGTCTGGTATATGTATGTCAACCCCCTGTAACACACACACCGGGTGCAGTGGCGTGGGTTACCTGCCTTTTTCTAACCTTACTATGAGGTGATCAAACAAGTAACCAGGTCATGAATATGTCAGGACGGATTACGAAACGAGTACCATCAGATGGATAACAGTATCCGATATGGCAATAATATTCACACTATGTCACTGTGAGGCATGTGTTGTAAACTATAATGAGTTCGTTCTATAACCCAGCGAGTAATTACTGCAGTGGATCGATTACCCAGATAGATACACTACATTTACTTTGATGGGTGAATTCATCATTTCAGTCACAAATGTCTTTCGAAGACGAAATTATGTTTTTTCGATGGTTTTTGATATTTGACGGGGAAGTATCACTAAATCTGCGATGGAAATTAAGATCAGAAACATTCAAGTAACATCAATGACCATCCGAAAAACATAATTTTGTCTTCGAAAGTTTAACCAATCCAACTTTGGGGGGCTAAAGTAGGCAAATGAAACTGACCAAATGAAACTTACCCTAACCTAATCCATAACCACTCCCTGGACACCCCATCTAAGCCACTGAACCAAGGATCTACGTCACCTAACTCGTGACAAGCGACAAAAATATCAAACCGATTATGCTTATTGTCACAAATTTGTTCTCGCGATGTTTTCGGTGAATCAGTCATTTGCGGAAGAAAGCCAGAGAAAGCGAGTGTCACAAAACTGTCTAAAGTAATGATTCCTCATGTAAAAATGCCACATTTCAGTTCCTGACCAAAATAATTAAAAAAATAAAAGCTAACAAGCAATCTGTGGTGTAGATATTCATAAACATGGTATTGTCTTCACATGGGGGTCACGCTAGCCGGTATGTCTTCTGTTCGCACGTTTATATTATTGTATATTATCGATTGATACCTCAAAAACGGTCAAAACACAGGCTATGATTACAGTCACCATATATTAAGCAATCTATAACTATAGGAGCAATGGCTCTGCTCACACCGTCATCTCTTACACAGTGGTGATCTAGGGCATTATGATATTGTATACACAGGGACTAAGTTAAAGTCAGGGTGACGAGATAAGTGATGTAACCACAACAGTCCACCACACTCCTTACCTGTTAGTGCTGAATGCTGTGTCCGACGGCCGGTGTAACCTATCCTAACCGTGTGGTGTGCCTTGCCATAATTATATAAGCAAGATGTGAAATACGATGCTGTTTTTCTGTATTATATGTTTGTATTTGGAAAGAGCAAGTGTTTTTGCAACCCCAAATGTCGTGGTCGTCCGTGGGTAGGTGGCACATACGTGCCGATGCACTACGTATTTTTTTCCACCTGCCCGTTTCCTAGCTTTTAGCATGGTGCCAAACAAAAATTACGATGGGACAAATAATGCATCAGATATGTTGCACAGGTGATATTTATTATTCTCATCTACACTAGATACAGGTCTCTCTCTCTCTCTCTCTCTCTCTCTCTCTCTCTCTCTCTCTCTCTCTCTCTCCAGCTAAACTGTTGCCATGCGATGATTTAATTAATTTTTTTTTTTCCAATGGACATGCTATAACAACATGGTTTCTCACCCTCATGTTTTCCTTTATACTTCCATTTGTTATGCATACATAACTGGTCTAGAGGAAATGTTTTCTATTCCACCCGTATTACGTGTCAGTTGATTCACGGTGGGAGAGGGAGGGTGGCCGGGCTGAGGGGTAGTTTGTGTCACAGTGTAATTGACCACCATTTTCAACTGGAATTAGGAACCTGAATATGCATGACATAACTGCACATATGGCACGTAACAACCCAAGTCGTGTGACGTGTTGGTATTGGTTTTACATCTATAAGAAATATGCCTAACATTTATACCGCACTGCTAAATTGGTAATAACAACTCCCCCCCACGACTTACCCCCCACCACCATCACTACCCTTCCTCCTTACAGCTCACACCGCGGACCACCAACTGTTGCCAGAACTGGGACTTCATGAACGGTGGTTCAGATTCACTGCTCCGGGGTTTACAAGGTTCGCTCTCAAAACAGGACTTTAGAACGTGACTGTACATGGTCTTTCTCGAGTTGAAAGAAAGACTGAATTAGAATGAATAGGATTAGAGTGTTCGCCTATTTGGCCCGGCAACGCCGGGTACTCCTGCTAATAATAAATACATATTAGGGCTGTCTTATTCAAAGCAGCTGTGATGATATCAAATACAGGTGTATTTTCTTTAATGAATGTCGATGGTCTTCTGAAAGAGCACGAAATTCTGTTTTAAGAAAATTCATAACGTGAAAATTTTCTCAAACTAGCAGATTCTAGACAGTTGACTATCTATCTAACTACACTGCGTGGTAGTACACGAGCGAGGAGTGGTGTAAGCAGCATTACTGTAATATTTACTAAAAGCAAGGAAGCATTCAAATATATTTTACCATTACACCCAGCCAAGTTGACGAGTGTTGTTGGTACACACACACACACACACACACACACACACACACACACACACACACACACACACACACACACACATACACACACACACACATACATACACACACACACACATACACACACATACACACACACACACACACACATACATACACACACACACACACATATATATATATATATATATATATATATATATATATATATATATATATATATATGTTATATCATCAGCAGCAGCCGTTTGAGTATCCACTGCAGGACCGGTCAATCCCGACCGAAGTCGGGACGATACAGCCAATGTATCTCTACCAAGTGGCTTAGGCTGTCTAGTATACATATATATATATATATATATATATATATATATATATATATATATATATATATATATATATATATATATATATATATATATATATGTATATATATCATCCGGACTATCTTTCCCACCCTAGAGCAGGGTGAGAAGTAGCAACGACCAGACAGCCCAAATTTTCCCAATGCAATGGGCCACGCTTCCATTCACTCACCACTCAAGCCCCCGGAATCCTGGCTCTATCTGACACGCCAAAAGCATTCACCAATTACTGTAACTTCACAAAAACGTATCCGATAGAGTCAGTCCGGATGCTGTCACGTTAAAATGGGGTGCCAAATCCCTGATCATGCTCTCCTCCTCAATACTTATTCAATCAGCTCGATCTCTTGCCAGTCTCTTAGACTCACCAATTTCCATATCTCTCTTCATCACCACACACTCATCAGCCATATCCCTCCACCTTCTTCTTGGCTTACCTCGCCTCCTCCCTCCTTCAAATTCGCTCAGATATACCTTTTTCACTGCTTTGTTGTTATCCATTCTCTCCACATGGCCATACCATCTCAGTACACTTTCTTCGATTCTGGTGTCCACAGATTTCCTCACTCCACATGTTTTACGAATCACATTATTTCGTATCCTATCCACTCTCTGTACTCCACATACGTTCCTCAGCAGTCCCACTCCATTGCTCTCACTCTTGACTATTCATTTTCATGCCACATCATAGTCTCACATCCATATGTTAAAGTTGGCACTAATACTCCTTCATGTAAGCCTCGTGCAGCTGCAGCACTCAAGCCTCTGTTTCTTATTAAAGCCTTCATTGCTCCAGCTACTTTCCTTCCTTGTGTCACTCTACTTTCCACTTCTTTTGCATATTCCTCTCATTTCTATTGCTGTACCCAGGTATTTAAATTCTCTCACCAATTCCAGTCTCTCCATTTGCTATAACATCACATTGGGAGTCACCTTCTCTCTCAGTCACGATCACTTTACTCATTTCTGCATTTTTGTCTCAAGGCACGACTCTTACAGACATCAGCAGAACTCGGCGCTAGTCTTCCAAGTTCCTGTCCGGTATTTGCAAGTACTGTAGTACCGAAGCATTAGCATACAACAAATTTGGGGTATTCCATCTTTCACCAATCATTACTAACGCCATCCTCCTCTCCATTACTCGCATTTTTACTTCTCTCATCATCCCATCGATATATATATATATATATATATATATATATATGTGTGTGTTGAATAACCAGGGGGATATATATATATATATATATATATATATATATATATATATATATATATATATGTTGAATAACCAGGGGGACATCACACAACCTTGTCGCACGCCCACACCGACCGTGAACCATTCATTTAGATGCCCATTAACTCTTACACTTTCTTTTTTTTAATAACAGAACAGAGGAAGGAAAAAACAAATTAATAAAAAAAAAACTAATCTATACACCAGATTACTGGTGTCCTCTGTTCATAACGTATTTGTAACAGTTAGACTTGAACAGCTGTAAGTTGAAGTTTTGAGGGAAAAAACTCTAGGGAAGAGAGTTCCAGTGAGATTCAGTTCGGGGAATGAAAGAATTCTGACAGGCAGAAGTTCTGCAATATGGCTGAGTGACATTCCAGTATGAGCGCTACCAGATGCCCGTGTAGCACGAGGGAAGGCATGGAGAGGTGGCACAATGGACACAACTTCGTCTGAGCGTTTGCTATAAAAATATCTGTAAAATAATGCAAGGGAGGCAACATTCCTTCTTACTTGTAGCGGAGGTAGTTTATTAGTAATAGCAGGGTTATTAATAATTCTAACAGTTTTGTTCTGAATTTTGTCTAGTTGTTTTAATGCAACCACCATGATAAAAACTCTTGACGGCACCTAGTAGCTCACAATTTACACCGTACATGCACAAAACCTTCCACAATCCTTCTTTGTCTACATCGTCGTATACTTTTTCCAGATCAATGAATGCTATAAACACCTTATAGTTTTTCTCACAAGCCTTCTCCACTAGCTGTCTCACTGTAAAAAATTGATCCATACATCCTCTGCAACTCCTTAAGCCATCCTGTTCATCACTCACCCGGACCTCTGATATCTCTCTTACTTTCTCTATAACAGTTCATCCATATACCTTTCCTACCACACACAGTAAACGTATGCCACAGTAATAATTGCACCCACTTCGCTCACCATTATTTTTGTACAGGGGTACAATCACAGCCTTTTTCCACTCTGCTAGCACAGTTTCACTTATCCATGCCTTCTAACATATCTCCAACAAGCACTTCAATCCTCTCTCTCCACTACCCTTAATCATCTCTGCATACACCTCATCAACCCCAGCTGCTTTCCAATTTTTCAGTCGTTTCACAGC
The DNA here is from genome assembly GCF_032717465.1 of Coenobita brevimanus. Taxonomy (NCBI): domain Eukaryota; kingdom Metazoa; phylum Arthropoda; class Malacostraca; order Decapoda; family Coenobitidae; genus Coenobita; species Coenobita brevimanus. The sequence goes on along the minus strand of NC_136957.1, from coordinate 27,174,311 downwards.
GTTCTTCACCTGTGCGAGTGTCACGTTTCCTATCACTGCATTCCTTCTCTGCACCCCCTCCCCCCCAAACCAGTTATGTTTACATAGGCTCTGCTCTCTCTATTCCCATTCATCAGGCTTTCAAAATATTCTTTCCATTGTCTTTACTTCCTCCTCATAGTTAATAATCTACCACTTACATCCTTCACACTTTAACATTTCTTTCCACTGTCACATCTACATTTCCGCACCTCTTTCCAGAATAACTTCCTATTTTCAGAGTAATTTACATTCATTTTGCTTCCTAGATCATCATTTACTTCCATCTTTTTCCTCTTCACTAGTCTTTATACTTGCTTCTTGCTCTCAATATATTCAGTTCTTATTTCAACTGAACCCCTGTAATGCAACCACTCTCGCCACTTTCTCCTCTTTTCCTCCACTGCTTTATTAACCTCTTCATCCCACAATGCCGTACCTTTCTTCACGGTTGTTATTCTTGCCACACCACACACCGCTTTAGCATTCCTGCCTAAGCAATACCTATATGCATTACACAGGCTGCCCAGATCCATTTCATTCCAGTTCACTGATTCTCCTCCCCTACTTTGGTCCTGTATTCAACTGCCATTTCTTTAATCCTCAGCTTTTCAACTTTCAGTCTTTCTCCCTGATTTCTTCTATCTCTCCTAGTCCACCTCATACCTCACAGCTTGAGCTGGCATACCACAATCATATGATCTGACAGACCTCCACGTCGTCCTCTCAAGGCCCTCTTATCAGCAGCCTTTCCCAGCATCGACCTCTCTACTAGCACATGATCAATCAGGCTCCTTCAGTACGATCACCGTTCCCTCTATACTATGTATATTTATGAGCAACTTTGTGTTTGAAATATGAGTTACAAATACACAATCTCCTTTCCTGAAACATATCTTTCAGTCGTTTCCCATTATCATTTTCTCCTGGCACTCCATTACAACCTATTATTTCATCCTCAGGACCAGTGCCTACTCTTCATTTCATATTGTCCATTACGTTTACTTTATAGTTCCTGGGCATTTCTCCCACTTTTTCATCCAGCTCATCCCAAAACCTGTCTTTGTCTAACTCCTCTCATCACACAGTGAATACTCAACAATTAGTGCCACTTTCGCCTTCTCAAACTTGAACTTGATATACAAAAATCTTGAGCTGACACATTTGTAATCTCTCATTCCACTCTGCCACATTTCATTCATCAACAAAGTAACTCCATCCGTCCATTTCCATCGCCCATTCATGCCCAACCTCACACACTTTAATCCTCCTACTCCTTCACTTCACACCCTTTCATCTCTCACACAATGCCATGACGGCATATCTCGCACTCACGAACACATTCACCACTTCCACCCACTTGTTCTCCTCACTCACACCTCTCACATTCCACATGGTCATGCGAATATGTCCATTTGGTTGGGGCCCTGGGCAAGTATTGGGCTCTCCGAGGGTCTCAGAAGTATTTGCCAAGATTAAGTGGTTTTAGATAGGGGAAGCTGGGGAACACTTAACCCGGTCAGAGACCCGGGTTATATGGTTACAACCCAGAGTAGTTTATGATTTCTTGGGTACAGGAAACCATTTGGCTTGTCACTCAGTGCAGAGACCATAAGCCCTCCCTACAATGAGCAACTGGAAGACTGGGGCCCCATCTACCACATACGTATATATATATATATATATATATATATATATATATATATATAGATAGATAGATAGATAGATAGATAGATAGATAGATGGATATGTATATATATATATATATATATATATATATATATATATATATATATATATATATATATATATATATATATATATATATATATATATATATATATATATATATATATATATATATATATATATATATATATATATATATATATATATATATATATACACACACACACACACACTAGCAGAGGTACCCGGCGTTGCAGGGCCACAAAAGCCAACACTCTAATCCTATTTATTCTAGTTCAATATTTCTTTCTACTCCAGAAAGACCAGGTGCCTCTTATGCTTTTGAAGAAGGATTACAAGAGGTCCTGGAACTTTCTCTTTCAGCTTTTGCAGACTTACTGAAGTATTTATGAGCACTTGTTTACTATTACCTGTGACCTCGAATTACATCGGAGGCCAACCTCACATAGCCTATGTCTGAGCAGGAGGTCAAGTGAGTCCCCATGCCCAAAAATGGGCTGCTGGGTCCAGTCTTTGAAGCGAGCAGTTCCGGTGACCTCAAATGACCTCGGAGGTCAACCTCACATAGCCAGTGTCCGAATTGGATATCATGTCAGTCTCCCTGCCAAAAATTGTGATGCAGGGGTACCCGGCGTTGCCCGGGCCAGAAAGGCGAACATTCCACTGTTGACCTCAGATGACCCAGATCTGAATTTTTACCCCCCTAAAACATCCTTTGGTCAACCTGATTCAGAATATATATGGGTTTGAGGATCTCTGGCCCTTGTTTTGGGCGTAATTGAAGAGCAAACAAAAAAACAAACAACCCGGCTTTTTTATATATCTGTGTGTGTGTGTGTGTGTGTGTGTGTGTGTGTGTGTGTGTGTGTGTGTGTGTGTGTGTGTGTGTGTAAAGTAAAATACTGGGAAAATACTCTCAGCAAGCTTTAAGTACTCTAACATTCTTTCACAACTATGACACATTTCCAAAATGTTAACAATCAACATGTTTAATCCACCTTCATTTTTCAGAGAAGCATCGACAGATCCTATAAAAAAGGAAATTCTTTATTTTTACCAACTAATGACAAGAAACCCGACAAAACTAATACTGTATAAATCGAAGTAAGAGGATGCTCTGATATATTATTTTTTTTTTTTAACTTATTTTACGAAACTGGGGAGAGTATGTATAAATAAATTTAGTAAGTATATAGGCTGGTATATCCTGTGCATGCGAGATTTAAGTTTAAGTTCAGGTGTGTGGATATTTGATTCAGTGAAATTCTCTCTCTCTCTCTCTCTCTCTCTCTCTCTCTCTCTCTCTCTCTCTCTCTCTCTCTCTCTCTCTCTCTCTCTCTCTCTCACACACACACACACACACACACAAAACATACTTCACACTACCTCCATATGCATGCCCATATGGAATCATGCGTACATATTGTGTGTGTGTGTGTGTCAGTGTATATATATATATATATATATATATATATATATATATATATATATATATATATATATATACAGTGTTAAAGTGCGTTTTCGTACACTGAAGAACGAGGGTTCGCGCCCCGCCAGGGTAGTAAACTTTGGGAGCGTTCTTCTGACCAAGTATCGCTTGGCGGACATCATGGGTACTGTGGTTGGATCAGTGTCGCGTACTGTAAAGTATGCTTGCATCCAGTCGGCTTGCGTGGGCCGATTACACTTGGTTCACAGACTAGCCTACACACACATCCAAAGGCACACCAACACAACAATTACACTTACAAGCACTTCTCACCCTACATACAATCTCTACTAGACAGCTTAAGCTGCTTGGTAGAGATACATTGGCTGTATCGTCCCCACTTCGGTCGGTATAGGCCGATCCTGCAGTGGACACTCAAACGGCTGATGATATATATATATATATATATATATATATATATATATATATATATATATATATATATATATATATATATATAATTTATTAGTTTATCACAGTTGTAAATTTGTTTGATCGAAATATGAGCGTTTGAATTTTAGCAGTACAGTATAAGGTTAATGGAGAGACTGAATCAAAACTCAGTGGCACTGAGTACTTAAAAATGACTTTAGAATATGCTATATTTATGTCATATACCCATTCCATATGGCCTTAAAATCATCATAAAATTGGTCAAAATGCAAAATTTTTGGGCCCCAAACCCCCAGCTGTACGGGCTCGCTACGCTTGCCAGTCATAGGCTGCACAGTTAAAATGATAAAAAAAAAAAAAGGCTCCCTCCTTTTCAACATTCTGGGTACGCCACTGTGTGTGTGTGTGTGTGTGTGTGTGTGTGTGTGTGTGTGTGTGTGTGTGTGTGTGTGTGAGGCAGAGAATATAGTGGGAGAAAGATGTGTCAGAGATATATGCAAAAATCCAAAACACCGAAGAGAGAGAGAGAGAGAGACCAAAAAGCAAAAACAAAACAAACAACTGGGAGCCCTTTTATTACTTTCTATGGTATTTAGAAAAACTGCATAGCAAGAGGAGAAGAGAATCTAGGAAATGCAGGAAAAAAAAAAAAAAAAGAGAAGAGAAGAGTGAGAGATGGTTTAATATGCAACCAATCTCCCTAATTATGGTTCGTGTAATTCCAGGACAGTTTTACCACTTGAATAAATAAATTTCTATTCAAGCTAATTCCCTTCATCCATAATGCAATAATTCTCTGTTCCATCAGGAGCGTTGGTGCGCTGGCTTGTGTACTCAGTTCCGGCATTTAAGGTGAGGTTGACAGCCCCACTCGCCCTTTAGTGGCGTTATATGTGCAATAAACCCTAACTGTCCCTCAGACGTAAACCTTAGCGAGACCCACCTGGCTGAAGCCCCTTGGCCCATTAGATCACGTCATTTAGTTGCATGGTTACCGCCCACATTAGTAAATGGTTTCCTGGGTTACAGTGACCTATCTGGTTTGTCACTTAGTGAGTCACTTGAAGGCAGCACTACATAGCTTGTGTGGATGGTCAGCGGCCCACCTACCTCCATGTAAGCAAATAAGTACCTGTGGAAATAAATGAATAAAAATAAATGAATCAAGAACTGCATAGATGAATAAATAAATAAATCATACAGTTCGCTGTTCATTATTTTAATTTAATTATTAAATCATTCATATTTACTATCCCATTCATATATTTATTATACAATACACAGGCCTAGTCACTGATTCATTTCCTCTTACTCTCAATCAACCCTTCATACACAGTGAAAAGACTGATATGAAGTGGTTGCAATTACATACGATACGGGTTGCTAAAATATAATAATTATAGTGGAGGCAGTTATACAGGAGGGGAAAAAAAAAAGTCAACACCATGACGTGTCGGTTCAGTTCACTCTGGCTGTCTCAGAAAAAAATCTCAATTTGTAGATTTTTAAAGTGAAAGAGCTAGTAATGGCTGTACCTAACATGTCCATTTCGGAAAAGAACCTAGTGAGAACTAAGTAGTTTGGAGATAACAAGAATGGCACAAGCCATTACACAGAAGGGTTTTATATACACATACAAATCGTCTGGGTCAGAAGAGAACTAATCAGGTTACATATCAGGGTTAAAGGTAACCTTGTTGTAAACGCCCACACCTGAATATTATTAGGACTGAGCTCTAAAATTCGACAGACTCTAACCACCATTTCCATCGCAAGCTTTAGAAGGACTGGTGTTATCTGGAGAATGCTTTTTCAGGAAAAAAAATGAACACATGTTAAGAACAATATTCAGCATCATAAGACCGTTTTGTACTCTGAAATGTGTAATGCCAAAGATAAATGGTGAAAATTGGTGGAACAATAAGTTGGCTACATACTCGTATATGAAAGTTTAAAGTTTTTAAGTTTCTGTAGAAATAACACGCAATGTTACGTAAAATATTGGAATTTGCCACGCAATACATGAATAAATGTTATGGACAACGAAAATATTATGTTTGAAAATTGGTATTGCTTTTATTTCTTATATAATCATGATTACTGTATATCCAGTGTTGTGTCCTCGATTAATCAACAGTTAAATACATGTAGTTTAATATGTAATATGTTAAGGTGCCCCTTCTAACATACTACACAGACACAGATTTATGTGTTGTTCGCATCAGAGCAGTCATGGATAATGGCAGCGAAACAAAAGGAAAACAACGCTACTATGTTTTCTGAAAGGAAGATTAGAGGACAACCGATTAAATCATTAAAACAAAATTGAACAGAATTAAAAGGGAAAATTTGTCTGCGAAACTGATTACATAATTGTTAAAAGAGGGAATATTTGTGTTGGCGGGGAATAAACTGGCGGGAATAAACTCACGGGGAAAACAGATGTGGGTAAATTATAGGGGGCCTGGCAGAGAGTGATGGTGATTGGCTGACCTGGCCCGTCACACACACGCATACACACTCGTTTTTTTCACACGCAGGCACGCACATCACACAAACTTAAACACACAGGATGATGGAGCTCTCTCTCTCTCTCTCTCTCTCTCTCTCTCTCTCTCTCTCTCTCTCTCTCTCTCTCTCTCTCTATCACACACACACACACACACACACACACACACACACACACACACACACACAGCGACCAGTATCACTGACCAGTGTTGTAAGCAAGGTATTAGAAAAGCTTATAAGAAAAGCTTGGGTAAATCATCTAGAAGAACACAGTATGATAACAGAAAGACAGTTTGGTTTCAGAAAAGGAAAATCATGTGTTACTAATCTGTTGAGCTACTATGACAGAGTAACAAACACAATACAGGAAAGGGAAGGATGGGTGGACAGTATCTATTTAGATTTCAAGAAAGCTTTTGACACAGTACCACACCAAAGACTTTTATGGAAACTGTACCATCAAGGAGGAATTCGAGGCAAACTGTTTTGTTGGATGCAAGACTTTCTCATAAAAAGAGAAATGAGAACAGTACTAAGAGGAAACTACTCATCATGGAAAGAAGTGACTAGTGGAGTACCACAGGGTTCAGTGCTGGCACCAATCATGTTTTTAGTGTATATAAATGATATAAACAGTAACACTGGAAATGAGAGCTATCTGAATATGTTTGCAGATGATGCAAAAATACAAAGGAGAATTACTAACACAGACTCTTGTAAAGAGCTACAAGAAGTATTAAATAAACTTCATGAATGGAGTAGTACATGGCAAATGGAATTCAGTGTGGACAAGTGTCATGTAATCAAGTTTGGTAAAGCGGAAAAAGACCTGATTGGGAATATAAGTTAGGAAATAAAACCCTATACACATCAGAAAGAGAGAAAGACCTAGGTGTGATTATCAATAACAGACTATCTCCGGCTGACCACATCAGCGAGAAGGTACGGAACATGTATACACTGCTTGCAAATATGAGAATAGCATTCACATACATAAATGAAGACATGCTAAGAAGGATAATAACATCATTCATTAGACCAACCCCGGAATATGCATCAATAGTCTGGAGTCCTCATCTCAAAAAGCACATAGACAAAATTGAAAAAGTTCAAAGGGCCGCTACAAGATGGATACCAAGCTTAAGGGACCTAAGCTACGAAGAAAGACTAAATAAACTGAATCTACCAACACTACAGGAGAGAAGGAAAAGAGGTGACATGATAATGCTATATAAGTGCATATCAGGGAAGGAGAAAATAGACATAAATGATTACTTAACATATGGAGAAGCATCAGCAAGAGGACACTGCAAAAAACTGCATAAGAAGAGAGGTGATAAAGACGTAAGGAAATTCAGTTTCCCAAACAGAGCAATTGATCAATGGAATGCACTACCGAATGAAATAGTGTGTGCCAAAACAATTCACAAATTTAAGGATATGTACGATAAATATGGTTTAAGACACGGGACAGTACGAGCTTGACTCATTCCTGTAAAGATACAATTAGGTAAGAACACACACACACTAGTGACGAAGATAAAAAAGCCACTGGGTTCTGAATCAGTATTGCCCTGGTTTACATTGGCCCTCAGCAGCATTGTCAGAGTGAAGAAGGTGAGCTCTCCTTTGTCAGATTTAACCGTGATGACTGTCCCCCAAGGATTAGCTCGGCAGGTAGAAATTAATCGGTCTTTCCCTTTGTGACTATACCTCACATGTAACTCAGCCAATCTTAGTAGGGTGTGGTAGATTTTCAGATGCAGCCAGGGTGACTGTGTTGTTGATGATGAAAGGGCATTGTTTGTCAACTCTTGGTAACCTATTTACCGCCTTAATACAGTGTAGATTAAAGAGGAATGTGGAAAGAAGCAATGATGGAAACTGTGATTTAATAAAGAGAACTGAAACAAATATTCTAGCTATAGAGCTATAGCCTTAAAAAAAAAAAATGTCATCATGTGTCCAGGTAATATTTATACGCCATTTTATTTTGCCGGTATTCATCAACGTATTACTGAAGAGTAAATTTTTCTATTACTGACTCATAAAGTACAACTAATGACAAAGTGTGTTCATAAGAAAGGGTTATCATATTGTAAACAGAACTGGAGAAAATTAGGTTTGAAATGGGTTGCTCCGAATAACGTTGACGGTTTATTATTGGTTTGTTCAGTTATGAGTAACCTGGTTTTTCATGATTTTTCCATCTCTGTATGGTGGTATATTATAAGACATTTATATGAAACATGTGTGGCTACTTGTAGAACGGAGGGAGGATGTGAATAAAAAAAAATCTTATTTTTCAAGTAACAACACATGTGTTGGGCTGGAGAGGAGCAACTATTACCCTGAATTTTACGTATACTGTGTTATTTGGCTGTTGGTAAGGATAACTATTGATGATTGATTTTGTATGACTGATTACCATACATATATTTTAGAAGGGAATAAAGCAATCCAACATGTACTGAATGAATACTTATTAAATTAAATACAATATACACCTCAGATTTCAATGCATGCCTTTGACATTAAAATATACAAAAGTTTCCGAGAAGGTACCTGCAGAATCATACTGCTCTCTCTCTCTCTCTCTCTCTCTCTATGTATGTATGCATATCGTCTCTTTTCACCCCTCTCTATCTCGCTTACTTACCTATCCTTTATAATCTTTCGTTTCTTATCCTTCGTCCCCCCCCCCCGTCATCTCTCCCTCGTTGGTCCCTCTTCTCATTCCGCCTCCCTACCTTTTTTCTATTATCCCTTTCCCTTACCCTTTGTTTATTCATTTTCTTCTTGACTCTCACTTGTTTCGCTTCTTCCTCCACTTTCCTATCTTCCACTCCCTCTCCCCTCATTCTCCGTCTCCTTGCTCTAATTCACGTACTTTGCTATCTTCTTCTCTTTCCTAGCTTTACGTTCTCTCCCACCCGCTCTTATCATCTCCTCTCACATTTTTTTGCTGTTTCTTTTCTCTTCCAACCTTCATCCTTTCCTACCTTTCTTCTCTTCTCTTATAGTTCTCTCATTTCCTCTCTGCTCCCTCCTGCCCACTTCTGTGCCCTCTCCCATGATCTGCTCGTCTTCTCTTTCCTCTCCTTCCTTTCCATCGCTCCTTTCTCCCCTTCCACCCTTTTCTTCTACTTTCATTGTTTCTTCCTGTATCCTTCCTCCTCCCTTCAATTCCCTTTACCTTCTCTATCTTTTTTTTCCAGTTCTCTGCTTTTCTCCTCTCTCTCCTCTCTTTTTCCCTCGTTCTCTTCTCCCTCCCGCATATTTCGTACACTCCCTTCCTGCCTCATTCTCTTCTTCCCTCCTTCCTTCCTCTCCTTACCTTCTCTCCTCTCACCTTCTCTCCTTCTTTATCCTCCTTCTACTTTCCTTTCTTCTCCCGTCCCTTTCCTTCTCCTTTCTTTTTCCTTCTATTATCCTCTTCCTCCTCTTTTCTCTTCCTTATCCTTCCCTCCCTTACCTTATCCCTTTCCCTCCCTTCTTCTCTCCTTCACTTTCTCCGTACTTGGCTCCCCTCGTCTTCCACCCACCTCCTTCCTCTGCCTCTCTCCTCTCCTCCTTGCCTCTGTCCTTCACGATGTAGAAATCAGTTCAAGCTGTAGTCTTCCTCCACCCACCTCCAGCCTCCCTCCCTCCTTCATTCATTCTCGTACCCCATCCATTTACTTATTTACTTAGATACAATTTCAGTTTCTTAATTATTCAGTTATTTACATTTTCTTGCCTTTATTCACAAATTCACTAAATCTTTTACTTTACTCCTTTCAGGCGTTCAGTCCCTTTTCCTTTCTTCCTTCCTTCTCCCAAGAATTTCAATTACGTATTCATTTTTCACTCTGTCGGTCACTGACTTCTTACTACTTTTCCTTCTTTCCTCCTCAAACATTCTTTCCCTTCTTCACTGATTCAGTCATTCACACTTTCATTTCATCCTTCTTTCCTCAAAAAAAATATTCAGTATAAGCCAACTTTTCTTCTCCTCTTTTCATTCATTCATTCATTCATTCATTGCACCTTTCTTTTCTATCCATCCAATCATCATCCAATCCAATGTTGCCCCATGAGGAGCCTAGGAGCCCGGGGCTAGGCAGTTGGTCCTGACGTTTAAGATGAGAATGACCAGCCTTACTCATCCCTTAGTGGCATTACCCCAACCATCCCTTGGATATAACCTTCACCGGCTCAGTCCGATTGGAGCGCAATAATTACCTACTAAACCACCAGGCGCCAGAATATGGTTATATGGTTTCCACCCAGCATAGTCAATGGTTTCCTGGTGTAGGGGAAACCATTTGGCTTGTCACTCAGTGTAGAGTCACTCACAGGCAGAAGGAGGACGAAAGAATGATGGAAAGAAAGGCAGAAGAGGAAGTGTAAAGTCACCCGTAGGCAGAAGGACGAGGAAAGACTGAAGGAAAGAAAGACAGAAGAGGATGGACGGAAAGAAGGATGGAGTAGAGCAGTGCTATTCAACCTGGGTGGACGGTCCACCTTAGGGTGGACGAAATTCAGTATGGGGTGGACAGCTTTCTTTGGGTGGACAGAGGGTGGACCAGACCACTACCGTATATGGACAGAATAAAAAAGAAGAAATAAATAATATAATAAAAGTGGAGAATTTACTTATGTGTAGTCAAAGATAGCCCGTATGTTGATTTTTCTGTGGCTCACGAGCACTTAATCCAGCTTTATCTCGAAATGCATACACTGTACAATGAAATTTATACAAAATTTAACTTCTCTGTCTTTCCCCTTCAGATTTATCACAAAGTGTGAACATTAAATATATATTTGTATATTGCTTTTACTTGCCTACGTATTTGTATATTCAAGAGTATAAAAAATTAAATATGTAAGGTTACGATCATGGGATTATACAGTTAACCGATTGGGGTGGACAGCTTTTACCAATTCAATACTAGGGGTGGACGACGCCAAAAAAGGTTGAAGAGCACTGGAGTAGAGGAAAGAGCAGACACCCGGGAGTAGCACTGCATCCAGTGAGTGGATGGTGAGCGCCCCCACCTACCACTTAGATATTCCTTTTCCTCGATTTTCTCATTTTCTTCCCTTTTCCGTGCTTTACTCAATTTCTTCCCCTTTCCATCCAAACCTAATTACCTGCCCTTTCCCTTCTCTCTTTCGTTTCCCTCTGCACACATTCATTCATCGCGTCATTCATTCCTCCACTTCCACCACTCTTTCACCATTTCTCCCTTTAATAATGGTTTCACACCTTCCTTCATTTATTTAATCATTCTTATTCTATTTTCCTTTCCTTCTCCCCCTTTTCCTCCTACACCCTACCATTGCGAGTCTCTCTTCCACTCCTACACGTTTTTCTCTCCCTCTAAAACACTTCTCCCTTCCACCTCCTTTACCTCTTATTTTTCTCGTATTACACGCCTTCTTTCTCTTCTATTTCCACTCTTTTTCTCTCTTTCATCCTACACTCCCCATCTCTCTCTCTCTCTCTCTCTCTCTCTCTCTCTCTCTCCTATTCCTTTCTGGTCCTTCTCTCCTTCTCCTTCTCCCATTCCTCTCCTTCTTCTGCTGTTCCTCCTGTATCCTTTGTCCCCTTTGCCTCTCCTTTCCTTCTTCTCATCTATTTCTTTCCCTATTTCCTCCCCTTCCCCGTTTTGTCTTTTTCTCCTCTCTCTCTTTCTAATGCACATCTTACTTTTATATGATTCACTGTCCTACTTACCTGTCTCTCGTTTCCCTCTCCTCTTCCCTCTCCTCCGCCTGTCCTTTCCCTCTCCTTATCCTCTTCTCCCCCCTATTCCTTCGCCCCCCCTCCACCACACCCTCTCCCACTTTCTCTAATCCACATCAACCCCTCCATCTCCCACCCTACTTCTTCTCCCATCTTTCTCTCCTTTACCTTTTCTTCTCTCCATCCTCTTTTCCTCACATTCTTGCCCTCTAATTCTCCTCTCCCTTTACCTCTTTCCCCTCCTTCTCTCTCTCGAAACCTCACCAGCCCCTCCACCTTCTCTTTCCTCCTCCTTTTCCATTTCCATACCCATCTGTTCCTTCGTTTCCTCTTTTTCCTCTCGTCCTCCTCCGTTCCCTCTGCCATTCCATATCCTCTCATTCTCCTCCTCGTCCTCTTCTCTCCCTCTTCTTTTATCGCTTTCTTTCTCATTCTCTTCCTACGTTCCTTTTCTCCCTCTCCTTTCCCTCTCCTCAATCTCTTCCTCTTCCTCCTCTCCCTTTCATTTTCCTCTCTGCTGCTTCTTTTCCTCCTTTCTTTCCTCCTCCAACTCTCCCTCTCCTACTCCCTCTTAAAAACATTAAAGCCCTTCACCTCACGCTCCTTTTACCTTTGCTTTCTTACTCCTTCTCTTTCCTTTTGCTCTTTCTCCTCTCTTCCTCCTCCCCTCCTTTCCCTGATCCACCCACCCCTTCCCCCAGAACGTGCTGTGAGTGGCAAAGTGCCTGGCCCTGGCACTGGGATGCCACCCTCTGGCCTCTGCCACCAAGCCATTCCTCTCTCTCTCTCTCTCTCCTTTCCTTTCCTCCCAAATGTGGGGACGGTTTAAAGCTTAAAGGTCATATAATTAGCCTTCTTCTCACAAAACTTTCTGACCATTGATGTGACTATTTAATCATACAGGCTTCTGGAAAACGAAATAGAATGATGCATGCGAAGTATATTCAAAACGTGAGTAGATTATCACCTGTCAGTAAGTTAGTGTTATAATCGCTCCAGCATAGTTCACTAAGCTTACCACAATAGACTTCTGCACAAATAAAGATCATACACGCATCTACCAGTATTATTATATTCTTTAGGCAACGGTATATCGTTAGGGTTAGTGACATTGGGTTCAGATACCTAAATACGCTCACCTCAGGTAACTAAATTGATATAAGTTGTAACTGTAGACAATTAATCCATAATCCTTGCCTCGACTGAATTAGAATATGTTGGGCTACACATGGAAGCTATACAACAGTAATGAAAACAATAAGAAATAAAATATAAAATGCATGACTTGGTACCGTATTCAGCATCTTTTGATCAGTGCTTTCATTACACTTTTTTGCAGTTATTACTTCTGCCTGCATTCCTGAACGACTGACTGTCAGGGTGTAAAGTGGAGGAAAGTCCTTTGCTTTGCTATGTCAGTATATGACGTCTGTAATTAGAATGTATCTAATTCTACCAGTGCATCTGAGAAGGACTTAAGTAAGGTCTTCATAATCAGTACATCATTTTAAAAATGTAGCCTTTCTCTCTCTCTCTCTCTCTCTTGGGTTCACTACTGGCTTCCGTAATCATTATCCATTCATTTCTATGATACATATTTCTGTTTATTTTTGCTGTCACCAAACAATTATAGTGAAGACCTCACGTTGTGAATCATAGCGAATTTGTTAAGACATAAGCATTAATTTTAGTGTAATAAATTTTTTTTTTTATCATGTTCTTGCTTATGAAGTGAACGGATCTGAAAATCGTCATGAACTGCTTCACCTAAATATTTTGTACTATATTACTGTTACCTACATATAAACACACCATATATAATTAAAAGGAGATATCTGGTAATACATGAGTTAACCTTTTCAGTGTGATGTCATCTTTTATATTTTCATTCCTGCTGCCTCAAGACGCTTGCATTAAGCTTAGAAAAGTGTTCGTTTACTGAATGGATTGGAAATAAACGATTTAACTCTCAAAATTATGGTATTTTTTCTTTAGTTCATCCTGCGTTCAGACGAATTTATCCAGTTTTAGAATGGTGCCTCGTACTGATCAAAACAATAGACAGGGGAGAAACAAAGAGCTCAGTCTAGGTAATGAACTATGCACACCAGCCGCTGACACCCTCACCATAAAGACGCCTTATTGTTTCCTTCTTGGCTTTTCCAAACTATTTTGTTTAAAATTGCCATAGATTTTCAGAGTGTATTGCTTGGTTATCATCATCACTAAAACCATGTCCATCAGGGGTTACTCCTGAGCTGAACAAAATGGTGTTATAAGGAATATAAAAAAGAGAGAAAATACATGAAAGGAGCAGGATGAGGATGAGGAGCAGGATATGGATAAGTATGAGGAGCAGGACGAGCAATGGTATGTATTTAGGGAAGACAGGAAGAGATAGAAGAGATACGAAGGAAAGTATGTGGAAGGAAAAAAATATGTGAGATAATTGTGGAAGCATAATGTTAAGCTGTAAAACGAAACATATATGAGAAGGAAGGTATGAAAAAGTAAACATAAATTGATATACTCAATGAAATAAAGGACGTCCATCACAAGCGACCAAAAAGGAGGAGGAGGAGGAGGAGGAGGAGGTGGAGATAGAAGAAGTGGTAAAGAAGGCTAGAGGGGAAAAGAAAAATACAGTTATGAAGAAAAATAGTAGGACAGGGGGATGACTAGAGGTAAAGGGGGAAGAAATGGAAAATAATGACAGGGAGGAGGTAAATAACCTACATTATAGTGAAAAGATAAACATAAGCCAAAGGAAGGCAAAGAAGGTAAGTAGCAAGGAATAAGCAATGGGAGGAAAGGTGGAATGAAGAAAGGAGGGTAATGAGAGAAGAAGGGGAATGAGAAGAAAGAGAGGAAAGAAAGGAATTAGATACCGGTATATAAATTGGACAAGTAAGAAAAAGTCATATACAAAGAAGATAAAAGTATTTCCATCATAAAGGATAAAGGAAGAAGAAGAAGAACAAGAACAAGAACAAGAAGAAAACAAAAAGAAGATAAGGAAAAGAAGGTGAAAAACAGGGAGAAGACGAGAAGGTGAGAAACCGGTACATCGAATTAAGGAAGAAAAGCGA
>NC_136957.1:26956867-27154367 GCF_032717465.1 Coenobita brevimanus | reverse complement strand
ATATTTTGCTTTGCTTAATTTCTCTAGATGAGCATAACTCATAATGTACTTATTTCATTCCCCGATATTTTGATTATTTAGAATTTTGTCCATGTCATTAACATTATCCATTTGCCATGCCTGAACCCATGTGAAGCTTTTCAAGTTCTCTAAATTATCTTTCTTTACGGGTGGGTCATATCTGTTATCTATTTTCCTTCGTCAACAAATTTATATACTTTATAACTCATACATTAATCAGTGTATGTATGTGTTATACTGTATATCTGAAGCAATGTATCCCAAAAATAACCTTGCTGCACTCCATTAGCAACAGTCTTCCAGACTGACTCTTTACCATGAAATATATCTGTTTCCTTATGTTCCTGGAACCATTTATCGATGCGTCTTAGCAGACTATTACTGAAACCATGGATTTTAAGTTTTTCAAGAACCCTTTAAAGGGAACGTTATCAAAACGTTTCTGAAAATCTAGACCAACGACAGATATATTTATCTTAGGTATGTAAATACAGAAAACTCAAGGAGAGTGGTATTATAAACTGTTGTTCCGATATCCATTCTGTGAGTCTATGATGAGTTTTTCCAGCAGTTTCAGTGCTGATGTTGTTGTATAAACAGAACAGTAGTTTTTTGGTTGTGTTGTACACCCTTTTTGAATACTGGAATTATAATTTCTGTTTTCCATCGAGAACAGCGGGAGAAAGGGAAAATAAAAAGGAGGGAAGAAAGACAGAGTAGAAACAAAGGGAAGAGGAATGGTAGAGGGACGGAGAAGGAGATCAAGAGGAGGGGGCCTGGAAGGAGTAGAGGGATATGTAGGCAAAGGAAGAAAGAGGTTGGGAGAGACAGGAGAAGGAGGAAAGACGGGAGAAGGAAAGAGAAATGAAGGAAACTAAGATGACAGAGGAAGAAAAAGGGAGAGGATAGGAGAGACAGGACAAGGGGAGAATGCAGGAGGACATGATTAGAGAGAGAGAGTAAATGAAACTCTGTGGAAATAATGACCTCCATTTTTTCAATCAACCGTTATGAAAAAAGTTGGCAGGAAGTAAACATTGTGATATCCTGTGTGTGCATGTACATTCTCTCTCTCTCTCTCTCTCTCTCTCTCTCTCTCTCTCTCTTTTTACGTCCACTTGCTTACTCCTTCCCACTTCTCTGCTTACTTCAATTTTTCCATCCTTTTTTCCACATAAATTTATTTATCTGCTTCATTCGCTTCTTCCCAACTATTTCCTTCCATTCATCGTCCGTATCTCTTAATCTTTTTTTTTCTTTATCTTTCCCACTCCCATTTGCAGTTCCTCTTTCTTTTTACACACACACACACACACACACACACACACACACACACACAGAATTGGACTTGGTAAGTTTATGTGCTAAATTGTTAAAATTATGTGCTAATTGTTATTTTTTAGACTATGAGTTGAACCAAGAATTTCGATGGTCAGAATGAAGTGTATATAAATGTATGGCCCGTCTCAGTGGGAGCTGTTGAGAACTCAAGTAATTTTGTGGTGTTCTATTCCTCTTTCTGGATCTAAGCTATATAATGCAATAGTGTGAAAACAGGTAATGATGATGATGATGATGAGGAGGAGGAGGAGGAGGAGGAAGAAGAAGAGGAGGAGGAAGAAGAAGAAGAGAAGAAACAGAGAAAAGTAAAAAGTGAAAGAGAAAAGAAGAGGGAATTGGAAGAAAGGAAGGATTTGGACAAGACGAAGCAAATTCTGTGTATCAGTGATAGATGATATAGAAGTGCGTGGCGGTAAGGGAAGGGGTAGGGAGGGGAGGGAGAAGAGAAGGGTACAAGAAAAGGAATGGGAAAAGTATGGGGAGAGAAGACGAGATGTGCGGAAAGGAGGAGGAGGAAATGAGACGCAGAGGAAAGTGAGACTGAGAGGAGAGATGGAAGGGAGAAGAAGAGTGCAGAAGTTTCTTGTAAGTGAGCATGGGAAAGACTTAAAGTTGGAACTAGACTAAATGACAAGATGGAACAGCTTTTTAGATATGTTGGAGCACTTTCTAAAGAGAAAAAACACTCCATTGCAAAAGCTATGATTGACTGTGGTATTGAGCAGACTGTTACAGCCAGCAAAAATATGTTAGCAAGAATGTTAAATGTAGGACCTGAGGATGATTTAACCAGTTGTCAGATACAACCCTGATAATGATAATGCTTCAATTAAAGGTTACACAATGACACTGGCAGATAAACAACAAGCAACAACAGAACAGGTTCACACTAGAAAGACACACGGTGACAGTAAGCGAAAACATCTAGGAAAGAAATTTGGTGTGCTTGAGTCAGCAGAAAGAAGAATACACAATCTGGGTCAAATACTTAAAGCCCTCACTTCAGTGCCACCCACATCAGTCGAGGCCGAAAGAGCGTTCTCTTGTGCAGGACTACTCATTACAAACTAAAAACGACAGAAAATGATTACAGTGTTTGCAGCTTGTGCTTTCGTAGAAGTTATTTTTAAAAAGAATGACTAACATTAGTGGGGGGGGGGGGATTAAAAAGTGTAAATAAAAGCAAACAGCAATAAAGTGGTTGGTCCTTAAGTCACTTACTATTTTCTATACATTTATCTCTGGCAATGGCCGTATCTATGCAGTCCTTTATTTACTCTTGTTCTTTCGGGTTAAGTGTACCAATGGTATGAAAGATTTCCTTATAATCAAGGTGTTATTGTAGGCTATATTCGTGCCCCGTTGTGTCAGTTCTTCCCTTATATGGCTTACAAACATTTGGAGGTGACAAGAATAAAAGAAAAACGAGATCCTATGAGGAGATTAGCTGAATATACGATAAACTTACAGAGTGTATCCCTGCTGGCCTAAAAGAATTCGGAGTATCTCTTTTTTGTGAATGATTTACTTTGCACATAGCAGAGTATTTTTCTAGTAAATGCTTCTTATTAGAGTACATTGTTCAAGTTAAAATCGGTATCAGTGATATAATCGGAGAATGTAAATATCACCATGAAAATTTCTACATGGAGAGGATGGAGAGTGAGAGACCGACGAGGAGAGTGTATGTGAGTGAGGTGGAGGGGGAGAGAGGGAGGGGAAGGCCAAGGATTAGATGGAGGGATGGAGTGGAGAGGTATATGAGAGAGGGGTGTGTGAATTGGGAGCAGGGCAGGGAAATGACGGGGGACAGGGTGACGTGGAGGCGATTTGTTTGTGGCCACCCCGTATAAGGGATTAAGGCGTCTGGCAATAGACAGATAGATAGATAGTAATCTCAAAGCAAGAATATGCAGCTTAAGGTAGATTTCTCGAATCGGAGAAGTTATGACATCACACTGCCTTGACAACCTTCCTCACTTATGGAAGTATTTCTTTGATTAAGCAATGGTACTAAGTAACAGGAATAATTAAATAATAAAACAACTGTTAATGGGGTCAATCGGGTTCTTTGTAATAATATCAGTAAGTGGGGTCAGTCTTAATTAAGAAGATCGTCTGGTGGTAGTGAGTGGAAATGGTATAAAGGAGAAATCAAAGCTGCTATGCATGTTGCTATCGATGCACTGTGAATTCCTTTGCATTTGTTCCTGCTCCTTTCTTTACCTTCTATGCCTGTCTTCCTTCCCTCCTTCTTTACTCATTCCCCTCCTTCATTCTATTATTTTCTTCCTTTTCTAATGCCCTTTCCTCCTTCCTACCTTTCTTTCTTTCTTTCTTTCTACCTTCTTTCTCTCCTGCCATCCTTCATTTATTTCCTGCTTGTTTGGTATTACTTTCTTCAGCCATTTCTTTTCATTCCCCCTACCATTCTTCCCAACTTCATTCAGTTTTATTCCTCTACATTATTTTCTGCGTGTATTTCTTAAACTTACCTTCCTATATTTTTGGAAATCTTAACCCTTCTTAATTCTTTTTGGTTGCCCTTCATCTAACCATTCAATTTTTCTTATACCTCCACCCTTCTTTTCCTCCTTATGAACTTTTTCCTTCCTTCCCTCCTTCATGGTTTTATGGCCTTTTCCTCTTAATATATCCATTAATACATTGATTTTTCCACACTCTTTTTATCCCCCGCCTTACGAGACAGAAGGATAATGTTTTTGCCTGCCTCTTTATGTGTGTGTGTGTGTGTGTGTGTGTGTGTGTGTGTGTGTGTGTGTGTGTGTGTGTGTTCCCATTTTACCTCATGAACGGCTTGAGCTATGAACATGAAACCTTCAACGTATCAAGATATGGCCAATATCTTGGTCGAATTCGAAATTGGGCACTCGGGGTCAAGCTCAAGGACAGCAAAATGGCTGCCAAAGGTCAATGAACTTTTATTATCCACCTTTAGCACCACTGTATTTCATTAACGGCTCCAGCTATCAACATCAAACCTTTACAACATCAAGATATGGCCAAAAACTTCAAAGAGTTCGAAAATGGTCACTCGGGGTCAAGGTCAATGTCACCAGAAGTGCTACCAAAGGTCAACTAGTTTTTATCGCCCGTCATTATCACCATTACATCTCATGAACGGCTTGAGCTATCAATATGAAACCTTCAGGGTATTAATATGTGGCCAAAATCTTGGACTCGGTCAACAGCATATTTTGTCGGGCGATTAGCATTCGGTTCCCGAATGTTTTTCTTTTATTTTCGTAATTTATTCTTTTATTTCTTTTTTCCTTCTTTCTCTTTCATTACTCTTGTTTTATTTACTGCAGTTCCCATTCTTTACCTCAGTTAATGTTGCCTTAATTATCTTTTTTTTCGTTTCTTCCTTTAATTGTTTCTTTAATTCCTTTCCGTCAATTATTCGTCAGTTTGCATCATTCTTTCCTACAACCGTCCTCTTTGTCCCTTACCTAATTTTTCCTTGTCTCCATCCATCACTCCCAGCTTCCTTCCTTATCTTTTCCTTGTTTTTCTTCCTTGCACCCTTCTTTTATTCCATCCTTCTTCCCTTTATCATTACTCTTCCATTACCCTTCCTTCCTTCCTTTTTTTTTAAGGCGACATATAAGTTCATTAGTCAGCTTACCTCGTCTGGTCACCTTTACTGTATTCTCTCTCTCTCTCTCTCTCTCTCTCTCTCTCTCTCTCTCTCTCTCTCTCTTGTGCAACAGAAATCATATTGAAGATAAACATTTTGATTAAACTACTCCATTGTGAACACACACACACACACACACACACACACACACACACACACACACACACACACACACACAAACACACACACAGATGTGAGATGGACAGGTAAGAAGCTCCTAATGACGTCAATGGTGCTAATGACTGGAGGTAATGGAGAGAGAAGGAAAGGTGAGGGAATAGATGGAAGAAGGGAGAGCTAAGAAGAGGAATTGGTAGAATGAGGGAAGGAAAAAGGTGAAGTAAGACTTAGTAGTGACTGGATCAACAGCGTAATATTAATCTCTTATAAACTTAATCCCCTGAATCCCATGACTTATTTTATTTATTCTTGTTACCACCTGAGGACTTTATTTGACTTGTGATGCGTCCATCAGTGAAGCTGTTAATATAGGCTGTATCTAACCCCACTAGCTGATGTCTTCTCCAGGTGAAAAAAATCGTCTTGAGACAGTAAGAATGAAATTTAAGAGGCATTCTAGGGCTAAAGGACTTGTAAATAAAATTTCTTCTGTATACGATATGCCTTCACTCATACAGCTACAAAATGTTCCACTGTAGATATGTAGTTAATATAAACACAGTAATAGAAATGAAACTAAAGGGTATGTTACGTTAGTTAACTAATTTCGAGATCTATATTGCAAAAACTCTTTAGGGCGCTTTACATACGCAACCCCAGATATCAGTGATGGAATTCATGATTAATACTCGTGCAAACATGGTAACCAGTTCAGCCACGGGTGAGAGACACATCATGTCATTCAGTTCATCAGCAATCAGAAACCAGCCGGTTGTCGAGTCTCTTACATAGGGTCTACAGCTGACCCGTTAACCCATTTATCACAGTGGCGTACTTATTACATATTCTTGTTACCAGCCGACGATTCTATTCGTCAGTTGGATAAAGTTAAAGGGATCATGAAAATTATAATATAACCACAATAATTTTAAAAGCCTCACTTAAGCTGAATGAAGCAGTCTGTTAGCAGTATGACTGCATATTGGCTCAGTTAACACAGTGCTAGGAAAGTTAATCCGTGTTTTCATGATTTTCCTGCTTAATAACACAGCCTTCATCACCACCACAACAACCAACACACAACAGCTTCATTTTACCATCAACTGAACAACAACAGTCTCCACAAAAGTAGTGGAAAATCTCTCGCTGTCAAACACTGCAATCAGTTTTGGAACAAAAAATTACATTAAAAAAAAAGACGTAGGTTAAAATGAAATTAAGCTAAAAAAAAAAAAAAACAATTATTTGTGAGAAATATTCAGACACTAATCTCTCTCTCTCTCTCTCTCTCTCTCTCTCTCTCTCTCTCTCTCTCTCTCTCTCTCTCTCTCTCTCGTGTCACGTATCTTCTTTTTGTTTTTCCTTCTGATCGCCAAATTCCTCTTCATAAACATCTGTCATCTCTCGCATTACTTACCTCTTTCATCATCTCATATTTCTCTGTCTTTCTGGGTACTACTCTATGTATATGAAACGATGATTTAATTAACAAACACAACTAAACAAGCAAACAAAGAAGCACAGGCACACATGTTCGCGCACGAGCGCACACACACACACACACACACACACACATTCAAAATCCAAACACATTTATGCTAACATGCAGAAAACAAAAATATCCCAGTACCTGGAACAGAAAAAAAAAAAAAAAGACAATTCCACATCTACACAACGATAGGTCTGCCTTATACAGACCAAAGGCAATAGTTTTTATAATATAGTTGATTATTTTCATTCAGACTCCATCTTATCTTTCCCTCATTTTCATCTAGTTTCCATTCTCTTTCTACTTTTTTCCTTCCATATCGGGTTCCTTCCTTTCTCTGTCCCTTCTTTCTCAGCATCTCTTATCACAAATTACTCTACATCCTTCCTTCCTCCCTTCGTTTCTTTATTTCTTCCTTCTTGTCTCCCATTAGTTCATCCTTTTTGTAAACTCCGCGTTCCTATCTGTCGTCTCTTGTACTAATACATCCTTCCGCATCTCGTCAGATACATCTTGCTCTCTTACTTTCCGTCTCTTTATATCTCTTCTCATTGTTTGTTTCCTTCTCTCTCCACCTTGTTTCATTTCTCCCAGCCTTCATAATATACACTGTTATATCGGGACTCTTTCCCGCCAACTATACCCCATATCTCTTCTCCCTGTTTTCCTTTTCTCAAACAATTGGATTATAAGCAGGCACCAAAAGCTTGTCCCGGAATAGGTAACCATCAAACAATCTACATGTTGCGATGTCCTGCTCCTTTAGGCTGCCCTCCCTCAAAATCAGACCATCCTCATTTACATATCTCCCCACTTCATGGGCCAAATTATCGTCCGTCTCTTTCTTCCATATCACTCACATACATTTGCCTACCCAAACTCTCGTTCTAAATTCTATCCACGTGGGTAGACCATCTCAGCATACTTCAGACAAATTCCAGCACATATTATACATCAACACTAAAACGTTCCCAAACCACCCCAGCTGCCCTTTGAAACGTTCCTTCAAGATAACTCTTTTAAACTCCTCTACTCGTGACTTGTGTCCTTCCTACAAAGCTCATATTTCATTTTCACGGGTTAGTGTGGGGATAACAGTACTGATATGCAACGAATTGTTGCTTTACTTCTTACTTCACTGTGCCCTGTTACCTCCTTCAGTGTACCTGCAAACTTCCTTCCCTGCCTAATCATTTATCTTTCTTCATCCTCAAAATACCCCTCATTGCTTATAAACTACGAAGATGTGTGACGGCGCTCATGTTCTCCATTTTGTGATCATGCATCTTCATGATCACTCCCTGACTTCATTCCTCCAAAGTAATATTAGTTTTAACTTTGCTTCGTTCATAGAATCAAACGTACAGAGATGAGAATAATTAGAGGCATGTGCCCTTGAATAACAGCTCTAGGGGGGGAGGGGTCAGGACCGCAAACAAAGAGTTAACACGAAGGATGGGACTTGAATGTACTAGTGTTGTGATTAGAAGGGGGTAGACTGAGATGTCTTGAACAGATACAGAGGATGTAGGATGATAACTGAATGCAGAGGGTGAAAGCTTTGAATGGTGGGGATGGAGCTGAGAGAGGTATACCAAAAAAGACTTGGACTAGGTCAGAGAGTGTCACCTCGGGATTTTGGGGCTGATTCTAGAGGCTGCTAGAGACCAAACAGTGTGGACAGCAACCATTAGGTCACCATGGCCAATGCATTCAAGCTTGGAGCCTTTATAAGGAACGAACGAACTTTCAACATTCGCATTTAATACACAGCTCCACCAAAGATGCAAAGTTATAATCCAGCAACTTCAGTTTGGAACCAAATGGGCATATATTTCTTTAACTTAGAGTGATTACTTCATGAACAAATTTTAATATATTAAAATACCCATCTAATATACTATAATTCTGTGTGTGTGTGTGTGTGTGTGTGTGTGTGTGTGTGTGTGTAGTGCAGCCAAAACTGTAAATGGATCACTATGAAACATGCCAGGATGGATGGAACTAAGTCACAGATGAACCCATTTCAGTTTATGTCAATTGAAATTTTCTAAAGGGGTGTTTTGGACTCTTGTATGATTGTCCTCTTTTGTGTTACAGTATTCAAACAATACAGTGGGACATTTCTGTGGAGTTGCATGGTCTCTGCATGAGCAATGCAAAGTACGGTTCAGAAAACGGCTCTCATTTGGACGAGAGCTGAACGCTTCGATAGGGCCGCAAAGCACAAGTCTGTGACAATGTTCAGTATTATTATGATGGTATTAAGGCCACATACAGGACACCATGATCAGTTAATTTACTGTTGCCTGAATCTTGTTAACCACGTCCATCTGATGGCGTGATTCTTTCATTCTTGGTATTTCCAAACGATTTTATTCACTTCAGGACAGAAGTTTCTCACTTGAGGGGTTAGATACATTTTTCATTAACTTCTCAACTATGGAGCTTCCTTAAACTGGGGAGATGAGAGTGAATTAGCTGGGGGCAGCAAAATTATCTATCTTTTATATTGTAATGATCCGTCTTCTATATGTTTGTTGGTTTGCCCATTTGTTACCGTAACACAACAATGACGGCGCATTGTAATGCAATTTTTGTCAGAGCAAGTACCACCAAAATGCTCTAACATGAAGAATAAAACAATTTCCAGTCCAATCGGTCCACCTTTTCCCGAGCTATGACTCATTTCTGGCCTTTTGATATCGAGCAGCTTCGGCGGCCATTAAGCGGATTACTTTCTTTGTTGGCATTGAAGTTACTGTAACACAGCTTTTTTTTTTTTACATCGGGCAGGAAGGCCGCCGAAGGCTGCCTTAAGCGAGTACTGTAAAAACAAGTAAAAACCGTTACTGTATTGATAAAAAGTTAAGAACGAATTAAAAGCTTGAGAGAGTTGGTATGGCTACCAAAATTAATGCATCATTATAACAACTCTTAGGGGAAAAGATTAAAGAAAACAAAACTTCTCACCAATAAGAATTGCTTGGGACTCACTTAATTAAAACAGCTACCTATTCTAAATCAAACCGATAATCTAATTTATAACAATTTTCTTCATATAAAAAAAAAAAAAAAAAAAAAAAAAAGCTGACTACAGGTGACCAGTGCACAAGCTGAGAATAATCGCTCAAATACTGAAACGACAGAGCAAAATCTTATGCTGCAAGCTACAGTTGTTAATGCTGAAACTAAAGACACAGTAAATTAAAAGTCTAATATATTACTATTGTCACACTACAGGATTCATTAACGTGTTTTTTTTTTCAGGTCGACGCATACTTAACACTTTGACACAAAATTATCCTCTTTATCACAGTGTTTTTAGACTTTTTATGTCTCCTCAATCTTTCCATTACAAATAAGGGGGCATAGTGCCATACATCCATTTCCGGTTTTCCAGTAAAAATAGTGAAAACTGCCCGTCCAACAATCATTTCATTCTTCACGTCTCGATAGAGACAGAGGTGGGCGGGAGGGAGTTAATCTTTTCTCACATTCAGTTGCCACACGTGTTGAGCCAATGACAAATGATTTCATCCACTACCTCCAGCAGACTTAGGTAACATTGTTTTCCCTTCAGTTTCATTTACCTTCGCTTTACCCCATCCCTCCCTCTCACTTCTCATACCCTTCCCTTTTAGTTTTTCCTTCTCGTCTCCACTTTTCCTCCCACATCTCTTTCCACCCAGACGCCTCCTCTTCTTGCCCTCACTCTTTTCTCTTCTCATCCACCAACACAAGTTATATTCTTTCTTCTTTCATTCCACCTTCCTCATCCTTTATATTTCATTCCCAGTCTTCCATCTCTAACTTATCCTTCCCAACCATCCCTTCTTTCTCTCTCCCTCTCTACCATCCTTCCCTGTCTCCCCTTCTGTCCCTTCCTATCTCCCTCCCTCTCTCCCTCATTTTCTTCTAGCGGTGCTCTCTCTCTCTCTCTCTCTCTCTCTCTGTGGCACCAGTGATATAAGGTTGGTTGCCACAACACCCACCGACTCCAGCTGACTTAGGCAACACATTAACAGCTTCATTTAACACTTAACCTTCCTTCCAGCCATTCGTCGATCTCCCTCACTTTTCTCTCAATTTGCCCTCATCTCGCTTCTTTCCCTTGCTTCCATCTTTTCTTTTTTCTCAGTTTTTCTCTTTACTCTTATCAACAATCCATTTGCCCTCACATTAGTCTGCTTCTGTGCTTCCTCGGTCTCCTTGTTTCATTTCTTCCCTTATATTTTCACCATTTGTTACGTTATCATCCATTCATTTCTTCTTTTCTCTCTTTCTTTCCTCTATTCTTCAGTCTCTCCCTATCACTCCTCAACTAAAGTTTCCGCTATTCTTTATCCAGATTTTTGTTTGCCCAATCTCACATCCTGATACCCCAACTTCCTCTCCTTCCTTCAGTTTCTCCATCATTCTCCCCTTCACTCCATCACTCCAACCCCCAGCTTCCATCTTTCCCTCCACGCGCTCCCAGCCCTTCTTACTAATTCATGTTGACGTAGGTTAACGATAATATATAAATACCAGTTCATTTGACACCTTCACTTTTCCCTTCAGCTATCCATCTCATTTATCTCCATCCATCCCGCCCATCTTCCTTTCTTCTCTCTCAGCTGCCCTGTCTCCTCCCTCAGCCTCCTTCTTCCTCTTCCAGTCTCCCTCTCCCTTTACTTCCCTCAGTTATTTTCTGGACGAAGGCAACATGTTTCTCCCTTCAACTGACTCGCAGCATCCGTTCTCTCTCTCTCTCTCTCTCTCTCTCTCTCTCTCTCTCTCTCTCTCTCTCTCCAACTTTAAATCTCGTAGTCCTCCTCTCTTTTTTTTCTTCTTCAGTCCTCCCACAGCTCCCTAAATCCTTCTTCCAACTTTGATGATCTCTCTCTCTCTCTCTCTCTCTCTCTCTCTCTCTCTCTCTCTCTCCCATCACTGACGTCAGCCATCTTTCATCTTCCTCTTAATATTTCTCCTACACATTATTATTCTCTTTTTCTTCTTCATCATCCTTTGAGATCATCGCCTTCTTCTATCCTCTACAATTGTCTTACCTCTACCTCCTACTCCTCCTCTCCCTCCTCCTCCTCCTCCTCCTCTCCCTCCTCCTCCTCCTCCTCCTCTCCCTCCTCCTCTTCCTCCTTCTCCTCTTCCTCCTCCTCCTCCTCCTCCTCATCATCATCATCATCATCATCATCATTATCATCATTATCGTCATCATCTTTATCATTACCATCATCATAATAATTATCACCATTATATTTTTCTTTATTATCTTCTCTTTTCTCCATTCCTCATACATCCCTCTTCCCTCTCCTTTGTATCATCATCGTCACACTGCCATCTTAGATTCCCCCTTCCTTCTCCTCCTCTTCTTCCTGCAGCTCCTCCTCCTCCTCCTCCTCCTGCTACATGATTATCACCATCATCATAATCATCATCATCATCATTATTGTTATGTCCTCACCGTCATATCCTCCATTGTTATTATCTCAGGTATAATCATTTTCCCATTACTCGTGTCCATCTACATCTTATTACTCAGTTTAATTTCCTTCTCCTCCTCCTCCTCTTTCTTCATTTCCTGCTCCTCTACCTCCTCCTCTTCCTTCTCCTTCTTCTTCTCCTCTTCCTCCTCCTCCCCCCTCCTACTTTTTCTCCTCGCTTTCCCACTCCCTTTCTCCCAAATCACTTCGTAACAATACCCTTCCCCCTGTCTTCCTAGCCTCTCCCTACCCCACCCCTTCCTCCTGTCTGTCTCATTGTACATTATGTTTATTGCAGAGAGAGAGAGAGAGAGAGAGAGAGAGAGAGAGAGACAGACAGACAGACAGACAGACAGACAGACAAACAGACAGAGACAGAGAGACAGAGATAGAGACAGACAGGCAAAGACAAGGAGACAGAATTCAGGAAGGACTAATGGATGCACGACAAATAGATAGATATGATAAAACAGAACAGAAGGGAAAAAAATAAGTGCCAGGGTGAACGAAAAGGAAGTCGAATGAAACAAGGAAAGAGGAGAGAACAGAGAATCGGGAGAAAATTTTAAGATGCCAGACAAGAAGGAAAGAATATAACTAAAGAGGAAATAATGGATGGGAGAGATGGAAGGGAGGGATTAAAATGAGAATAAATGGGGTGAGAGAGAGAGAGAGAGAGAGAGAGAGAGAGAGAGAGAGAGAGAGAGAGAGAGAGAGAGACGGTGGGAAAAGAAAACGAAACGAAGATCAAATGGTGAGAAAGAAGGAAGAGAATGCACAAGAGTAACAAGAATATTGAACTAAGGAAACAAACGTAATGGGAACGAGCGATGAAAAAGGAAGACATTACAAGAGGCGGAAGGGATGAGAAAAGAGTGATATGGAGAAGAAAGGGTGAGAGGAGAGTGACGGACAGATATAAGGGTGAGTGGCTGGAATTCTTTGTGTGTGAGGGAAGGATGGCTAGTAAAGAGAGAAGATAGTCGAAGAAAAGGCAAAGCAGGAGGAGTGAGGAAGGCAGTAAACGAGAATTTATGAGGAAAGAATGAAGAATCGAATGAGAGAGAGAGAGAGAGAGAGAGAGAGAGAGAGAGAGGGTAAGGAAAAACTGAAACAGATATTTGTTTTGGTCAGTAAAAATTAGTGTTAACTGTATGAAGTGATGATAATACAGTAAAATCCATAAACCGTATAGTTACCATCATCTTCAAACAAATTTGTCTCTCACACAGCAAGGCAGGTAAACCGCCACCAACAGAAACAACAACAGCCTCATTCACAACTACTACCACAACCGTCACCGGTTGCAACAACAATAATAATAAGAACATCACTCACAACCATTACAACAACGCAAACAACAGCAACAACAATAACATCATTATCATCATCACAATTCATACTCTCCATCCCAACCATTCATGACAAAAACAACAGCAACAACTACATTTTTATCATCATCATCATTAGCATCATCATTTGGAGATACTATAATGCCATCAACAACAACAAAAACGAAACACTGCAATACCTCCACAAACAACAACAACAACAACAAAATTACGATACCACCACAAACAACTGCAACAACAGCAATAACAACAATAGCAGCAGCTTCCACACTAACACAACCTGCATTACCACACTAATAACCAAAAAGCGACAGCGTCATTTTACCATCAACTGAACAACAGTCTCCACACCACACACACACACACACACACACATAACAGAAAAATCTAATAATGTTAAACAATGCAATCAGGTTCAGTAACACGAACTTACATTTTTAAAAACGTATTCATTACACTAGGATTAAGAGAAACATTATTTGTGAAAAAACACAGGCACATCTTAGAATCTCTCTCTCTTTCTCTCTCTCTCTCTCTCTCTCTCTCTGCGCACGTGTGTGTGTGTGTGTGTGTGTGTGTGTGTGTGTGTGTGTGTGTGTGTGTGTGTGTGTGTGTGTGTGTGTGTGTGTTCCACTTTGTGTCATCCATCATTTTGTTTCCTCCTTCTGTTAGGCATCTTCCTCTTCATAAATATCTGTCTCCTCTCACTTTACTTCCCTCTTTCATCATCACATATTTATCATTCTTTCTAGGTATTAACATAAGTATCTCAAACGAAGAATTAATTAACATAAACAAACTCTCACACAAGCAAGGATTTAAGCACATGCAGGCATTCTCTCTCTCTCTCTCTCTCTCTCTCTCTCTCTCTCTGTGGCACCAGTGATATAAGGTTGGTTGCCACAACACCCACCGACTCCAGCTGACTTAGGCAACACATTAACAGCTTCATTTAACACTTAACCTTCCTTCCAGCCATTCGTCGATCTCTCTCACTTCTCTCTCAATTTGGCTCTCATCTCGTTTCCTTGCCTGCTTTCTCCTTTCTTGTTTTTTCTCATTTTTTTGCTTTACTGCCATCAACAAGCCATTTGTCCTCACAGTTGCCTCCTTCTCTGCTTCCTCGGCCTCCTCCTTTCATTTCTCTCGTATATTTTCCCCATTTATGACATCATCATCTATTCATTTTTTCTTTTCTCTCTTTCTTTCCTCTGTTCTTCAGTCTCTTCCAATCACTCCTCAACTAATGTTTTCACTATTCTTTATCCAGCTTTTTCTTTTTCCTAATCTCATATCCTGATACCTCACCCTTCTCTCCTTCCTTCAGTTTCTCCATCATTCTCCCTTTCTCTCCATCACTCCAACCCCCAACTTCCATCTTTCCCTCCTCTCCTCTCCCAGCCCCTCCTACTAATTCTTTTTGGACGTAGGTTAAAGATAATATATAAATACCAGTTCATTTGACACCTTCACTTTTCCCTTCAGCTATCCATTTCATTTATCTCCATCCATCCCGCCCATCTTCCTTCCTTCCTTCCTTCTCTCTCAGCTGCCCTGTCTCCTCCCTCAGCCTCCTTCCTCTTCCAGTCTCCCTCTCCCTTTATTTTCCTCAGTCATTTTCTGGACGAAGGCAACATGTTTCTCCCTTCAGTTGACTGGCAGCATCCGTTCTCTCTCTCTCTCTCTCTCTCTCTCTCTCTCTCTCTCTCTCTCTCTCTCTCTCTCCAACTTTAAATCTCGTAGTCCTCCTCTCTTTCGTTTTTTCTTCTTCAGATCCTTCCCTCAATTCCCTAAATCCTTCTTCCACCATTGATCTCTCTCTCTCTCTCTCTCTCTCTCTCTCTCTCTCTCTCTCTCATCACTGACGTCAGCCATCTTTCATCTTCCTCTTAATATTTCTCCTACACCTTATTATTCTCTTTTTCTCCGTTTCCTCATTCTCTTAATCTTCTTCATCATCATCCTGAGATCATCGCCTTCTTCTATCCTGTTCAATTGTCTTTCCTCCACCTCCTACTCCTTCTTCCCCCTACCCCTCCTCCTCCTCCTCCTCATCATCATCATCATCATCATCATCATCATGATTCTTTATCATTACCATCATTATAATAATCATCACCATCATCTTTTTCTTTATTGTTCTCTTCTCTTTTTTCCACTCCTCATACATCCCTCCTGCCCCTCCTCTGTATCATCATCGTCACACTGCCATCTTAGATTCCCCCTTCCTTCTCCTCTTCTTCCTCCAGCTCCTCCTCCTCGTCCTCCTCCTCCTATATATTTAAAGACTCGCAGCATGGATTCAGACATCGTCGTTCATGCTTAACTAACTTACTGGACTTCTTCCATGATGTTTACAAATCATATGATGACTCAAGAGCAGTAGATATAATTTACCTCGACTTTCAGAAACCATTTGACACTGTCCCTCACAAGCGTATCATTAGCAAAATAGAAGCACATGGAATAAAAGGAAATAAGCAGAATTTGTTACAAGACTGGCTTTCAGACCGAAAACAGCGAGTTGTGATAAACGGAAAGGAATCCAAATGGCGTAATGTGATTAGCGGCGTTCCCCAAGGCTCAGTACTTGGACCGATACTTTTTATTATCTATATAAATGATATTGATGAGGGTCTGAATTGTAAATTTTCCAAATTTGCAGATGACACTAAAATAACCAGTAAAGTAACTTCAAAATTACAGTCGCAGCTGTTACAAAATGACTGTAATACTTTAGCAAGCAGGGCAGAAAAATGGCAAATGAAATTCAATACAGAAAAATGTAAGGTACTTCGTATTGGAAGTAACAACGTCCATGAAAATTACAAAATAAACAATATTCAGTTATCAAGTACAGACAGTGAAAAGGATCTTGGTGTGATAATATTAAATGACCTAAAACCGAGTAAGCAGTGCATCGAGGTGGTTGAAATTGCAAACAAGCTGGTGGGTTTTATTGGAAGAACTTTCGAATTTAAATCGGAAGAAGTCATACTTGTCTTGTACAACTCGCTAGTGCGCCCCCGTCTTGAGTATTGTGTGCAATTCTGATCTCCGTACTACAGAAAGGACATTGAAAAATTAGAGAAAATACAGCAAAGAATCACAAAAATGATACCACGACTTAGAAACAAACCATATGAGGAACGCCTTGAAGAACTTAAACTACTTAGCCTAACAAAGCACAGGTTAAGATGGGACCTTATTGAAGTTTTCAAAATCATGCAGGGATATGACAACTTAGACATGAATAAGTATTTTGATATAGACCGGTCAAGTCAAACCAGAAATAGTGGCTGTAAAATTATGAGAAAGCATTTCCTATCCCATGAAGCAAAATACTTCTTCTTCAACAGAGTTGTAAATATCTGGAACAGATTACCCTCAGATACCATGAATAGTATCTCAATTAAGACATTCAAAAACAAAATACACAAGTATTTGCATGAGGATCCTCAGCTGACTCTTTTTCTGTCTGAATAGCTTGCTTTTATAGCAACGTGTAAGTTCATTCCCCTTTTGTATACAAGACACCCTGTAAACAATGTACCCGTACATAGCTTCGCATCACATCATTATATATTTTTCATTTTATTCAATGCAAGTAAAGTAATATAAGCACAGAATAGGATGTGCGCTGATAACCCTAAGTTAATGGTCACTACACCTACTTCCAATCTGTGATGGGCTGTGGATCACTGAGGGTCCTGTTAGCCAAGTGACCACCATTGGGATTTTTTTAATGTAGCAGGGGTCATTGCTTCAGGAGGAAACTTGGTACTTAGTCCAATGGGAAAGTTCCTTGTCTCAGTGGAGTGAACGGAGCTAGGGCCTGATTGACTGCTGCCTACCTTAACCCGCCACGTGCCAGTGCCGTTTTAAAATGGTCTGACATAATTCCACGGCCAGTGCCAGTGCCGTTTTAAAACGGTTTAAAATAAATAACTTCACTGTGACCGCATTTTTGAAGATTCGCGAGTAAAAATTGGCAGGCATGTAAGGTAACTGTTCCTCTACCATCCCTCAGGCTGTCAAGGCCATACACTCACTCACTCCCCCTCTCATGCTCGCTCTACCTCACTCTGCCTGTGTGCCTCACCCAGTACTGTACATAATGAAGGCATTTTGTAAATATTTTCATGTAAGTGTAACTTGTAAATATTTTCTTGTATGTTTAAGGACTATATAGTGAAGTCAAGTTGTAAATACCTTCTTGTAAGTGTCAGGACTGTACATACTGAAGTCAGGTTGTACCTATCTTCAAGTGTAAGGTAATGCATTCACAGTGAGAAAGACACGCAAACTATGACAGATGTTGAAGTAATAAGTAATCAGAAAAATGTACTGAACATTGCTATACCTTCCCAGCATAAATACCTGAGTATACCTTCCACAGAAAACGGCTTTCTCTCACATATGTGCTGAGCATGAGAGAGCAGCTATACCTGTACACGAGTATGCGGGATTCAATAAAACCAATTTCCAAGCCTTGGTGAGCATTTTAACAGTGAAATTCTTTGTTTCCACATCAAAATCTATCATTTTAGCCAAAAAAAAAAAAAGGTCGAAAAATGGCCAGCACTGGGGTGACCCATAGGGCTAAAAATAGCCACCATGCGGCGGGTTAAAAGCACCAGGCAGTGCTGCTGCACCACCCCCTAAACATCCACACTGTGCACTGTGCATTTCCCTCATGTCTACAAGACGACCCGTAAACTCAACATTCCCGTACATAGCGCCGCGTCACGTCATTATACATTTTTCAGTTTACTCAATGCAAATAAGGTAATATAACCACAGATTAGGATCTGCACAGATAGCCCAGAGTAAACGGTCACTACTCTTACTTTCGACCTGTGATGGGCTGTGGATCACTGAGGGTCCCTGTTAGCCAAGTGACCATCATCAGGATTTTTTTTAACCCCTAAAGTGTGGGTCATTGCATTTGCAATGCTTGCCAAAAAGGACATAACAGTGGATCGTCACGTTTGCGATTTGAGTTAATTTTGAATAAACGCGGGCAAGGATGTTCCAGCTGGTATTGTTTATTAGTACCACCACCCTTTAGCTACAATTAGCATACTTTACCTTTGTACTACTGACCTACGTTGTTGCCAAGTATCGCGTTTTTCCCCCCTCCCCCCCCACCACAGCCCAGCCAGCCTGGCTGTGATATATGGCAGCACTCTGACTGCTCAGAACTGTAAATCTGCCCTCTCCTCTCACAAGCAGTTTATGCTAATAGGAAACGCTTGTTTCCCAAGTTGTCACACTAGCTTTTTTTCATGTGGTTTGCCCCTGTTTAGCGTCAGTTTACTCCAGGCTTTCAAAGTGACATTATGGTGAGTTCTAGCTCTTCCGAGTCAGTGCGAGCAGCCAACAGGAATGAGAATAAAGTGATGGGCATAAGGCAGAATAAAAAGCACGCCGCAGTGATCTTTTGGGAAGTAATTTGATTGAAAACAATGTAGTATACGTGTTTTTAGCTGTGAAAATGGAAATGTTTGTTGAGTGATGGGAAGACCACCGCTGCGCTGCATGTTGGCCATAAGCTTCGTTGATTTTAGCCTTATTTTCAGTGCTTATTGTACAAATACGGATTCCAAACTACCTGTACGTTGTAGTATAAAGTTTACTGTGACAGAATGAGGCTGTGGTAGAGGGGAAACTGGGTTGCTGGAGGTGTGAAAGTGAAGATTTTGTTATCCAACTTTGCAAGTCTCCACAAGTCTTTGGGTAGTCCAAGAAAGCTCAACACCTGTCTCTGGAGAAAGCTGAATGTAAGTACTATCTGCCATACCAAGTATAATGTTCTAGGGTTAATCTCTGATTTTTGGCTAATATTTTCCTACAGGTATTCAGACCGCGATACAAGCCTGCCACCCAGAGGGGGTCAGCTGTCCATTGGCTGCACTTTAGGGGTTAATGTACTAGGGGTCACTGCTTCAGGAGGAAACTTGTGTACTTGTCCCACATGGGAGATTTCCTTGTCTCAGTGGATTGAACAGAATTAGGGCCTGATTGACTGCTGCCTACCTAAAAAGTCGCCAGGCAAGGCTGCTGCACCATCCCTAAACATCCACTCTGTACACTGTACATCCACACTGTGCACTGTGCAGTGCCCTTTTGTCTATAAGACATTCCGTCTTATATATTTTTCAATTTCCCCAATACAAAGAAAGTTATATAAGCATAGATTAGGATTTGCACAGATTGCCCTGAGTTAACAGTCACTATTCTTACTTTCGACCTGTGATAGGCTGTGGATCACTGAGGGTCCCTGTTAGACAAGTGACCACCATCGGGATTTTTTTAATGTAGGTGGGGTCACTGCTTCAGGATGAGACTAGTGTACTTGTCCCAGACGGGAGAGTTCCTCGTCTCAGTGGAGTGAACGGAGCTAGGGCCTGATTGACTGCTGCCTACCTTAAAAGCGCCAGGGAAGGCTGCCGCAGCACCCTTAAACATCCACACTGTGCACTGTGTTGTTTCCACATTATGTCTACAGACACCCCATTTACTCAATGTACCCGTCTATAATATCATGCCGTAAATATTAGTTTATTTGATTACTTTCTCTTTCAGGTTACTCAAACGGGTAGCTTATAGATAAAGTATTATAGAATATGACTTTTCCTTTCCAGTATTTCCTGTGAAATTTCCATGTCAGTTTTTCCATGCTGCATGGTGGTTTTTCTCACTTTTTCCCGGAAGGTTTGGGGGTGGGGGGAGCCTTCTTGCTTTACTATCCTTATCCTCCAGCATGTAGAGTTAGATCTTGTTGTCATTGTCTTCTCCGTAACAAGCAGCCTCGAAAGGACCATAAGGTCTGTTGCTGTTTGCATTCCTATGTAACCCTGCATGATTATCGCCATCATCAGAATCGTCATCGTCACCATTATTGTTATGTCCTCACCGTCATATCCCCCATCGTTATTATTTTTGGTAAAATCATTTTCCTATCACTCGTTTCCATCTACATCCTATTACTCAGTTTAATTTTCTTCTTCTTCTTTTCCTCCCCTTTCTTCTCTCCTTGCTCCACTTCCTCCTACTCGTCCTATCTCTCCTCTTCCTCCTCCTCCTCCTCCTCCTTCTCCTCCTACTCTTCTCCCTCCTCCCTCCTACTCTTCCTCTTCTCCCTCACACTCCCAAAAGACTCTGTAACAATACCCTTCCCCCTGTCTTCCTACCCTCTCCCAACCCCACCCCTTCCTCCTGTCTGTCTCTTTGTTTTGCTGTTGGACAGAGAGAGAGAGAGAGAGAGAGAGAGAGAGAGAGAGAGAGAGAGAGAGAGAGAGAGAGGGAAGGGAGAGAGAAGGATAAATTATAACAGATACTAGTTTTGACCAGTAAAAATTAGTGTTAACTGTCTGATGAAAATACAGAAATAGATAAAAGTTATATTTACCATCATCTTCATACAAATATGCTTCTCTGACAGAAAGGCAGGTAAACCACCACCAACAACAAAAACAACAGAAACAACAAAAGCCTCCTTCACAACTACTATCACAACCATCACCAGTTGCAACAACAGTAATAACAAGAACATCACTCACGACCATTACAGTACATCAACGCAAACAACAGCAACAACAACATTGTTATCATCATCATCATAATTCACACTCAGCATTCCAACCACTTTTGACAAAAACAACAGCAACAACGACTTCATTATTATTATTATCATCATCATCATTAGCATCATCATTTAGAGATACCATAATGCCATCAACAACAAAAACGGAACACTATGATACCATCACACACAACAACAACAACAACAACAACAACAACAACAGAAAACTACGATACCAACACAAACAACAGGAACAACAGCAATAGCAACACTAGCAGGAGCCTCCACACTAACACAACCTTTATTACCACACGAACAACCAAAAAACAGCAGCTTCCTATTACCATCGATTGAACAACAACAGCCTCCACACATACACACACACACACACACACACACACACACAGTAGAAAAATCTATTAATGTTAAACAGTGCGATCAGTTTCAGGAACACAAACTTAATTTTTTTATAACTCAAACATTAAACTAAAATTAAGCTAAAAAGTATGAGAAACATTATTTGTGAAAAATTACAGGCACATCTTTTAATCTCTCTCTCTCTCTCTCTCTCTCTCTCTCTCTCTCTCTCTTTCTCTCTGCGCGTACGTGCGTGCATGCGTGTGTGTGTGTGTGTGTGTGTGTGTGTGTTCTGTTCCACTTTGTGTCATCTACCTTTATTTTTTCCCTTCCTCTGTTAGTCATCTTCCTCACATAAATATCTGCCTCCCCACACTTTACTTCCCACTTTCATCATCTCATATTAATTATTCTTTCTAGGTATTAATCTAAGTATCTCAAACGAAGAATTAACACAAACAAACGCTCACGTACACAAGCAAGGACACACACACACACACACACACTCGCTGGTGCAGTGGTAACGCTCTCGCTTGCCAACTGGTGGACGGGAGTTCGCGCCTCGCTCAGGTTGCGAAAAGTTTCACTGACGAAGTGGGTGGTTACTGTCCCCCTTGAGCAAGGGGATGGGTGTGTGCGTGTGTGAAGGTCACAGCCTTGCCCTTAGATCGGACTATATGAGCTCTCAGCTCCCTTCCGGGAGGGTAAAAGCTGACGATCACGACCATCAAGTGATCCTGACCGACCCAGTGAATTACACACACACACACACACACACTAAAGGCTAAACACAATTAAGGTTGACAAGCAGAAAATAAAACTAATCCAATACATGGCAACACACCGACAACAACAGCGAAAAAAATAAATAAATAAAAAAAATAACAAGCCAATTATACACCTGTACAAAGATACCTTTCTTTAATCGGATTCTGATCTCCATTAAAACAAAAAATGTAGCTTTCATAATATGTTCGGTTGTCGTCACCTCCAGACTTTTTTTCTTATTCCCCCTACCCAACTGATGACGTATTAGTTATTATTTTTGAACTGCAGAATGATGAAGGCTTAGCAGAGTCTTGTACAACTGGAAGGTAAGATATAGTGTGCATTTACCCCTTCACTAAGAGCAATCTGCCGGAGTCCAGTGCAGTTGTTTGGAGGTAGCAAGAGTGAAGTGAAGGGGCTTAGTAGGACATCTCAAAGAAATGAACTTTTTTTTTTTTTCTCAAAATGGAGCCATCATCATCATCATCACCATCATCACCACCATCATCATCATCATAATTATCATCATAACCATCATAACAGTATTTCTCAGTTACACGACATAAGAGGGATCCAGAAACAGGAAGACGTAAGTACAAAAATAGGTATAATGAAAACTGAATGCGTTGTACAAATGTGATTAAATCTGATAACCGATGTAGGAAAACAATAAATAAAACAAAAATAAAATAAAGGAAAAAACAATTAAAAATATACAGAACGAAAAAGCCGGATGAATAATGATGGACAAGAATACAAAGGGCAGCCCCAAAAGTATAACATGATACCAAACTTAAGTAAATTGATATTAACAAGGAAAACAGAAACGTGAGAAGTCAGAAAATATATTAGACAAAATACCTAAACTTCTAAATGCTGGAAAAAGAAAAAAAAAAACAGTATATTAACATCAGTTAAACTACTTACTTATCAGTGGGAAATATAACATTCAATAAGCTCCCTATCTACTGCCTGTCAACTAATCAGAGAGTTCATTCAGGATATCAAAAATGAAAAGCTCCTATGTTACCTCCTTCAGTCACTTATCAATGCACCCTGGCCCCCTCATGTGCTCCTGCACTTCACCACTCCAGCAGTTACTGAGAAGAAATGCAAAACAGTCAAAATAACAACAAACATCACCCAGCACAAACACAGCTATTGCAAGTACCACCTATAGCTAGACTGTTTCGTCGGTTTAGTTACAACCAGATCTAAACTTTTTTTTAGATATTTGGTCATCAAACACACAAATCGAACTTTATGACCTTGTCGTAAAGACTTTGCAGTTAATTGTAGAGAAGTATATGTTAGACTTGTGGTCGAGCGGCTTTTATATCTTGTAGTAGTTTCCCCACCAGATGTCATGTAGTGACGGGAGAGGTAAAGAATAGTATGGGACTATCTTTATTTGTCTTGGAAATATTAAACAGGTATAATAGTATAAGTCCTGGGTAGCTACCTCCCTGTCTCGCTATCTCTCTCTCTCTCTCTCTGTTCTCAAGCTAATCTCCGTCTCGACCTCTCTATAGGGTCGCTTGTCTCCTTCTAAACTCTCTTTCCTGAAATCTCGTGTAGTAGGGTGTGTGTGTCCCGCACCTTCCTCATGGCAACAGAACCTTCTCACGAGAGGACTGCTGACAGCTATGAATCATCTCCTTACTGGCCGCTGTCGTCAGCTTTCCCCCGTGTAAGCGTTTAGCGCTGCTCGCCTCTCGCAAACACAACACCTTCTCATCATTTGACTTCCTGCTTCTATCTGTCTCTCTATCTATCTATTTATCTATCTATCTATTATGTAGTCCTATATTTGCTCGGCCGCGCGAAAATGACGTACCATCGACATTTAATAGTTATAATATATTAATACATACTACATACACATTATAATGAACTTATAAGCTAATTAAGTGAAATACATAATATTGTAAAGTAACATAATTGTATGAATATTGTATACATATATTATTCATAGTAAATAGTGATTATTCAGTAATATTACATTTTAAATAAGTTGAATACATATTGGAATAAATGCATTAAAGTAAATTATTTAACTGTAATACAGTATGTACTTGGGTTATTATAGTGAAATGCATACATGCAAGAATAAAAATAGTTTAAAATTAAGATTATTGTAAGAGTTACTAATATTTCATTTAAAGATAATGGTACTGGTCTGCCATATATGGGTCATTCTTCTTTGTGTTATTATTATTATTATTATTATTATTATTATTATTTTTTTTATATATATAATTAATACTATATACAAAATATATACACTTCATTCAGGGTGGTTAACTGTGATGTTAACTCTCCCCCCACTAAACAATGACTCCAAATTAGCAATTCTTGCATGCATTCTGTGCATGGCTAACAGCAATACTGCAACAACAATGCAGATAATTATGAAGACAGAAGGTGCTTGGCTATACACATAATATGGGTTGAACATACTCAAACTCAAATCTTCCCAGGGCTTCATTGTTTCATTGATCAGCTGCATAGTTTCAAACTTAGGTGAAGTCAGCTTAATACTTGTGCTCATGTTTAAGTCCATATCAGGCAGTGGGTGGAAATGTTTGTGTGTATGATTGAGGATGGCGTAGTGATTGATGGTGGAAAAAGTAGACATGGATGGTGTAAATACCGCACAGTAGTCTGGTGCTATGTATAATCCTGAGGCTGATGTATGAGATGGTGGTATATCTGGACAGACTATGTAAACTGATGTATTATGAGGGAAATAAAAAAACTGCGAGTGTCCAATGCGTTGATGGTGTACAAGTTTATCTGGAGCAAAAGTGAAGTTGCAATGATGATGAATATTGTTATTGCTGATGATAGCCATTTCACAAGGGACCGTATCAGTAGGCTGAAACGTGAAAATGTACGCAGGACAAAGATGAACAGCATGTAAGGATGTGCGGCACTTTCGCTCAATCGTTGACTCACTTGCGAAAGTGACAGTGTCTCGTCTCTTGGAGACCATGATGAGTTCGGTGTCTGTGTTGATGTTGATGATGACTAAAGTGTTGTTGTTTCTATAGGGGAAGGGGTGTATTTGGTATACTGTGAACAGGTCTTCCGTGATGAATGGTACATGAACTATCACTGATGTGGGTGTTAGTGTTGCTTCCAAGTACGGGTAATATTGCATAAATTCCCTACTGCGGAACAATGGCTTCAATTTATGTTTATGTATGCCTTGACTAACTATCTGACGTAGCTCATGAACTGGGAGTAAGTCATTTGTGATCTTGCCATCACCAGCATTCGAAATTCCTTGCATAAGTGCCCTGAAATGATCTCTAGTGTTCTCTAATTGTAGTAGAATCGTGTCAATATGTTCTGTGATGATGGAGAAGTGCTGGAAAAGGGTAACGTTACCCTCCAAGTTATTTATTTTATCTATACTCTCGAGAGCTACGTTTTCTGCTTGTTTCAGATTTTTCACAATTGTTTTCATTGCCAAGTTCTGTCCTGTGATGAATTTATCTTGGTATGTTAGTACCTGAGCTATCTTATTAAATTTTTTGTTTATTTCTTTAAGGTCATCCTCTGTAGCCAATCCAAAGATGTTCCCAAGAATTGCGCCGCCCAGATCGAACAAACCGCGCTTTTGGCGAGTACGTGTGATGTTGTTCCTGTCGCTCAGCACCTCTGTTCCAGAAGATGGGAGATCTTGGATCATGACGAGCATAGTTGACTTCGCCTGTTCTAGTTTCCATTTCGCTAACTTCACCATTTCATCCACTTCCTTGGTGATATGTGATTGTGAAACATAATTCCCTATCTTGAAGTCCAGAGTTCGCATCGGCGTCGCAAGTCTTTCTATATAAGTAGGTAAGTCATACAAGTAATCTAGACTTATTTCAGTACTCATGACATCCTTGACGATTGTAGTCGTGGCCGTTGGAGCTATGAGGCATCCTTGTCGTACTATATGCTTGGGGTCTAGGTGCGCATATACTCTTACTATGTATAGGAGAATCCATAGCATAAGTCCCTTCATCGTAACCTACCGAAAAAAAAAAAAAAAATCTATTAATTTCCTATAAAGCTGTGGTTGATGATAGTGATGATGTGCGTTACGGTTGGCTGTTATTTCATTTATAGAAGGAGTTTAAATCGATATTTAATTCTCGTAAATGATGTACCGTAGATTTCATTGGAATAGTTGCACCTATGTTCGATTGTTTGGTATATGACCTTAATTTCTTTTTGTAATCATTGTTGTGTTCTTGCTTGGTTTCTTGAGGTACGTTCACCTGTTCGGTTGTATCCGAGGCTGAATAATTATGTGATAATTCCCTTGAAACTCGTTTTAAATGGTCAATATGAACTTGTTTTTCCTCGCCACTTGAAAGTGACTTAATTAAAACTTTGTTTGCCTTTATGTTAATTACTCTGTATGGGCCCTCAAATTTAGGGGATAATTTATTGTCTCTCGTATGAATGACTCCGTAAACAATGTCTCCTAAGCTGATAGGTGAATCTTTTGCCTTTTTGTTAAATGCCTCCGTCATTTCTTCCTTGGACATCGTTAATTGTTTTTGTACTCTTTTGTGTATGTCCTGGAATTCACGTAAACGGAGTTTAGAGTAATCATCGTAATTGTATATAGGCATGCTGTCACCTTCTAGGAGCTCATATGGTAATTTTTTATCCGTGCCATATATAATGAAATGTGGTGTGTCACCAATGGATTTATTTATAGACCCATTAATGGAGGCCTCTACTCTGGGAATCCAATCATCCCAGCTTGCATAATTTTCACTGAGAATGTGTCGTAGCACATCTAATACCTTTTTATTTTGTCTCTCTACCAACCCATTCGATGCTGGGTGATAGGCCAAAACGTTAACCTTTTTAATGTTGTATTGTTTACATATTTCTTGTAAGATCTCAGAATTAAATTCTCCTCCATTATCACTTATTAGTACCTTAGGGGTAGTAAAGCGACATATTACATTATCTGTTATTGCCTTTGCTACTGTCTCTGCTGTCTTATCTTTAATTGGAGCTAAAATGACATAACGGGAAAAATGATCCGTTGCTACGAATAAGTATAGGTTATTATTGTATGATAATGGCAACTTGAGTAAATCAACAGCGACAACGTCCCATGGTTGATGTGGTACTGGGTAATTACGCATCGGTGCAGGTGTGATTGGGTATCCTTTGTGTTTCGCACATGATTCGCATCTGTCTATATGATTGTGTATATCTCTTCGTAATGAAGGCCAGTAATATAATAGCTGGGCTTGGTTGAATGTCTTATCCTTTCCAGGGTGTCCTGCATGTGGGCTGTCGTGTATCATTCGTAATACTTGGGGTATCATGTCATTAGGTACTACCAACTGGTTAGTATTTCTTTGGCGTTTTGGTTGTTTAGAGTTAATTTTGTATAATGTATTATTGACCATTGTGAATTGTTCAAGTGGGACATGCAGTTTGGGTAATTGTATGTCATCTCCACTTTCTAACTTGTATATTACTTTTGACCATACTGGGTCAAGTCTTTGTGCCTTTGCGATATCCTCGTGGTTTGGGATATTTCCTTTGAGATCTAACGCCGCAACCTGAATTGTGTTCTGGTTCCTAGATAATGCGTCAGCTACTATATTAATTTTACCTTGTATATAATGTATTTGTACACTGTAGTTTTCAACTGTACATTTCCATCTTGCTCTCCTCCCAGAAAGGAGTTTTTCTTTAAACATACCCACCAGTGGTTTATGGTCGGTGAATAAGTGGATTTCGTAACCATATACCAAATCTCGAAACTTTTGTAATGCAAAAATCACTGCAAGTGCCTCTAAGTC
The DNA here is from genome assembly GCF_032717465.1 of Coenobita brevimanus. Taxonomy (NCBI): domain Eukaryota; kingdom Metazoa; phylum Arthropoda; class Malacostraca; order Decapoda; family Coenobitidae; genus Coenobita; species Coenobita brevimanus. Next base: position 27,126,356 of record NC_136957.1, on the reverse strand, counting down.
TGTAGTGCTATAATTTTTCTCCGCACCTCTTGTTTGTCTGCTGGCAAATGCAATTGGTTGATTCTTTCCTCTTTTATCTTCCTGCATCAGTACAGCCCCTAATCCTTTAACTGATGCGTCTGTACAAATAAGAAATGATTTCGTGTAATCTGGATATGCTAAACAAGGTGCATTCGTTAGTTTAATTTTTAGATTGTTAAATGCCCTTTTTTGTTCTTCTTCCCATTGGAATACAGCATCTTTTTTGAGTAGTTGGAATAGAGGGAAGGCTATATGAGAGAACTGTGGTACGAAGGACCTATAGTACCCAGCCAGACCTAAAAATTGTCTAACTTCGTCAGTCGTAGTGGGTTCAGGAAAATCTCTCACTGCCTGTATTTTGTCATCAGTGGTGTGAATACCATCAGAGCTTAATTTGTGGCCTAAGAAATTTATTTCCTTAAAGCAAAATTTGCATTTAGAAAGTTTAATTTTTAATCCAGCATCACTAAGCTTTTGTAAGAGTAAGTCTAATTTCCTGAGATGATCCTTAATATTCTTCGTTGCGATAATAATATCGTCAAGATAAACAAATATTCCTTGTCCTAAAATTCCGGACAATACGTAATTCATAAGACGCTGGAACGTACCAGGGGCTGTCCTCAGTCCCATTGGCATTCTTGTATATTGATAATGGCCTCTGTTTGTTGAAAAGGCAGTGTATTTACGTGACTCCTGAGATACCGGAATCTGATAGTATCCGTTTAGGAGATCGATGGTCGAGAATATATTATTCTCAGGACCAATATTCTGTAGAACATCACTTAGCAATGGCATGGGAAATCTGTCTGGGATGGTGTGATTATTTAGTTTACGGTAATCTACTACCGCACGCATTTCTCCATTTCTCTTGGGCACAAAGAAAGGGGAGCGTTCCACGGAGAAACTGAAGGCTCAATAATTCCAAGCTTTAACATTTCATCGACATACTGATTAGCAAGTGTACGTTGGGAGTGTGGTATGCGATAAGCTGGTACGAAAATTGGTGGTGTTTCTGGGTGCACATTAATCATGTGATTAATCAAGTTAGTACACCCTAATCGTTCTCCGGGCAAGGCTACGGTGTCCCTGTGTGTTTCCAGCAGGGTTAACAAATCATTTTCTTCGTCAAATTCACCTGAGTGAATTAAATTCTCTTTATTCTTTCTCTATCCGTAGATTTTATCTCACTTGTTACTCCACCAATATTTATTTCCTTTACAGGGGCGAAACATTTTTCAATATTAACTATGCAAGTTCCCTTCTTCAACTGAACTTCCCCATTCATGTGATTAATAATGAATATCTGAGTTAGCCCTTCGTCGTTCGTATGACATAATGCGTTTTCTACTGACAATCCCTTTACTTTACATAATTCTTCTAAGACAAGAACAGTACTATTCCGTAATTTGCTCTTTATGGTAACCTTCATGTATGAATTAGGTGGTATAACCAAATCATTAGTGAGATGGGCTGGAAAAATTGATAAATCAGTACTGTTAGCTGGGTCACTAATTCTGGAGGATGGGGTTGCTGGTGTAAGTGGATCTATACACTCATCTATTTGTGTATGTTTGTTTAAGCCTTTAATATTACCAATTCTTTTTGGCTCTCTTCTACCAATCGGTGAGGGCTCTGAAGTTATTTCCTCTATAAATTCATTATCAAAGTCTATTCCATTCATTTGTGGGAGTATAGTTATGTTCTCAGTTCTCATGGATCTTAAGCCCAGTAACATATGAGCTTTAATTGCTAAGTTTTCAACGATATAGAACAATGCAGAGAATGGTCTTGTAGTTTCTGTGAAACTGAGATTTAATCTTATCATACCTTTTACTGTAATCTCTTGACCATCTACTGTGTTTAATTCTAAATCAGCTTCATCCAGAAAAGTTACTTTCTTTTTATTTTTAAGAATTCTATTTAGTTCTTCATGTGTTATTAAGTTCACTGGAGAGCCTGTATCTAAAAATAAGGAAACGTTATGATCCTCACATACAGCTGGTATCAAGATACACTCATTTCCCAACATGCCTCCTATGTGAAGTTTAACCTTGTTCTTTTTTATGTTTGTTCGTTTTTTGTCATGACTTGGTCTTCCCCCGATTTGAACATAGACACAATTTTTTCTACTGTTTTGCAATCACTAGTCCAGTGCCATTGGTATCTATGATGCCTACAGTAAGGACCAAACCCTTGTGTCTTTTGATTATCCTCTTTTGCCTTGATAAAGCATTCATACCTTGTGTGTCCTGGTTTTGCACAGTAATGACACAGAATGGACCTATCCCTTGACTGTGACCTACGAGGTGATTTCCCATAAAAAGTGTTGTTTATAGCGCGAGACCTGCTCGGGCTGCGCGAAAACTTATGAAACTGCCTGTAGGAAGGCGTGTGGGAACGAGGTCTAGGCGTCTTTGTCTGTTTGGACTGCCTCATTTCAGGTCGCGATCGATTTTGTTCTCTGCTTGGGGTCGGTGTTGATGTTTTCACAGCTGATACTGTCTCAGGTACCCTGATTCTACCAGAATGTGCATGTGTGTCGACCACACCTGCTTTACTGCACTGCATCTCTACCTCGTTCATTAAGTCTAGTAAGCACATTCCAGGGATGTACGCGATTGTTTTGGCGATCTTAAGGGTTCTATCAGGTAATTTACACAAGGCAGCTACATAACCAATGATGTCCACGACGAGGTCTGGGGACATCTTTCCATCATCTGTTATCCACTTAGAATTCTCCAGAGTAGCTAATAGGGTTCTCTTGATTGTGGAGACATCAGCAGTTATTTCACTGAGCACATGGTTTGTAGTGTGCTCCCTTACAAGATCTACAATTTTATGTAATTCTGGAATTATACCTGGCAAGAAGTTCATACCTCCAGAAAATTTCTTCAGAAATTCAGTTTTAAATTCATCATATGTCCTAGCACGATGTAGCTTATCGGAGCGCAATAAATTGCTTGCTGGACATCTTTCCTGGCTTATGCAAGATGAAAAAATAGCAATTTTCTCTTGTTCATCTAGTATGTGGCGCTTGATGAACATTTGTTCGCACTGACTGATTAATGAAATGACATCAATGCGATCCTTGTCTGTGCCAGAGAATTTTGGGGCAGTCTTATCCTCGTGATACACAAAAACGTGAGGTGTGGTTTTTAGATCAGCAGTATTTGTTTCTTGATTCATCTTTAATGATTGCCCTGTTAATTCAACTTGTACGAGTTTATCGTTATGTGAGGGAATGGTAGAATATGTATGACCGGACCGGTGAACCCTGTTAAGTATATTGGCATACGTATTTAAGGCAGCTGCGAAGTCGATACTCTCAACATCTGAAGGGGTTTCCCACTCATCATCCGAAACTCCCGTATTTGTTTCCTTATCTATAACGTGTGGTGTGGGTTGTACAATGGGTGGGCTGTCTCTTAATTGTGAGTCTGATGTTGTGGCAATTTGTGTGTCATCTGGTATTAACGTGGGTGGTTGCGAAAATATTCCTGTCATTAAGATATGATGTTATGAAATACGCCTCTTGTTTATTTATGTCCTAGCAAACTAGATGATTAAATAAGTTGAATATAGCTAATTTTAGCACTGAGAAGAAATGAGCAAGTATAATTTTACCCACTTGATACAGATCGTAGAGGTGTGTCGATACAAAAGTCGATCTCGGAAGAAAATACAGGTTTGATTGAAGATCTCTTGATAATTCTAGTGGTGTGTTGATGGACGATATTACTCAGGAAACTCCATGGCCTGGTATTTGTAGTGGTTAACGGCTGTCCCAGGCAAACCTCAACATAGAACGTCGAATTTCCAACTTAACTGTGAAAATAAGTGAATATGAGTAGGAGCTATGTGAATAATGAGTAATGAGTAGTGGGTGAGAAGTGCCTGGTGTCCGTCACACGTTGCTTGGCATGGCAGACTCGCGTTGTGATGTCATCTCAGCACATGGTGACGTCGGCTTCCCACACTGGTAGCTGTGGTGAGTGAATGAGTAGCGATGAGTAACTTGAGTGAAGACGAGTGAGTAAGATGAGTTGTAAATCGTGTCTCACTCTTCGTTTGTTTGTTCCCTTTATTCTATGTGGAAGTTTTCTCTGTCCTTTTCTCTAGTGATTTATGAGTTGTAAATCGTTGTAAATCGTGATGAGTTGTAAATCGTGTCTCACTCTTCGTTTGTTTGTTCCCTTTATTCTATGTGGAAGTTTTCTCTGTCCTTTTCTCTAGTGATTTATTCGTAGAGTTGTTAATTGTAGTTGATTGTAGATGGCTGTAGTTGATTGTAGATGGCTGTAGACTTTGTAGAACTGAAGCTAACCTTGTAGTCTCGGTTGCTTTTGTAGAAATTTGCTTTTAATTCGGAGACGATGTCCGCAGATTTGCTGGTTTGTCGTTAAGCTACTTGCAAGGCGTCGAGTGATCTCTTGACCTCTGCATCAGCGTAATGATCTGGGAGACGGAGGGGGCAGGAGCTGATATTGTTGGTTGTTGTCAATCTTGATATTTTGTAGGAATTTAATGTTGATTCGTAGACGAGGTTCGTATACGTTCGCTGCTACCAAATGTCGTAAAGACTTTGTAGTTAATTGTAGAGAAGTATATGTTAGACTTGTGGTCGAGCGGCTTTTATATCTTGTAGTAGTTTCCCCACCAGATGTCATGTAGTGACGGGAGAGGTAAAGAATAGTATGGGACTATCTTTATTTGTCTTGGAAATATTAAACAGGTATAATAGTATAAGTCCTGGGTAGCTACCTCCCTGTCTCGCTATCTCTCTCTCTCTCTCTGTTCTCAAGCTAATCTCCGTCTCGACCTCTCTATAGGGTCGCTTGTCTCCTTCTAAACTCTCTTTCCTGAAATCTCGTGTAGTAGGGTGTGTGTGTCCCGCACCTTCCTCATGGCAACAGAACCTTCTCACGAGAGGACTGCTGACAGCTATGAATCATCTCCTTACTGGCCGCTGTCGTCAGCTTTCCCCCGTGTAAGCGTTTAGCGCTGCTCGCCTCTCGCAAACACAACACCTTCTCATCATTTGACTTCCTGCTTCTATCTGTCTCTCTATCTATCTATTTATCTATCTATCTATTATGTATTATGTATCAATGCACCCTGGCCCCCTCATGTGCTCCTGCACTTCACCACTCCAGCAGTTACTGAGAAGAAATGCAAAACAGTCAAAATAACAACAAACATCACCCAGCACAAACACAGCTATTGCAAGTACCACCTATAGCTAGACTGTTTCGTCGGTTTAGTTACAACCAGATCTAAACTTTTTTTTAGATATTTGGTCATCAAACACACAAATCGAACTTTATGACCTTGCCCTGTGACTTTGACTTTTGAATGGATATTTAAAAACTGAATCACATTACTCGTGCCTTTCCCTCAGCTCGCTTGCAACGTTTGGTCTAAATTACTCCAAGAGTTTTTAACTTGATTGTGTTAGTACAAAGTTCAACCTAGCACAGTGACCTTAACCTTGACCGACTGTTCTAAAATAAATAGGTCTCCTTCAGTGTTGTTTTTCACCCGGTAACCAATTTTGATTTTAAAAGTACTGAGTTACTATTTTTACATACACACACACACACACACACGCAGATCAAAACCTAACTCCTTCTCACGGTTGGGAAGTGCGTGTGTAACAACAATCCACCACACACCAACGCATTAACAACTGCAACAGTAAAATGTGCTGCCAAGAAAATTGCCCTACAATAGGGAAACATCTTTTCCTATGTGTGAACATCTCTATGAGCGGTTCTGTGTGTCGGTCTCTCACTAACGTTTTCTCGGAGATGAGGTGCTTCACTTGCGTAGATTATAGCCACAGCACACCATACCACCAGGCAGGTCATTAACCGTAGGGCCCTGAAGCTCCTGCGTTCACTACTTTAGTACTTGTTTGCATTATATCCTGACTCTCTTCAGATTATTTCACTGACTTTCGAAACTTCTTAATCTGGTTGGGATTAAAGTAGTACTTGTAACCAATTACCCTTCACTACGGTGACGGCTATTCTATTACATTTTTATTTCACCCAGACATACAATTGAATTAGTTGGATCTCTCGGACTCAAGGAACTAATGTGCACAAAATGTAGGAGGCAAGAAATGGAGAAAACAATAAACAAACCTACAACTAAAAAAAAAAAAAAAATCGTGAAATAAACAAAGATTAATGACAAAATAAAACTCCAAAAAAAAGACATACAAGGGCTGAACAACTAATTTAAAAAGTACCAATAATTATATAAATACTCGTATACTGCACTATAATCAGATATTTGCCAGACCAAACCCCAGAGGTTATCCACGGTAGAAAACAAACAAATAAACATAAATGACTACGATTCACAGTCACAGTCTACTTCTCTTACCTCTGTTCCAAAGTCCCCTCCCTCTGGTACTCCTATTTCTGACATATTCTGAGGGGAAATGTAAGAAAACCGTAATAAGAAAAAGACCAACCACACCCCACCACCAGCCTCACCACAGCACCGCTACTACAACTAATATCTACAGAAACAATAACTATCTGGACGAAAGTTCATCACCAAGACAGCTAACAACAACAACATGAACAATAACAACTATCTCCAGTAGCAACAAAAAGAACAATCACACACCACAACCACCATCACAAACTACAATCACCTCCACCTCAACAACATCAATTGTTACCACCATCAAATCCAATAACAACAAGACCAACAACATTATTTTAATAACTGTAGTAACGATTTTTGTGGTAGGTGGTGGCGACCATCATCCACTCACTTGATGTAGTGCTGCCTACTACTTCCTTAGCTTTATCATTCTTTTTCTATGCCTGCCCTCCTTTCTTCCTATTTCTCCCACCTTTCCTGTCACTTCTTATTGCTTTTCTTTCCTTTACAGGTGGCTTTACATTGAGTGACAAGCCAAATGGTTTCCTGTAAGCCAAGAAACCATTTACAACGCTGGGTGGTAACCATATAACCAAACCATACGTGCTCTCAACGTGTCAACAAGTGGGTTGGTGGAGGGTTAGTGCCCCTCCCCGTAAAACAACTAACTCAAAGTCAAATGGCCACCCCTTACGGGATTATGGCGTCTGGCAGTAGATAGATAGTAACGATTTAAAGGAATTACCTCAGCTCGGTAACACATTCATCCTTTTTATTATTTTAAGGTCAAGAATTGAAAAAGTCCAGTTAAAGATTTTTTTTTTTTTTTTTTAGATTAAGAATAAAAGAACAAAACGTCACAAACAAATTATGTTACTGAAGAGGAAAAAATATTTCATCGACTGAAAAAATGCTAAATAATTTGAAAAACAAGTAAGACACTTCAACGCTCTCTCTCTCTCTCTAGGGTTGCCATTCGTCCGGATTTTCGCAGACATCTATCTATCTATCTATTGCCAGACACCATAATCCCGCAAAGGGTGGCCATTTGACACTGAGTTAGTTGTTTTACAGGAAGGGGCACCAACCCTCCACCAACCCACTTCGTCCGAGAGGAATTTAAAAATTCTCCCAAAGTCCGGAATTTCAGCTTCTATCACGTTTTTAAGAAAAATTTAATATACCCTTACACTTTAATGAGAGAGAGAGAGAGAGAGAGAGAGAGAGAGAGAGAGAGAGAGACTTTCATTGTTTTCGTCACCTGGTAAGTGTTGCCAACTTGGAGGGTTTAGTGCTAGCAGCTAGATAAAATGTCCTGCTTTTTCCTGTTCAGCCACGAGCTTTTTTTTTTTTTTTTTCCATAGTGCTGTGATACCCATAAAGTAAATGGCATTTGCACACAATTAATGGCTTAGTTTTCATTTTCACATTCTAGTGTTTGTTATTCTTATGATCTTATGCTGCATCTAAGGCGCTTTAGCATTTCTTAGCCATACTCTAGTTAATTCTGTACTTTGCCTGTTTTCCATTATATTGTAATAAGATTAAAGACTGATACAGTCAGCAGTACTGGTGTGTGTGTGTGTGCGTGTGTGTGTGTGTGTATATATATATATATATATATATATATATATATATATATATATATATATATATATATATATCAAGGTTTCATAACGCCAAAGGCCCAAAGTGTGTGTTGGAGGGGCGGGGGGAGCTTGAGTTTCAGCGGAGGCATCCGGTATTTTAACTGTACAGATATGGCAACCCTCTCTCTCTCTCTCTCTCTCTCTCTCTCTCCAGCAAACATTCAAGTTTACAAACACAAACACAGCAATTTAATACCTTCAAACACGTCCAAACTATAGCTGACATTAACTACTCTCTGTACCCCCTGTCAAAAAGGATTAACATTCACAAGTTTCCTTACTGTAGAATCACAAGTAAAACTGACATGTCACCAGGACAAATTTAGTACAGTACATCCCGACAGTACACGAGTTCCGAGTAAGCGATCCCCCTTGTATCCGAGGTCCTTTTTTTTTTTTTTTTTTTTTTTTTTTTTTTTTGTTCACGAATTGAACTCCTTGTAAGTGAGATGGGCAGCGAAGAGTGGCCCAAACCTGGGGTTACCCCAAGTACGCAACATTGCCCCCCCAAGAAGTGATAACGGTTGCCTATGCTTTGCCCACCTAGTGCAGGGGATAGCAGCAGAAATGGCAGCAACACCAGTGAGGGAGAGTGAAGATTTGACCATGATGGAGATGAGCTGGGTACTGTGTGCCCTTGATAAATTCGAGGAAAATTCAAGGACATTGAGCACTCTCAGTTGCGAGTGGAGGTGGTGATGTCTTCACTGGACAGAACCTTCTGCTACTACACCGACATGCACAACCAGGAAGTAAACAGACGGAAACAAACACTCATCACCTGTTTCCTTCGGCTTGAACAAAGTGAGGAATCACTCCCTTCAACATTAGAAGAGCCATATCCTGAGGAGGATCAAGAGGCTGATTCGATGTCTGAGGTGTCAGAAATAGACTTTGAAGGGTTTATGAAAGAAGTGAGTGCATTAGGTAGTGAAAGTGTCGAAAGTGCTAGTGATGAAAGTGGTGAGGAAGGTGGTGTGTCGGTTGGTGTGGTGGGTGATGCAGGAGATGCACGCTAGGTGCCTCAAACTGCCTCGGATCCTCTTCTTACCTCCATCACGCCTGTTGTCCTCGTGGGTAAAGGTAAGCAGCCATATTCTTGTTGGATTAGTTAAGCCATATCCTTGTTGATTTACCTAGTAAAGCCATATTCTTGTTGGTTTAGTTAAGCCATATCCTTGTTGATTTACCTAGTAAAGCCATAATCTTGTTGGTTTAATTTATCTTAGGTAATATGTCTTAGATAGTTTCCCTGTGTAGTACAATATTTAGGTCTGAAAGGCGTCTCAAGGGTTGCCCATGAAGGAGGGTGCCGCCTATATGTAGTTTTTCCCATAAGTTTATGTGTTCACAGTAGGCGAATTCCTAGTACGCAACGTCCTCTGCCGCCCATATAGGCGCTTACTAGGGGGATGTACTGTATATACTTTATTTATTCGATAAAACAGCCTGTCATGGAAAAAGTAAGTTTTTAAGTAAATTTGTGGCACTTCGAAATTGCTGTGTCGTCATCACTTTTATCGAAAATATTTTTGGTTATGTCTGCTATGTACAAATACTGTATATATATATATATATATATATATATATATATATATATATATACATATATATATATATATATATATATATATATATATATATATATATATTATATGAAAGCCTTAGATGTAAAATTACTCAAGACTTTTGTTTGCCATTCATAGGAATATTTTAAGTTTAGTACACCAGAAACATTCAAGTAGCTGCTTTACCAGATGAGAAATGTTATTTCTGTCATTTATGGAATACATTTATTGTTTAGGCACAACATCTCGTAGGAAAAGAGAATTAAAAAAGCAGATCAGTTATTGCAAATGCTCAATCACCCACATCAAAATCGTCATTCCCTATCCCTCTACCAACAGTCTCAATAATCATAAAATTAAACAAATTCAGGATTTCCCTTTTCAATGCATCTTACTTTTAATCCATTGAGCCCTAGATGTTCTTTTTCATTTTTTTTTTTCTTACAATCTCCTGACGACTTTTTCTGGCTGAGGGCAGATTGTTTGATGAGAGTGGGTTAGATTCATTCATTCATTCATTGCCAGATGCCATGTATCCCGAACAGGGTGACCAAGGGCTTAGAGTTAATTGTTTTACAGGGTGGGGCACTAATCCTCCACCAACCCCACTTGACACGTAGGGAGAACGTTATGCCAACAGCATCTGATGTTCCCAGGCGGTCACCCATCCAAGTACTAACCAGACCCAACGTTGCTTAATAAATTCCTTCAGTACGAGAGGTGTTTTAGGTTGCCCAATGTCGCGTCGTAGCAGGAAACACACACACACACACACACACAAAATATATATATATATATATATATATATATATATATATATATATATATATATATATATATATATATCCTAAGCTGGGCGTTTCGCAGGATTTCCCTAAACTCCATAGTTCTTCAACGTTTCCGGCCCCGATACCCCCAGTGTAACTCCAAGTCGCCCTGATAACTTCTCTCTAATATTATTACACCATTCACGATCATTCTCTTGTAAAAAGAGATGAGATAATGGTTATATATAAACAGATGATTTTTATGGATCCTTTTATATATGTTACAAAAAAATAGCTTTCAAACAACAACTTGTTGCCAGTTAGTTGCACTTCATGATGCCTTTCTGGATACCTCCAAGGACCCATTTTAATTCCCCTTGGATACAACGAGGATCTACTTAACATCACATATTCATTAACTACGACTGCTTTTCTGTTGCTGTCTTGATAGTCTCAGACGATTTTATTTGGAACTTGAAGTACAGTCATGCAATGTTCAGCATTACCCATTGTTCGGAGCACTGATGGTCGACGAATAGTCACGAAGCAGCAGCCAGACTCCACATGTCTTGTAACTGTGAGTGGGAGGGAGGGCAGCCGGGAGTGGGAGGGTTTGGAGAGTTGCTCACGTCACTGTATCAATAGCCAGTGATAATGTGTCCGACGTATTCTCGAAGTGCAAAAGCGGTATGTTGTTTGTATGGTATTACATTGTTCTCTGAATCTGCATTCACTCCTGCATATACAATGCATGTTTACTAGAAAAGCTATGTGTCTGTGTTTGGATGTGGAAAATAAAATGAGAAAATTATGGAAAAAAAAAATCAAAAAAATAAAAATGTAACAAGTTGAACCGAACTGACACCGCCACACTCTCTCCTGATCCAAATTCCTCCGGACCAGCTGTTGATGAGCAGAAGCATGGTTCCAAACCAGAGCATTCCCGCACTCCAGAAAAGGCCTTGACACTACAATGGTCTCCCACACCACCATGGTCCTCCACATCACCAGGGATTCGAAAACATCCCAGGATCCCCACACCACCATTGTCCCTTGCTCCACCATGGTTCCTCACACAACCACGGTCCCACACACCACTATGGTCCCACACTCCACCAAGGTCCCCCACACAACCACAGTCCCCCACACCACCATGGACCCCCGTACCATCAGGGTCCACAAAACCACCAACATCCCCAACTCCACTAGGGTCCCCCACACATCAAGGGACCCACACACCACCAGTGTTCCCCACACCACCAGGGCCCCCAGGTACACCATCACTACATGGAAACCCTACACGACCAGGGTCCCCTAAACCACCAGGGATCCCCACATCATCAGGGGCCATAACATGACCAGGGTCCCCCACAGTAACAGGCTCCCCCACTATACCAGGATCCCCTACACCACCAGTGTCCCCTACAATACCAGGAAACAAAACACATATAGGGTCCCCTGCAAAACTGGGGTCCCCCTCACGACCAGGGTCTCCCACATTAAGAGGGTCCCTCACACCACCAGGGACTCCCACAAAACCAGAGACCCTAATAACACCATGCACCGCCACACCATCATGGTCTCCCACACCACCAGGGTCCCTCAGAACATCAGGGAACACAACACCATCAGGTACCCGCACACCATCAGAGTCCCCCACAACACTAGGGTCCCCCTCACCACCAGGGTTATCCACTTCACCAGGGTCCCGCACACCGCCAAGGTCCCCTACACCAACAGGGTCCCCTACACAACAGGGGTACAAAACACCAAAAGGGTCCCCTACAACACCAGGGACCCAAAAACCACAAGGAACACCCACACCACCAGGGTCCCTTACACGACTACGGTCCCCACACTACCAAGGTCCCCTGCACCACCAGGGTTCCCCACTCCACCAGGGTCCCCTACACCACCAGGGTCCCCTACACCACAAGGGTCCCCTACACCACCAGGGTCCCCTACACGACCAGGGTACAGAACACAAAAAGGGTCCTCCACAACACCAGGGACCCCCAAACCACATGGAACACCCACACCATCAGGGTCCCTCACACCACCAGGGTCTTCCACACCACAAGGGTCCCCCTGTCCACCAGGGACTCCAACACAACCAAGGTCCTCAAATCCACCAGGGACCACCAGACCACCAGGAGCCCCCAGTCTTCCAGGGTCCCTTGTACCATCAGGGTCCCCCAAACCACCAGCGTCCCGAACTCCACAAGGGTCCCTCGCAACAAAAGGGTCCCCTACACCAAAAGGGTCCCTCTCACAACCAGGGTCCCCCACACCTCAAGGGACCCCAACACCACCAGTGTTGCCCACTCCACAAGGGAACCCCACACAACCACCACAGTCCCCTGCACCATTAATGTCTGATCCATACATAATTGAATGGAGAATCTCAGAAAGGAAATGGACCAAGCCAAAGCGGCTGACCCCCTACACTGCATGTGTACAAGCGAGAGACACTTTTGAGCCCAAAGCATGGTTCTATGGGTTGGTTAAATTGACTCGTGAATAGTAGGGCCAATTTTTGGGACCATACAGTATCCAAGGTGCATTGTTTTGCATCAAAAACAACGTTAGGGTAATGATGGGTGGATATTATGATCAGCCACTCACCATTTTTGGTTTTAATACATCAGTCAGCACTGCCATTGATGTAATGGTCAACATCTATGCAGGGATATTTTGCCTAAGGAAAGGCATGTCCCCAAAATCACTCTCAACCCAACAATTCGCATTGTACATGTCATCCACCACACTTTCTCGTCCCAAAACAACGAACGAGCACACCGGCGGAACAGAAAATGAACAGCACCTGAAATGTCGTAAACTGGGGGTATAAAGTGGTGGTTTATGAGGTTACTTTTTACCTTTAACAGTCCTCTTATTTACTTTTGCTTCTGAATAAACTCTCTCTTCATATTTATTCGGTGCTTTAATGCATAATATATATATATGTATATATATATATATATATATATATATATATATATATATATATATATATATATATATATATATATATATATTGTTAAGGAACAGAGAAAGATAATGTACACTTCTTTAAGTGAGAATACAAAAAAATCACTACTGTCCCGTAAAGTTCCAGGTTCAAAACAAAAGAGTTAGGTAAAATTACAAGTTAAGTTTAATGCTCAAACTAACAACAAAACATTCAGGACTCATAAGGATAATGTAATGGCAAAAAACAGGTTAAATATATGGTTAACTGCAATAGCCTCTATTAACACGAAATTAGCAAGAGTAAATTTATCTAAGTCACCCTGATAAAATGAAAATACACTGGGTAATGCTCAGTTAATGCAAGATAAATTATTACAGATACAAAATATTATCAAAATGACTGACAAAAAAGAACCCTTACATAAATCACAAAAAAAAACCACTAGGCCCAAGAATTAACCCTATGCTACACAGCACAAGAAAAAATGCAACAACAGTTATACTCAAATTACACAGCTGCTAGATGGTTGGAGACTTCCTGAGCACTCACAACAATAACTGTACAGGGGAGGACAGAGATGTGAACAAAATGAGGAGCAGATCTAAGTGGCAATTAATGTAGAGACTGAGCTCATTATATAGGGGCCGACAGAGCTTGATACAACTTGCAAGAAGGACGCGCAAATGAAGCCATGGGGACAAAGAGCTGAAAATCCTGCTCTGAACAACAGAAAGGACGACTTACTCTACTATAACGGTAGAAGGGGGGAACTGAGGCAGAACACGCTCGTGATCAAACATGCAGCATACTGTGCGTTAAAATTACACAAAAGATGATGAAATCATAGGCTATGTAACACCTCCCCACAAAGAAAAAGAAATTTACAAAGAAAATTTCTTATTACTCTAAAACAATCTAAAGTCTAGATAAGCAATCTGCAATAACATTTTCTTTCCCCTTGACATGTTGTATGTCTAATGAATACTCCTGAAGAAGTAGACTCCATCTTGTCAATCTCTGATTTTTATCTTTAAACTTACTAAGGAATTTCAGTGGGTTATGATCGGTATAAATGACTATGGGGTCAAAACCAGAGCACAAATAAAATGAAAAATGCTGTAAACCCAAAATCAAGGCCAAAAGCTCTTTCTCAATAGCGGAGTAGTTCTTTTGAGGTGGAGTGAACTTCTTACTGTAATAAGATACAGGGTGTTCAGTCATAGGTACTTGCCAGTATCCCTTTAACAAATCAAACTTACTTATGTACCTAGCCTTTCCGATCTTGTCTATGCAATCTTCCACACGAGGGAGAGGGTAAGTGTCTGTTTTAGTTATCTGATTAACACGTCTGTAGTCGATGCAAAGCCGCTGTGACCCACCTGGCTTAGGGACTAGAGTGACAGGAGAACTCCACTCGCTCTGACAGGGCTCAATCATCTTGTGGTCCAACAGGTAGCCAAGCTCCTTCTGGATGACAGGAACTTTCACCAGGTTCACACGGTAAGGAGGCAATTTAATTGGCTTTGCGTCTCCAACATCGATATCATGCATCAACACAGTGGTTCTTCTTGGAGTGGCATGGAACACTTGCGGGTACTCCTGCAGTAATGCCAAAAACTCCTGCCTTTCCTCGGGAGGTAGATGAGAAAGCTTAGTCTGGAGATCATTCATGATATCAGGATTCTTCCCCAAACTATCACTCAGGCTCATACTGCATGGGAGAGCTTCACTTGCAGACTCGGGTGGAACAGCTACAGTGCAGACTGGATTATTTTCGTCCCGCCTGTGATATAACTTTAGCATGTTGATGTGACATAGTTGCTTGTTCTTTCTACGATCTGGTGTGGCGATGACATAGTTGACATCACTGAGTTTCTTCTCCACGAAATAAGGACCACTAAACTTGGCTTGAAGAGGTTGCCCATGAACCGGTAGCAGAATCAAAACCTGATCTCCTGGCTGAAAGTGGCGTAACCTGGACTTCTTATCATACCAAGTCTTCATCTTCTCCTGAGCAGATCCTAAATTCTCTCTCGCCAACTGTAAAGCAGTGGACAGCCGTTCTTTGAACTTCATCACATACTCCAGCAGGTTGACGTCATCTTCCTCCGACAGCCAGCATTCCTTGAGTAGCTTAAGGGGTCCTCTTACTTCATGGCCAAACAGTAGTTCAAAAGGTGAGAAGCCCAGTGATTCATTTGGAGATTCTCTTGCGGCAAATACAACGAATGGAAGACCTTTATCCCAGTCTTTCTGATGTTCCAAACAGTATTTCTTGAGCATCGATTTGAGTGTTTGATGATATCTCTCCAACGCTCCTTGGGTCTGGGGATGGTAAACTGAAGACGTGATCTGGGTGATGCCCAACTCTTTCAGAGACTGCTTGAAAACATTTGACATGAAATTACTTCCGCGGTCTGACTGTACCTCCTTGGGCAGACCAAACTTTGTGAAGAACCCTAGCATTTCCTTAACCACGTTCTTTGCTGAGATATTTCTAAGTGGAATGGCTTCAGGATAACGAGTAGCCATATCAATCAGGGTCAACACATAAGAAAATCCTGAAGAAGTCTTAGGAAGAGGGCCCACAATATCCACCAACACACGGGTGAATGGCGCCTCAAAAGGAGGAATGGGAACTAGAGGTGCAACCTTTTCGGTCTGATTACACTTCCCCACAACTTCACAGGTGTGACAAGACTTACAATACCAGGAAACATCCCTGAAGATACCTGGCCAGGAGAAGTGTTTCAAAATGCGTGCCACAGTCTTCCTCACTCCAAGGTGTCCTGCCAAACTGGAATCATGAGCCACTCTAATAATATCCTGCCTACAAACACGAGGGATGACAACTTGATGTACAACCTCCCATTCACAGTCGGCTGATGCTGTTGGGGGTCTCCACTTCCTCATAAGTACTCCTGACTTTACATAATAACAAGTAGAAGCACCGGCTGACACTTCTTCACAGTAAGCAGAGTTAGCTAGACCTTTCAACTCAGGGTCAGCAACCTGCAACTCAACCAACTCTTGAAGAGAGAAATTATCAACACTACGGGGTACTGCCTCATCTGGTGAGTGGTCCAAATTAGCAAGAAAAGTGTCAGCTAGGATAACATCATCATCATTATCCTCTAAATCACCAGTAACTTTAGACCTAGCCCTAGTGACAGCACATGCAGGGAACACATCAGGGACACCACAATCCTGGGTCGCAGCCACTGGCTCACTAGACAACCGAGGAGCTGGACATACTTGACTTCCACCAATATCATTTCCAAGTAAGAAAGTTACACCTGACATTGGGAGTGTCTCAACCAACCCAACCATAACGGAACCATTAACAAAACCAGACTCTAAATTCACTCTGCACAGAGGGACAGAGAAGTAATTATTCCCTACACCTCGTAAGATTACAGTTTCATCAGAGGAATTAACATTACAGTAGAGCCTAGAACACTGGTCAGCATAAGGGATTGGCAAGCACCTGTATCACGATATATTTTAACTGGTTTCCTGTCATTATTGTCCAGAGGACTGACAAAACCATCAGACAGGAAATTAGCACATGAACTCTTGAGAGTGCCACCCACGTTACTGCTCAAAAGAGGAGCTCCATCATGAGAATTTAAGTTACCCCTCAAAGCAGGTTCAGTTAACTCAGTTAAAGAATTATGGGAACTCTCAAGGGTGGACACTAGACCAATTGACTGAATATTTAAAGACTCCTTTTTGTTCACATCATGCTGTCTCCTGAAACATTTCTCCGTAGTATGACCAAGCTTACTACAATAAGTACATTTAATTTTCTGAAATCTAGAGGTGAAGCTGGTATTTACTTCCTGAGAAACATCATCCTTATTCTCTTTCCTGTTACCTGTACTCTGAGTAGAGGCAACGTACTTACTCTCAGCTTTCCCTTTTTCTCTAGAATATCTCTTGTGAGTGAGAACATATTCATCAGCTAAAACTGCAGCATCAGACAAATTATCTATTCTTTTATCATCAAGATATAGGCTTACATCTTTATAAATACACCTTTTGAAATCCTCCAGCAAAATCATCTGCTTAAATTTACCAAAATCAGAATCCACATTCTTAGAATTTAACCACTGCTCTAACAGATCTTCTTTGATTTTTGCATACTCAACACGGGGGGTTGCTTATCTTGCTTGTAAGTTGTCCTAAATTTTACTCTATAGGCTTCAGGAACAAGCTCATAGGCCTTAAGAATCAAGCTCTTAACTACATCATAATTATCAGATTGATCCTGAGGCAAAGATGCATAAGTTACTTGAGCTTTACCGGTGAGAACAGTTTGAAGGAGTACTGGCCAATACTTTTTGGGCCAATTAAAACCTGTAGCTACTCTCTCAAACAACTGAAAATACTTGGTTAAATCAGATTCATTAAAAGGAGGGACAAGTTTAACATTTTTAGCCACATCAAAATCATCAGAGCTAGATGATCCAGTTCCACCTTGTTTCATGCGATACTCATGGTCTGCCTGAATCCTAGCAAGTTCAATTTGTGCCTGAGCCTGTACCTGTGCCTCTTGAATACGAGCATTTGCCTGAAATTCAGCCTCCTGAATACGAGCCTGAGACTCCGCCTCCTTAGCATTTGCTTGAAATTCAGCCTCCTTAACACAAGCGTCCTTAGCCTGAAACTCAGCCTCCTTAGCACGTGCTTGAAATTCAGCTTCCTTCACACGAGCCTCCTGCAGGGCTAGCTGTAACTTAGCTAATTCAATCTGCGTTTGCTCATTTGGAGGAGTTACATTAAACAAGCTTTTATTAATCATGCCAACAATTTGATCTTTAGAATGATGAGAGTGAACTGCAATTCCCAATTGTTGAGCAACTAGCTCAAGTTCATTCTTTGTTCTGTTTTCTACATCACACACTGTTTGCACATTTGACAAAAAATCTTTGGCTTCATCAAGTGTAGTAATAGTAGACATTATGAATAAGTAACAGTCACAAAATATCAAGCAATATCCTTATGATAATATCCTGAATATCCTGATGAGAGGTCGCCAAATTTATGTTACGGAACAGAGAAAGATAACGTACACTTTAAGTGAGAATACAAAAAAATCACTACTGTCCCGTAAAGTTCCAGGTTCAAAACATTAGAGTTAGGTAAAATTACAAGTTAAGTTTAATGCTCAAACTAACAACAAAACATTCAGGACTCATGAGGATAATGTAATGGCAAAAAACAGGTTAAATAGCCTCTATTAACACGAAATTAGCATAAATTTATCTAAGTCACCCTGATAAAATGAAAATACACTGGGTAATGCTCAGTTAATGCAAGATAAATTATACAGATACAAAATATCAAAAATGACTGACAAAAAGAACCCTTACATAAATCACAAAAAAAAAACACTAGGCCCAAGAATTAACCCTATGCTACACAGCACAAGAAAAAATGCAACAGTTATACTCAAATTACACAGCTGCTAGATGGTTGGAGACTTCCTGAGCACTCACAACAATAACTGTACAGGGGAGGACAGAGATGTGAACAAAATGAGGAGCAGATCTAAGTGGCAATTAATGTAGAGACTGAGCTCATTATATAGGGGCCGGCAGAGCTTGATACAACTTGCACGAAGGACGCACAAATGAAGCCATGGGGACAAAGAGCTGAAAATCCTGCTCTGAACAACAGAAAGGACGACTTACTCTACTATAACGGTAGAAGGGGGGAACTGAGGCAGAACACGCTCGTGATCAAACATGCAGCATACTGTGCGTTAAAATTACACAAAGGATGATGAAATCATAGGCTATGTAACAATATATATATATATATATATATATATTTATAGTTATATATATATATATATATAAATATATATATATATATATATATATATATATATATATATATATAGTGTATTTATAGATATATATACACATCAAACTCTCAATTATCTGTTATTATAATATCCAGTCTGATGATATATCCAGCCCTGGTAGCTGGGCTCTGTTAAGCAATATCCATTGGACTTTGCCAATATCCAAGGCTGAAACATGAAGCAATCAATGATACTATGCATTTTTCAGCAATACTGTGCATCATCTGGCACGGACAGGGTAGCAGACAATGAAGCACAGCAACAAACCCCAGGCAATCAGAGTACATTGCTGAGAAGCCCATTCAGCATGCAAAGCCAAACATTTCCTTCCCTCCTCTTCCTCACTTGTTGCTGTATTGCTGTGAAATGTAACCTAGTTCTGCATGATGGGTGAGTTCGTAGTTCTTGCGTTGGTGCCAACAGTAGGTGAGTATGATTATGATTATATTGTGTACTTTATTACTACACCATATTTACACACGAGACCTATTTTCTGCTCAGTGGTGCCCAATTTCTATCCCTGTATACCTAGGGAAGGAGGAAGGGGGTGAACAAAACAAGCTCCACCCACCTCTAACCCAACTCCCAACCGTTGTGCATGCCCCTACCCAACCATCTATCATTCTTAACTGGAATTTACATCCAAAGCAGACTTTACACTTAAAACTCTTAGTCAAACTAGGATTACAGAAATATAAACGCTACATGTGAACATATATACTATAACTATCAGCACACTGCAGCAAGAAATTAATGCATCATGAGTAGATCGTTGACAAAAATCATTCCTGAACAATGGGCACTCCAGACCTCCTGCGTTGGGATCGCTGTTTATTTTGACACACACACACACACACACACACACACACACACACACACAGGAATGCAAGGACACATGCTCACACTCAAGTTCATGCTCACATACATACGCACGCAGAAAGCACGCACTCACATATCCGTGCACATGAACTGTTTGTGTGTGTATGTGTATATGTGTGTGTTCACCGGGTCGGTCAGGATCACTTGATGGTCGTGATCGTCAGCTTTTACCATAACGGAATGGAGCTGAGAGCTCATATAATCCGATCTAAGGGCAAGGCTGTGACCTTCACACACACACACACACACACACACACACACACACACACACACACACACATACACACACACACACGTCCCCTTGCTCAAGGGGGACAGTAACCACCCACTTCATCAGTGAAACTTTTCGCAACCTGAGTGAGGCGCGAACTCCCGTCCACCAGTTGGCAAGCGAGAACGTTACCACTGTGTGTGTGTGTGTGTGTGTGTGTGTGTGTGTGTGTGTGTGTGTGTGTGTGTGTGTGTGTGTGTGTGTTTGAGACGACAGAGGGACAGAGACTGCATTAGAGACAGCAACAGCTTAAGAATAAGCCTTACAGACAGAAAGGGATGTTAAAAATGAGTGACAGACAAACAAATGTACGGCATATGCAGAGAAAGAGAGAGAGAGAGAGAGAGAGAGAGAGAGAGAGAGATTGTGCCCCACTGGTGCTTGTGTGTGTGTGTGTGTGTGTGTGTGTGTGTGTGTGTGTGTGTGTGTGTGTGTGTGTGTGTGTGTGTGTACTTGTATTTATGTGAGGTTGTGTGTGTCAGCATGTATGCGTATATTTTCTTAGTTGTATTTACCTAGCTATGTTGTTGGGTTCGGTCTCCGTGTCTCAACTGGTCAAACTTTGTTTTTAACTCTTTTAAGTTTTTGAACTGTACAATTTCGATGTCCAGGCAATTCCGCTGGTCAGTGCATCAATATGGAAAACTGTACTTCTTGATATTTTTCAAGCAACCTCTCTTTCTCAATTTCTTTCCACGTCCTCTTTTTGCTCCCCCAACCCATACAAACAAGTCTTTTATGCTAATTTTGTCTACTACCATCATGGCTGTGATGACTGCAATCATGTCGCAACTCTCTCTGTTTTCTTCTATGGAAGGCAGACCCAGGTTTTCTAGTCATTCCTTGTATGATAGATCTGTCAGGCTAGGTACCATCTTGATTGATGTTCTTCGTATTCTTTTGGACTTGTAGTATATCTTCCTTTTTAGCTGGAGACCACATCACTGCTGCATATTCCAGTCTGGGGCGGATCATAGCCAGCGTCAATTTTTTCATCATTTCATGCATATATTAAATTTCCGCTCCTATGTCTGTGAACAGGTTATATATCTCTCTGTCAATCTTGTTTTGGGGGTGACAAAATTTCTTTGATCAAAACTCCCAGGTCTTTTTCTTCACTCTCTTTTGTGATTGGTTTTCTCCCATTCACTACCCCTGGGGGTAGGGGGTGTTTTCAAGAATACTCCCCCCAGTATCTCAGCTTGTTGTAAAAGGCGACTAAAAGGGTTGGCGGAGGGTTAGTGCCCCTCCCCGGAAAACAACTAACTAAAAAAACAAACAATAAGCCTCGGACAAGGACTGACCAAACGATGACAACCAAGGACAGGATAAAGGACATGGTTATCGGAAAGTGGAATGTAAGGGGAGCGAATGATGAGGTGAAAAAGAGAGATTGTCCAGGTGCTTGAGGGTGTGAAAGTGGATGTATGTGGAATAACTGAAACAAAATGAAGAGGAGAAAGTGTGAGAGAATGGGAGTATGGATGGGGTATATGTGCAGGAGTAGGTGAGACAGAGGGCAAAGGAAGGAGTATGTATAGTTGTGAGTAAAAGATGGAAGAGGAGCATAAGACAGTATGGATCAGTTGGGTCAAGGACTGTGTGGGTAAAGTTGAAATTTGGAATACAAATGTGGGCGATTGTGTGTGTGTATGCGCCAACGCAAGATCGTCCTAGAAGTGTGAGAGAAGAGTTCTGGACAAATGTAGACGTGTGCATGGAAAAGTTTGGAAGGAAAGAGAGAGTGTTTTTGATTGGTGATATGAATGGTAAAGTTGGGAATGTGAAGGTGGATGGAATAGTTGGTGAGTGGGGTGTGCCTGCTGAGATAGATGAGAATGGGAGTGCGTTAGTGGACATTTGTGCTGGGAGGGGGTTAGTGATAGCCAATACCCTCTTCAGGCATAAAATGATCCACAGGTATACATGGCGAGTGATGAGAAAGGTGGGTGGTGAACTGAATGAAAGGAAGGCAATGATTGATTATGTGTGTGTGGATGAAAGGATGCGAAGATGTGTAATGGATGCAAGAGTTTATAGAGGTTGGGGGAGTGGACTTTCTGACCACTACTTGGTGGTGGCCAGAATTAGAATTCAAGTAAGATGGAGGAATAGAAGAAGGGAAAGACGAGAGGAAGGAGTAGTTGCAAGGAGAGTGGAAAGGTTACAAGAGGATGAGAAAAAGGCAGAGTATAAGAGAGAAGTGGAGGAACGATTGGGCAAATATGAATTGGAGCAGATGGGAGACGTGGAAGGTGTGTGTAGGATATTTACAGAAGAAATATGTGCAGCAAGTGATGTGGTGTGTGGAAGGAAGAGAAGACAGAGGGGGGGGGGGTGCAAGGAACAGCATGGTGGACTGAAGAGGTGAGACAGGCTGTGGCACAAAAGAAGAAAGCATTCAATGAGTGAATGAGAAATAGGGGCGTGGAAGAAGTTGAGAGGTGGAAGAGAGAGTTATATGTAGAAAGAAAGAGAGAGGTGAAAAGATTAGTAAGAGAAAGTAAGAAAAGAGTGGATGAGGAATTTGGAAGGAATTTGAGTGTAAAGTGGAGGGACTGTAAGAAAATGTTCTGGAAAGAGGTGAAAAGAGTAAGACAGGGTGGAAGTGAAGTTAGCAGGGGAGTGAAAGATAAAAATGGTAGATTACTAGTGGACAAGGGAGAAAAAGTGAGCAGATGGAGAAAACACTTTAAGGAATTGTTGAACATGGAGGATGGAAGTAATGCGAGTATAAGGGGCTGGGAAATGGCTGGGAGAAGGAGAGAGGTGAGAAGACAGGAAGAAATCAGTGGGATAGAAGTTGTGGAAGCAATGAAGAAAGTTAAATCGGGGAAAGCCCCAGGAATTGATGAAGTGTGTGGTGAAATGCTGAAGCATGGGGGAGAGATAGTAGTAGAATGGATGTGGAAGATGTGCAGATTGGCCTGGGAGGAAGGTAGAGTCCCGGAGGATTGGAAGTCAGGTATAATTATTCCCTTGTACAGAGGAAAAGGGGAAAAAGAAGTGTGTGGTAATCATAGGGGCATTTGTCTTCTTAGTATAATAGGAAAAGTGTATGGTAGGATACTTATTGACAGAGTCAGAGAAAGAACAGAAATTAGTTGGAGAAGAACAGGGAGGCTTTAGGAAGGGAAGAGGTTGTGTAGATCAGATATTCATTCTTAGATCTTTAGTGGAAAAGTTTCTAGAGAAGGGAAAGAAGTTGTATGAGCCTTTCATGGATTTGGAGAAAGCATATGACAGGGTGGATAGACAAGGATTGTGGAAAGTGTTAAGAATATATGGAGTAGATGGGAAGTTGTTGAATGCTGTGAAGAGTATGTACGATGGTGCGAAGGCTGCAGTGCGTGTGGGTGGTGAAATAAGTGAATTTTTCTCTTTGAAAGTTGGGTTGAAACAGGGATGTGTCATGTCTCCATGGTTGTTCAATCTGTACATGGATGGAGTAATAAAAGAGGTACAAGGTAGGGTAGTGGATGTTGGAGTGGCCCTGGTGAGAGAGGATAGTGTTTGGAAACTCCCTGTACTGTTGTTTGCAGATGATACTGTGTTGTTGAGTGAAGACGAAGGGGAGCTCCAAGGCTTGATGGATGAGTTTGGGAGAGAGTGTAAGAAACGGAATCTAAAGGTGAATGTAGGGAAGAGTAAAGTGATGGTCTTTGAGAGAGGTGAAGTCAGTGAATGTACAGCGAGGTTGGATGGTGAGGAATTGGAAAATGTGAGTACGTTTATGTACTTGGGTAGTGTGATGAGTAAGGATGGAGGTTTGGAGGGTGAAGTGCTTGAAAGGGTACAGCAAGGAAGAAAAGTTGCTGGTTCTTTGAAAGCAGTGATAAGAAACAGGGAAGTGAGCATGGAAGTGAAAAAGTTACTACATGACAGTATTGTGATACCAACTCTAACGTATGGAAGTGAAGCTTGGACGTTGTTTGAAGGACACAAGTCAAGAGTGAGAGCAGTGGAAATGAGTTATTTAAGAGGAGCTTGTGGAGTCACATGGAGAGACAGACTGACGAATGAGGATTATAAAGAAGCGTTGTGGTGTGGATGTGGATGCGATAGGAAGCGTTACGAGAAACACACTGAGGTGGTTTGGCCATGTGGAGAGGATGGAGGGTGAAAGTTTGACGAAGAGAGTGTATGTGAGGTGGAGGGGGGGGAAGAGGGAGGGGGAGGCCGAGGATGAGATGGAGGGATGGGGTGGAGAGGTGTATGAGAGAGGGGGATGTGAGTTGGGAGCAGGGCAGTGAAATGGCGGGGGACAGGGCGACTTGGAGGCGATTTGTTTGTGGCCATCCCAAACGGGATTGAGGCGTCTGGCAATAGATAGATATATAGACTAATTTATTGATGACCTCCTACTGCTTTTACCTATATCCAGAATTGAAATTTTTAGCAATGAATTTCAAGCAGTCCATATCTTTACATCATTTGGAGTCCTTTTCAACTTCGAATCTCCTCATGATCTTTGCATCGTCTGCAAACAGGCTTGTGTAACTGTTCAATACATCCAAGGTATCGTTTATGTAGATTCGGAATATTACGGGCACCACCACCGTGCCTTGTGGGACTCCATTTGCTACTTCCCAACTCCCTGATACTGTCAACTTTATTACTGTTCTCATCTGTCTGCCTGTCTTGGAGTCTTTCATCCATTCCTTCTATGTGCTCAAATTTCCACACTAATCACTCGTGGGGTACTTTGTCAATGGTACTCCAGATCTAAGTATTCACAATCCACCCAATTATCTTTCTCCTGTAGCACTTCAGTCATTCTTGAGTAGGAGCTCAACGAGTTAGAGATACACGATCTTCTATTCTTGAATACAAACTGCTTTTCTGCCAAAATGTCCATCTCCTCCAAATATTTTATTCATCTGTCTTTAGGATTCCCTCAGACAATTTTGGGACCACGTCGGATAGGGACACAGCTACATAATTCAGGTTTTTTTCCTTGTTCCCTTCTTTACAATTGGTACCAGAATATTCCTCTTCTACCCCCAGGCACTTTCCCATCAACAGAACTCACAACTTGAATCTTATCAACTAGTTGTTCTCTCCATTCCTTTAGTATGCAGTTTGAGATATCAGGCATTTGGGCCTTCCTTACATCTTACATTTCTAGTAATTTATACTCTTCCTGCACTTCCACTTTTATATCTGTTTTGCACAACATTTCTAGTCACTCCCTCCACACACAAAGTGAAAACTGACTGGAAATTTGTGTTTACTGTTTCAGTTTTAATTACCGCACCTTTGTAGACCTATCCTTCTACTTTCAGCTTACTGATTCCTTCCTTGTGTTTCAATGTGACATTGTCAAGCATATATATATATATATATATATATATATATATATATATATATATATATATATATATATATATATATATATATATATATATATATATATATATATAATAAAAGAAAAAGGGTTCTCTCCCTACATTTGTCGATTATACCCCTTTCAAAATTTCTTTCTAAGCCCTGCCACCATGTTAAGGTGGCCCCCTGCAGTGGGGAAGTGTCACACGAGGGAGTAGCCAAGAACCCACACTTGGGATCCAATGTGGACAGATAGTCAGTCTCGGGACAGAAAGGGCTACAGGAGCAGACTGTAGCACCAGTCGAGCAGGGCAGTACTCCACATGCTCCTCTGAAATAACTCATTTCCACTGCTCTCACTCTTGACTTCTGTCCCTCCAGCAAGGTCCAAGCTTCACTTCCATACATTAGAGTTGGTACCATAATACTCTCATGTAGTAACGTTTTCACTTCCATGCTCACTTCCCTGTTTCCTATCACCTCTTTCAAGGAACCAGCAACCTTTCTTCCTTGTTGTATCCTTGCAAGCACTTCACCCTCTAAACTTCCATTCTTACTCATCACACTACCCAAGAAATTAAACGCACTCACATTTTCCATTTTCTCATCCAACCTCACTATACATTCACTGACTTCACTTCTGTCAAAAACCATAACTTTACCCTTCCCTACATTCACCTTCAGATTCCATTTCATACACACTGTACCAAACTCATCCACCAGGCCTTGCAGCTCCCCTTCGTCTTCATTTAACAACACAGTATCATCTGCAAACAACAGTACAGGGAGTTTCCAAACACTGACCTCTCTCACTAGGGCTGCTCCAACATCCACTGCCCTACCTTGTATCTCTTTCATAACCCCATCCATATACAGACTGAACAACCATGGAGACATGACACATCCCTGTTTCAATCCAACCTTCAAATTGAAAAACTCACTCAGTTTGCTATCCACACGCACTGCACCCTTAGCACCTTCGTTCATGTTCTTCACGGCTTTCAACAACTTCCCATCTGCCCCATAATATTATATTCTTAATACTTTTCACAATCCTTGTCTATCCACCCTGTCATGTGCTTTCTCCAAATCCATGAAGACCGCATACAATTTCTTACCCTTCTCTACAAACTTTTCCACTAAGGGTCTTAGAATGAATATCTGATCTACACAACTTCTTCCCGTCCTAAAACCGCCCTGTTCTACTCAACAAATTCCTCTGTTACTTCCCTAACTTTGTCAATAATATCCTACCACATATTTTTCCTATTACATTAAGAAGACAAATGCCCCTATGATTACCACATACTTCTTTTTCCCCTTTTTCTTTGTACAGGGGAACATTTATAATGGACTTTCAATCCTCCAGGACTCTACATTCATCCCAGGCCAATCTGCACAGCTTCCACATCAATTCTACCACTCTCCCCCATGCTTCAGCATTTCACCACGCACTCTATTAATTCCCGAGGCTTTTCCCATATTAACTTCATTGCTTCCACAACTTCCATCCTACTGATTTCTTCCTCTCGTTGAGAAAGAGGCATCGAACAGAGCTAAAACAGGGGACTACCTACGTAAGTTACTTAACACAAAGGTGACCCCCTGGTGCCAATTGCATGCATATTTATGTAAACATGAGCCTGTCTAAGTTTATATCCAAGGACTGGTTGGGGTTTATTGCCCACGTAATGCCATGTAGGGATGAATGAGGCTGGTCACTCTCATCTTAAATGCCAGTATCAGCTAGCCTAGCCCCAGGCTACTATGTTCTTCATGGAGCAACACGGGATTAAATGATGGTGGTGATTTATTATTTTCCACAAAAGGAATAGGAGAGTGGGATGTGTACAAGTACTCCTCAACTTAATGAATTGGTTCCTGGAGCTCTTATGTAAGTCGATTTTTTATGCAAGTAAATAATTACTCTTGGAGTTCCCACACTGGAGGGAGTCAGATCAGACACATGTGCCACATCACCCTTTCACCCTTTTCCACTCCCTAAATGATGTCTACTTTTGTTTCCATCGTTATAGTGTGTTCTTTTTGTCTGTTGCTCTCACCACCACCACATATTTTCATTTTCGTTTTTAAAGGCTCCAACATGCTTGCATGTGTCGGCCTTGGTCACCTAATGGCGGCTCTCCATGCTGCACGATCCATTGCAGCCTCCCTGTTCAGTCCCTTAACCCTGAGGTCACAATGACCTCGTCCCATGTCTTTCTCGGTCTACCCCTCATAACCCCACCCCCAATATTAACACTTCTCACCTTCCTCACCCAATTATCATCCCCCATCCTCTCCACATGCCCAAACCATCTCAATCTACCTCTCCTCATCACAACACCAATACCTCTCAACTCTTCCATCGTAAACCCAGCCCCTCCAGGCCTTGGACGCAGGGACGCACGGTACATCCACTTAATCATTGTCATTTCTGTACGTCTGAGCCGGCGAATATCTTCCTCCTTCACTGCCCAGGTCTCACTTACATACAGCATTACACTCCTAACACATGCTGCATACAAAGACCCCTTAGCACGTAGGGAGAGTCCTCTCAGTGTCAGGAGAGGCAAGAGCTCCCTGAACTTCTTCCAAGCACTTCTCACCCTAGCCACCTCCAGCACACAACGTCTCTCAAATAGCAAAACTCTTCCACACACTCAAAAGATTCACCAGCACACACTCAAGAGATTCACCAGCAAGTTCACGTCTGACAATCTCCACCTGCTCACCCCGACATGCCGTACACATAAAATCAGCATTATCTCGCAGTCTACCTCTGATACCACTACATCTCTTATGCACCCATTTATCACAAACACCGCACAAGATGGAATTACTTCCCACGCCCTTGTGGCAAACTGCACATGGCCACTCTCCCTCATCTTTGACAGTACCGCCACCAACCCTAGATATCATTACTTTTGTTTTATCTGCATTTACCCTTAAGCCCTTGTGCACCATACCATCTCTCCACTGCCTAAACCTTTCCTCCGCCTCCCTTTCGTTCTCTGCAATGAACACCAAATCATCAGCATACAACTCCCACGGGAGTCCACTTCTAAAGTCACATGAAAGGGCTTCAAGTACCATGATGAACAACATGGGACTCAAGACCGACCCCTGATGCACACCAACATTCACGGAAAACTCATCACTCAAATCTGCATTCACTCTTACCTGGGTGTGAGCACCCACATACATAGCCATAACCACCCTAACCAGCCACTCCTCCAAGCCAAGCTTTCTCATTGCCCACTTCACCACCTCTCTAGGGACTCTGTCAAAGGCCTTTTCCAAATCAACAAAAACAAAATAAAGATCCCTTCTCCTACCAATATATTTTTCCTGAAGCTGTCGAACAATGAATATAGCATCAGTGGTCCCCCTACCTGGCATAAACCCAAACTGCATGTCATCAATATTCACTCTTTCTCTAATCATACCTTCTAAAACTCTCTCCATTACCTTCATTATCTGATCTAAAAGCTTTATACCTCTATAATTTCCTCTTTCCAGGGCATCACCCTTCGCTTTATATACATTTACAGTTACACTCTTCAGCCAATTGTCTGGGACAACACACTCATAAATAATCCTATTTATCAGGTCATTGACTAACCTCACCCCTGTATCGCCTGAGACCAACATTTCGGCAGTCAACCCAGACACACCTGCTGCCTTCCCCACCTTCATCCTGCCTATTGCCTCACTCACAGTAGCAGCATCAATCAAAGGCCAAGGGCCAGACACTGGATCTGCTGGCTCCAAACCTTCCCTGTCCCAGTCAAACTCCTCATTCAACAACCGGTTATAATGCTCTCTCCATGCATCTTTAATATCCTCACTGTTCACCACTATCTTTCCTTCATCATTCTTCACACACTGCTCACCTATAATATCCAGATTATCCCTCTTCACCTGACCTGCCACCCTAAATATCATATTTTTCCTTTCCCCATGATTCAGGTTATCAATTAATAGTCTCTGACTCAGACATTGCCCTGTATACCTCTCTTCTAGCCCTCTGCTTGGCAGCCAAATATTCCCCTTTGCTACCACCATTCTTCCATTCCTGGAAAAGCCTTCTTTTCTCCTTAACTGCAGCTTCTACACCCTCATCCCACCACCAAGTTACTTTATGTCTTGTGTCGCAAACTACCCAATCACCAAGTGGACAGGGTGCACGGCCTGAGTAAAACCACGATAGAATGATAATTGAGTGTACGACAAGACCATATTGTACTACTTAGATCTGGAGTTACTTTAGCATATGAACATTTAAGGAGAGTCAAAACACCATGTACAAAATTAACATAATCTATTAAACTACCTTAACTTACAACCAATAGTGGGAAAACAAAACACAAAACATCACCCTGCCTACTGGACAAGAGCATAAACTTGCTGAAGTCCATCCTACATCCCTAACCAAGGACATACACAAACCTTAAACCTGGACGACCCAGAGCTAGCCGGCGTCACTGACAGGGAAACAGAGAGAGAGAGAGAGAGACCCGAGCCTCTGCGCCTGGGCTTATATGCAGGCCTACCACAACTTCATTGGGTCGCCAGTTCGTTAATTTAGTAACACCTTAACTAGCTAGTTAAACACGTGGCACGAAGGGGAACAATTAACTACACAAAATATGCGTCCACGTGACATCTTGGTGGTCGTCTTTGTCACGGGGTTTTTAAAATATCACGGTGTTTTTAAAATAATTGCTAAATATTATTTAATTGATACTAATGTTCAATAATATTGAAGAGCAGGAACAATGATTGTCTTGCTACATCAAGCAACGATTACTTTACGCTGGCTTGCGCACGATTCTCTAAGAACGAGAATTTATAAACTTTCTCAACAGTACACAGCAGAGACTAATCACTCAATTGCTGTTTATTAGTACTGTAGCCTCTGGAGAAAGTTACTTCACCCCTGACAATAAATAAGTAATACTAACATCAGGTTCTTGCTGATGCTTAACTCCTAGAAGGCACAACGGATTTTAAGTTTAAAACAAGACTGGCCTAAGTACCAGTTATGAATAGCAAAACGTTTATGCAAGCTAGGAGCTATATGGAAAATAAGCTTAATTATGGAGAAATGAAACAAGAGTTTACATTACAGTAAGCTCAATAAAAAGAACTTAAATTTATTGATTACAAAATAAATTTAACGTTACATTTCAAATCAAATCAATGAGATTGCACTCACTCACGCAAAAGCTAAATACTTAAGCCTAGGAAAACACCTTAATTAAACTCTTAAACTAGGAAAATACAAGAAGGAAATACTAGTCGATGAATGCTTTGTATCACCAATGTGGGAGCACTGGGTAACTGTGATTCTAGTGGAGCTTGGGTTGACCTCTCACTTCTGGAGCACAGGACCTCTCTACGTCAGAGCAAACACTGGACTGAGTAAGTCGTGGGAATAAAGGGGAGCAGTAGGCCGCATTTTTTAACGGTCGAGTGAGCGAAACGCGCCCAAAACAAATCACTCAGCGGAAGCGCTAATGTCTCACGCAAAGACGATAACGTATGACACTGAAAAATTGATTTGATAAAGCTTCCGTCCGAATGAGCGGTTAACTGAACGATAAACAGTGAGTTTTCCTCTAATAGTTCATGGCTTCTCACAAAAGGGAAATGTCGCGAATTTGATTCGTGACATTACGCCCCTACAAAATTAAATTTTTTCCTTATGGGAAAAAATTTGTGGATATATATATATATATATATATATATATATATATATATATATATGTACACATCCCAACTCATTCACACAAGATTCACACTGTGGTGTGTGTGCTATCCTGCTACAGGAGAAAGTCGCAGTCGCCAGTGAGCGAAAAAAACTCGTATTTACGTTAATAGAAGCAAGCTTGAGGGAAAAACTGCGTGACGAAGGTGAAAATCTTGTACTCAGGTCAAACTGAGCGAAAGTTCGCTACATTTACACTGACAACTAATTGTGTAGCATGGTGTATGTAATACACGGTGTAGGTGTGACAGTTGTAGTGTAACTGTACCTACGTCTATAATGACACAGTAAATAATAATATGGCGATGACGAAGGCAGAGGAAAAGAGGCGGCAGTGTGCAGCAGACGATCAGCTGGCCCGCACAACAAAACTGCTACACCCATTGCTGTACCTGCAAAACAAATTGAGGTGGAGCATCAAAAGTGTCAATGAGACAAAATTCTTATTACGTTACAATTACTCTCTCTGCCTAGCAATCAGTACATGCTACGAAAAGTACACTCTGGCTGAAAAATACAAGTGACAGCCTAAGCTTCGTACATTCGAGGTCGCCATTAATTATAGCACATGATTACTGTCAGCAAGTTGAGAATCCTTGTGCAAACTCGGGTCTTCCATAGCCTCGAACTGCACACGGGACCTCAACCTGTGCCTTAACCTACAATACTTATATTAGTACTGGGAAGCTGAGAATCCTTGTGCAAACTTGAGTCTTCCATAGCCTCGAGTCGCCTCTGCGGAGTTCTCTCTCGAACTTCCCCCTTAACCCCTACACCGCGGGCTTGTTTACCAATGACTTGCGTGTGCCGCGGCGTTATTTGGGCTCCGACAGACTCTCAAAAAATATTTGCCAAAAATCAGTTATTAGTCCTAGAATAATAAAATTACATATGCTTATGGCACATACCTTCAGCTTTCTCCTGGAATGATTGTTGAGCCTTCGTCGGTTACCGTAGGACTTGTGGAGACCTCTGAAGTAGGGTAACGAAGTCTCCACTTTACACTTCCCGACAACCCGTAATATGATTACCACAGCCAGATACAAACACTATAAACACTATTCTACAATTTTCAAGTAGTTTGGGATTCATACTCAAAAAAAAAAAACACTGAAAGCAATGGAAATTACGAGCGCGTCTGATCGTCGCACTGGCACTAGTTCGCTCATGGTAGTCTGTCATTTATTATTCATAAAACCCCTCACACTTTATATTTCTATTACTATATAACACATATATATCTACAGTCTTTATCCATAAGTTTCCTTCAGTAGTATTAGTTTATTGTCACTGTAGGGATTCAATTTCTTTCAGTAAAATACGTAGCATTCACTTTCTCGTCCTGTATACTGGCATTGAGAGTGAATGTCACTTTCATCTTCACTCTCATAACTCATAGCATTCAGACATGCTAGAGTGAAACTTTCACTTTCATTACTCCTAGGGTATATACTCTTATTCTTATAATACTACTCATTTACATTTCTATTTACGTTCTCTATTTTATTTACGTTATTTACATTTCTATTTTATTTACACTGTTGTGCACTGTCACTTGAAATAACTTATAAAACTATTTTCCATTGTTCACGTATATTTACATTCATTACTTTCACTTGCTGTTTACACATTATTTACACATTATTTACAATTCCACTTGCACTGTTTTACTCAATAGAAAGATCGTAGTCACTCTTTTATCAATTGTCAGCCCTTTACCTCTTTCCACACGAGGTTTAGTAGGGGGTAAAGGTCACAGAGCCATTTGCATGGGGGTGAAAAAAAGGCCTTGAAGTCAGCAAGATGAAACATACGTCCTCTCACTTCGGAAGATGAGAGTACACTGATAACGCAGGGGCCAGGCCAGCCAGCCTAGAGGCCTGCTTTAGGGGTTATTCAGAGTTACCAATATTACTTCTTGAAACAGCTAAGTCTAGCACTGATATGATTGGCAGGAAATCTAAACAATACATTATAAATTTGGTAGTTCCAGGTGAATGTAAATATCATTTAGGCTTCTCCCTTCCCTCCTTACATGTATATTTATTACGAAAATAGATTAGAGGCCTACTTAGGAGATATATAATCAGAGCTACCAATGTTAAATCTTGAAACAGCTTTGTGTAGCACTGATATGATTGGCAGGAAATCTAGACAATACATTATAAATTAGGTAGTTCCAGGTGAATGTAAATATCACTTAGGCTTCTCCCTTCTCTCCTTACATGTATATTTATTACGAAAATAGATTATACGGCATATTTCAAGGGGAAAAAAACAGCGAAAATTAGCGAACGAGTGCACGTGAGGTGTTGTCAGGTGATAATTAGCCAATTCCAGGTGTATGGCACTCTCACTTACCTGATTTCTTTCTTGTATATATTATTTGGTATAAGAATACGACATAGGGCTTATTTCAATGGATGAAATCAGTGAAAAATTCCAGGGAAGATTTACTTAGCGTAGCATGGCCGGGCAGGCGAGAGGAAAGGGTAATGGAGGGGGGGTAGGGAGGGGAGTCAAGAACGGGGAGAAATGGCTAAATTGTCAACAATGGATGGGAGTACAGATGAGATTAGGAGTGCTGACTAGTGTTGGACATTGTCAGTACTGATAGATGATACAAGCCCCCACTTGAAAGCCCGGGTGAATTCAAAATAACACAGAATCACAAAAGCGACGCCCCGCGGTATGATCCCTTGCTCCCAAGCGTCACGAAAGTGACGCCCCGCGGTTAAGGGGTTAACCTACGGTGCTTATATTAGTATTGGGGAGCTGAGAATCCTTGTGCAAACTCGGGTCTTCCATAGCCTCAAGTCGCCTCTGCGGAGTTCTCACTTCCCCCTTAACCTACAGTACTTATATTAGTATCGGGGAGCTGAGAATCCTTGTGCAAACTCGGGTCTTCCATAGCCTCGAGTCGCCTCTCACCTTCCCCCTTAACCTACGGTACATAATATGTATATACAGGCCCTGGACATACTGTGTCCTGTGGGGCCAATGGGCGAGACGTCAGGTCTGCACCCACTTCACCACTACCCTGTCTCTCAACTGTCTCAGAGATTACAGGTGTGGTTATGAATGGCACAGGAAGGACATATCCCTGATTAGTGGTGTTACTTTGACACACACTGCAGGAACGGACAAAACTATCTATGTCTCGTCCCATCCCTGACCAGAAAAAGTCAGCTCGGATACGGCCCTGGGTCTTCCTTTTGCCCATGTGACCTCCCGAGGCTGAACAATGACCCCATTGTAACACTGCTAGGCGGTACTTGGCGGGAACGACAAACTGCAGTCGAACCTCGCCCTCGGGTGTTTGTGACTCACGGTAGAGCCGTCCTTGTTTACGAAGGAACTTGACTCGACTTCCCCGTGAATACTTTATCACTCGACCCTTTTGTTTGTTCTGCATGGCAGCAAGTGTCGGGTCAGAATGTTGTTCTTGCACAACAAGTTGACTAAACATCAGATCTTGCAGCGATTCAATGATCACTGGGGTGACACAGTCTGGAGCCTCAGTCATGGCTCGTGTTACCGCAGCAGCCGAAGTCTGAGTAGCGTCATCATCGGAGCAACTATCCTTGACTCCGTGAATGTTTCCTACTATGAGGTCAAATAAGGGTTCTGGCATGACAACTGCAAGTGTCGTATCAGTATAAAATGGAGATGCCACCTGGATACATGCCTCAGGGAACAATCTCACTGATCCATCAATAAGGTTTGCATGGATATGTCGACCTGTATACTGCTTAGGCTGAACTAGACTCTGCTTGACAGAGCAACCTGAGGAACCATTATCTCTCAGGACCTTCACAGGAATGTCTCCCACAAACCCTGGCTGAACAAGGAAGGTACTGTCACCTGTGGGAGGGCCTGTGGAGGAAGCAGCTTGCCACTTATGAGGCTGCTGAACTGATGCAGCAAACATTGTGCCTTGAGGATTATATTGAGAAGATGGAACATTGGCCATCTGTGGAGGGGGGTTCACTGTCACTGTGGGACTAGTGAACTGTGGGGAAGTACCCATACTGGTAGGGACGTGACCACCGTGCTGCTGCTGAGGAATGAAGGCTGCGTTCGCTTCCTGCCTCTTTTGAGCTGGTGGTGAAAAAGTTTGTCCCGACGGTCGGTTGCGTGGCTGATACTGCTGCTGGTTAGGGTACTTGTTGTACCTCTTCCACTCAGGTTTCTGAGTGTTTTGCCCCTGGTCCTTCCACTGCGGATTTGGACCTTGGCCATTACTCTGAGAACGGCCTTGTTGCTGGGATTCAGTCTGAGATGATTTCCCAGATTTATCAGGTTTTCTGTTCCAGGTGTTTTGCTTAAGAGTTTGATACCCGTGTGCAGTAAAGAATGCGTCAGCCTTTTCTGCCATTTGGCTGGCATCTTTCACCTGGCAGATCTTAAGCTGTGCTATGAGCTCAGCAGGCCACGACCTCTCTAGCTGTGTACGCAGCATAAGGTCAATTATCCCCTCACGCGTGGAAGGAGTTTCATCTTTCTCCATCCACTCATTTAAGTAAGCTGCGAGACGATCAAGGAACTGAACAGCTGTCTCCTTGTCTTGGAGACGAGCTTGCATGAACTGAACTTTGGCGTCGTCTACTGTGAGACCATACGCCTTAATGAGTGCAGCTTTCATCATCTCATATGTGAGATTGTCTCCACGAATTCTGTGGAGAATATCGAGGGCAGGGCAGTCAAATAAACTAAGAAATTGGATCCGCTTAGCTTCCTCATCCAGTTGATACATGTCCGCCATGTCCTCAAAACGAGCTATGTACGGCTCGATTCACTCGCTTTCCTTGTATGAAGGAAGCTTGATGCGTGGGGTCGCCAGGACATGTGCAGGGAGAACGCTCGTGGAGCTTGGACCAACTGCACCAGACGTGTCTGAAGCCAAGGAATCTCGCTTGAGCTTCATCATTTCATATTCGTGTTTTTCACGTGCTTCTTGCTCGGCACGTTCGTGCTCTCGTTCTCTCTCGCGTTGTTCATGCTCGTATTCGCGCTGTTCTCGCTCTTGTACTAGCTCGAGTTCGCGTTGTTTTTGATCGTGTTTGCGCTGTTGTCACTCCTTTTCTAACTCGAGCTCGCGTTGTTTCTGCTCGTGTTCACGCTCCTTTTCGCGTTCCTCACGCAGTTCTCGCTCGTATTCGCGCTGTTCTCGCTCGTATTCGCGCTGAATCTTACACTCTTCACGGGCATCATTCTCACGCTGCTGCTCGTAATTAAACCGTGAGAGAACGTAACTCTGTATTTTCTCTGGGTCTGTGAGACCCATATCTTTGGCTTCCTGTACATAAGCACTGGCTGCCATGATGCTAGCTTATTATGCAAACGAAACTGAGTACCGACTGCTTCGCAAATGAATACTAATAAACACAAGTAAAGAGTACAGACACAAGCTAGTGGTGACCAGTCTTATGTAGTTAACTGGCAAAGATTAGAGCAAAAATGCAAATGACTGGGAAGACTCAATAATAAACACAATGGGTACGGCAACTTCCCAGGAGCGAATAAAATCGTCTGGCGTTCCCAGAATAAACTAAATAGAGTTAAGTACTCTATGGATTGATAAAGCAAAAATTCACTTGCTAAATTAACGGTAAACACCAGTAAACTTGTGCCTATAAAATTTAATGATAAATTCCTAAATATGAACGAGTGAGTACTACCTCGTGAATAGCTTTAGAGCTAGGAGTTAATATCCTGGCGAGGTCGCCAGTTGTCACGGGGTTTTTTAAATATCACGGTGTTTTTAAAATAATTGCTAAATATTATTTAATTGATACTAATGTTCAATAATACTGAAGAGCAGGAACAATGATTGTCTTGCTACATCAAGCAACGATTACTTTACGCTGGCTTGCGCAAGATTCTCTAAGAACGAGAATTTATAAACTTTCTCAACAGTACACAGCAGAGACTAATCACTCAATTGCTGTTTATTAGTACTGTAGCCTCTGGAGAAAGTTACTTCACCCCTGACAATAAATAACTAATACTAACATCAGGTTCTTGCCGATGCTTAACTCCTAGAAAGCACAACGGATTTTAAGTTTAATACAAGACTGGCCTAAGTACCAGTTATGAATAGCAAAACATTTATGCAAGCTAGGAGCTATATGGAAAATACGCTTAATTATGGAGAAATGAAACAAGAGTTTACATTACATTAAGCTCAATAAAAAGAACTGTTAAATTTATTGATTACAAAATAAATTTAATGTTACATTTCAAATCAAATTAATGAGATCGCACTCACTCACTCACACAAAATCTAAATACTTATGCCTAGGAAAACACCTTAATTAAACTCTTAAACTAGGAAAATACAAGAAGGAAATACTAGTCGATGAATGCTTTGTATCACCAAGGTGGGAGCACTGGGTAACTGTGATTCTAATGGAGCTTGGGTTGACCTCACACTTCTGGAGCACAGGACCTCTCTCAGTCAAAGCAAACACTGGACTGAGTAAGTCGTGGGAAAAAAGGGGAGCAGTAGGCCGCATTTTTTAACGGTCGAGTGAGCGAAACGCGCCCAAAACAAATCGCTCAGCGGAAGCGCTAATGTCTCACGCAAAGACGATAACATATGACACTGAAAAATTGATTTGATAAAGCTTCCGTCCAAATGAGCGGTTAACTGAACGATAAACAGTGAGTTTTCCACTAATAGTTCGTGGCTTCTCACAAAAGGGAAATGTCATGAATTTGATTCGTGACAGTCTTGTCCAACCGCATGTTACATCGGTAACTCTCAAGAAATTGTTCTTGAGGACTCTGTATTGTTCATTAATGCCTCTGTCTACAGCTCCCTGTTCAGCCACCACTCTCCTCAACTCGCTATAAAAGGCATGCCGAGGGTGAAAACGAAAAACACAACTATGTAGCTCCTGTTACAACAATAACCAAATGTGTACTGACAGGACAAACTGAGACGATACAGGAAGCGCACAGTCACCATCTGGTGCCTGACTGACGACGTAGGGCTTGGCGTGCATTTTAAATAGGTAAAATACATATTTTTATATTTTTATCTTTGAAATTACTTTTTACATATCCTAACTTATGTAACTAGAATTTACATAAGTGGAATAGTATCCGCATGTGGTTGTGAGTAGAACCAAAAGCAGCAAACCAGCTACACAAGTTAGGACCTAACTTGCGTAGCTGGTTTCCTGCTTTTGGTTGTCTCCTTTGTGTTACCTAACTGTTAGGTAACACAAAGGAGACACCCTGGTGCCATGTATTTACCTAGTTGTGATTTTGGGGAAAGGAGCTATGCTTGTACTGTCCTGTCTCCATAACAACTAATGTTCAGTTTGGTTTTGAAAGTGTGATTATCTTTGGCATGTATCACCTCTTTATCCAGGTTATTCCATGCTTCAGTAGTTCAGTAAGGGAAGCTGTACTTCTTGATATCTCTTGCATGTGGTCCTTTTCAACTTTTTTCCGTGACCCCTCGTTTCTCTTTCATCCCACAAAAACAGGTCCTTCCTATCAAGCTTCTCCATTCCCATGGATACTCGTACACATTAATCAGATCCCCCCTTATCCTTCTCTTTTATAGGATTGAGAGATTTAGTCTCAACTGCCTTTTCTCTCAAGCCAGGCACCATCTTCGTTTCTGTTCTTTATTTTCTTTCCGTCCTTCATATACTTTCAATCCTTCATATACTGTATCCATCTTTTTATGTGGTGACCATACCACTGCTGCATATTCCCGCCTTGGGCAAATCATTGATACAGTCAACTTTTTACCATCTCTTCGTCCAGATAAGTAAATGCAGCTGTCATGTCTCTCAAAAAGTTATATGTATCTCTGGTGATCTTGATTGTGCGATTTTCCGGCGAAAGGTTATCTGAAAACAGCTCCCCTAAGTCTTTCTCTTCTTTAGTTTTACTAATCCATTTGTTCCCCATTCTGTAATTTCCTGTTTGTCTCTTTGTACTGTTTCTAAATTACATTACTTTACATTTCTTTGCATTAAACTGCATTTCCCACCTTTGACTCCAGTGGAAGAAGTCCAGAACAAAATTAATACCAGAATGGAAGAAACTCACTGCAAAGGATTTCAGACCTATGGCACTGACAAATATGTCATATAAATTATTCATGATGCCGGTAAAGGACAATATAGAAAAACATTTATTAAGTAATGAAGTAATGGAAACAAGCTGGTTTCACTAAGGGAGGGAAAATTGAAGACAGTCTGTTTATTTTGGAGTATTGTGAGGAGCAGAGCTACAGGATGAAAGGGCCTTTGGTGGTAATATCGATGGACTTCAGTAAAGCATGCGACTCGGA
Organism: Coenobita brevimanus; assembly: GCF_032717465.1. Lineage (NCBI taxonomy): Eukaryota > Metazoa > Arthropoda > Malacostraca > Decapoda > Coenobitidae > Coenobita > Coenobita brevimanus. Next base: position 27,086,538 of record NC_136957.1, on the reverse strand, counting down.
GAAAGGAAATTGATCAAAGTAATGATAAAATATAAAATTGACCTAAGAATAACAGAAGCAGTATCCCAGATAACATTGGGTTAGTGGGCCAATATCGGCTCCTTCTGGATTAGTATCGGTACCGCCGGTTTGCGGCAAATCGCATGTGAACTGCATTGGCTTGATACAGAAAATTCTGTTCCATTCCAATTCTGGCAAACCAGAATTGAAACAGAATATTGTTGCCAATGCTGGCATATACATAGTCATACCCTTATCACGCCATTTCCAGCTGTTTGTTAAATGTTTGTCTATACATAAATTTTACAGTTTTTAAGTTAACTTAATTTTAGATATAGAACACGGAAACTAAAAATGGTCAGTCAATCGATGATCTTAAATATCCCATTTTTACTTGAAAATTAGGAAATTAGGCATTGTATTACAGCTCCTGAATAACAATTGGTTATTATTATTATTATTATTATTATATTATTATTAAAGCTTTTTGGATATTATTGAATTATCCTCACTGAGAAAGAACCATCGGTCAGGTTTGTTTTGGTGTTTGGGTTTTGGCGGACTTGTCTCAGAGTCTCAGACTCTCCCAGTCTCCCAGGTGCGCGCGTTTCACGCCAGATTGGGCGACTTTGGCAGATGATTTTCGCTTAAATTTGAACGGCTGCGCGTTGCGCGTTTTTGGGCGCTTTTTGAAATGACCGAGAGAGTATTGGGCGATTTTGTGTTATGGATACGATGTTCATCAAAATAAGAAAAAAAGTAAGAAGAGACAACGTATGCCTGATGTACTAATACTTGTATGACTCAGTACTCCTTGCCCTGCCTCTCCCCAAACGCATTGTGAACTCTACCTGACCTGCCTTTCCATGACCCCATGTTCTTACCTAATTGTATCTTTACAGGAATGAGTCAAGCTCGTACTGTCCCGTGTCTTAAACCATATTTATCGTACATATCCTTAAATTTGTGAATTGTTTTGGCACACACTATTTCATTCGGTAGTGCATTCCATTGATCAATTGCTCTGTTTGGGAAACTGAATTTCCTTAAGTCTTTATCACCTCTCTTCTTATGCAGTTTTTTTGCAATGTCCTCTTGCTGATGCTTCTCCATATGTTAAGTAATCATTTATGTCTATTTTCTCCTTTCCTGATATGCACTTATATAGCATTATCGTGTCACCTCTTTTCCTTCTCTCCTGTAGTGTTGGTAGATTCAGTTTATTTAGTCTTTCTTCATATCTTAGGTCCCTTAAGCTTGGTATCCATCTTGCAGCGGCCCTTTGAACTTCTTCGATCTTGTCTAAATGCTTTTTGAGATGAGGACTCCAGACTACTGATGCATATTCCGGGGTTGGTCAAATGAATGATGTTATTATCCTTCTTAGCATGTCTTCATTTATGTATGTGAATGCTATTCTCATATTTGCAAGCAGTGTATACATGTTCCGTACCTTCTCGCTAATGTGGGCAGCCGGAGATAGTCTGTTACTGATAATCACACCTAGGTCTTTCTCTCTTTCTGATGTGTATAGGATTTTATTTCCTAACTAATAATCCCAATCAGGTCTTTTTCCACTTTCACCAAACTTGATTACATGACACTTGTCCACATTGAATTCCATTTGCCATGTACTACTCCATTCATGAAGTTTATCTAATTCTTCTTGTAGCTCTTTACAAGAGTCTGTGTTAGTAATTCTCCTTTGTATTTTTGCATCATCTGCAAACATATGCAGATAGCTCTCATTTCTAGTGTTACTGTTTATATCATTTATATACACTAAAAACATGATTGGTGCCAGCACTGAACCCAGTGGTACTCCACTAGTCACTTCTTTCCATGATGAGCAGTTTCCTCTTAGTACTGTCCTCATTTCTCTTTTTATGAGAAAGTCTTGCATCCAACAAAACAGTTTGCCTCGAATTCCTCCTTGATCGTACAGTTTCCATAAAAGTCTTTGGTGTGGTACTGTGTCAAAAGCTTTCTTGAAATCTAAATACTGTCCACCCATCCTTCCCTTTCCTGTATTGTGTTTGTTACTCTGTCATAGTAGCTCAACAGATTAGTAACACATGATTTTCCTTTTCTGAAACCAAACTGTCTTTCTGTTATCATACTGTGTTCTTCTAGATGATTTACCCAAGCTTTTTTTATAAGTTTTTCTAATACCTTGCTTACAACACTGGTCTGTGATACTGGTCGGTAGTTGAGTGGATTTTGTCTATTTCCTTTCTTGTCATTCTTCTCTATTATTGTGTGTGTGTGTGTGTGTGTGTGTGTGTGTGTGTGTGTGTGTGTTAGCCTTTTGTTTTAATCCTGAATCCTCAAGGCTACGCCTTTCTAGTGAGTGTAAATTTAGTCTTCTTAGTCTCTCTTCATATGAAAAGTTCTGAATATCAATGTATAATTTTTGTCATTCTTCACTGTGTATTTTCGAACGAATATAAGTCCATCCCTATACGTTGCTACTACAGCGCTAATGTCCATCACTTATGTGTTGTACAATTAGCACCAGAGTCATAATGACCACCCTGTACCTCCCCTACATCTACCTCTTTGTCTGAATGCCTCACACCCTTTACCAAGCCTGCCCATCCAACCCTGATCCCATAATTACTAACGACGCAAAGCTCTCCCTCTGCCCCTCCATACCTTCTGTATTGTCCTCTCTCTTTCTCTCTTTCTCATCCAGATTAAAGTCCACTGTCTCCACTCATCCTGTTATCCCCCTACCCCTCCCCGGAGAGAAATTACCACCTCCTTGTAAATGTTTCACAGGCGCAGCCGTCTGACCCTCTCTCACCTGACCCCACTCCTCTGGTCTGACTTTTCGACCACCACCTACTACAACTACTACCACCACTACCAACACACACACACACACACACACACACACGGACACTACGGGTTAATAATAGAGAAGAATGACAATAACTGGCTCTCACCACTCCCAGTACTGATGGAGGAGAGGTGTGTGTGTGTGTGTGTGTCATTTGCTGTGTGCGCTTTTTGGGCGCGTTTTCGGGATGGATTGGGCGCCAACAGCACCCACCCGAAAGCAACAGAAAATATGGCAGGGAACGAGAAAAGAGTACCGGGAAGAAAGAAATGCAAAGATTGCGGCTACTTTGCAGAAGTAAATGGAGAACAAAGATGCGAAGACTGCGAAAGCATGAGGGACGACGAAGGCTGTGGCAAGTGTAAAAAGATGGTTAGGAACACAGATAATGGAGTGAAGTGCGAAGTCTGTAAGGTCTGGTACCATTCTGGATGTGGCAAGGTAAGCAGAGACTATTATTAAGTTCTACAACAAGAAGAGGGAACAACATGGATTTGCACAAGATGCAAGCCTCAAGTTCTGAAGAACTTTGAGGAAGTGCAAAAACTCAGGGAAGAAAACAGAAATCAAAAGAGAGATAGAAGAGGTGAAAGAAGAAAATGAAAGATTGAGTGACAGGATAGAAGACCTAGAGCAGAAATGGGAGAGAAAAGAAGACACAATGGTAGAGCAGGCAGTAGAAAAGATGAAGGGCATTGAAAGGGAATGGGAGAGAAAAGAAGACAGGCTAGCAGAGATGGCAGTGGAAAGAATGATGAATAAAATGGAGGAAAAGAAAGAGGAGGAAAAGAGAAAGAAAAATGTAGTAATGTTCAATATCCCTGAATCAGAAAAAGACACAGACAAAGAGAGAGACAAAGATGATGACAAAAGCTGTTCAGATATAATTGTGGAAGAAATGGGATTGCAGAATATAGAAGTAGTAAAGACAATCCGACTGGGGAAGAAAACTGAGGGAAAGGTTAGACCAGTTCTAGTAACAATCTATCTATCTATCTATATACCTAGGCTGCTTCCCCCAAGGAAAGGGAGGTAGCAACAATAGGAAGCGAAAAGATGAAATGGGCAGTTATAGCCAAAGCAAAGACGCTTAAAGATAGCACTAAACCAGAAATAAAGAAAATAGGAGTGGCATTAGATATGACCAAAGAGGAAAGGGAAGAAAACAAGAAACTTAGAGATGAGCTGGCAGAAGAAAGGAAAAACGGAGGAACATGGAAAATAAAGAAGGGGAAAATTGTTAGGCTAGAGGGTGAGGAATGAAAGAAAAAGAGTATAAAAAAGGAGGAGGATGAGAATGAGAACGTACTTATAAAACTTATAAACATACAAGGTTTAACAAAACAAAAATGAGTGAACTAAGAGAAATAATTAATGGAAACACAATAATGTGCTTAACAGAAACATAGTTAAAAGTAAGAAACATTTTTATAGACGATATGAAAGTATATGAAAGCATGAGAGAAAAAGAAGAGAAGAAAGGAGGAGGTATACTGTTACAAGATAAAGAAAATAAAAAGATTACACTGGAAAAGGTAGAAAGTAAAAATAAAGATTATTTATATGTGAAAGGAGAAATGTATGGGAAAGAGATACATATAATAACAGTATACTTCACAGTAAGTGATGATAAAAATAAAGCATTACAGCAAGAAATTGAAACACACTTAAATAAATTAGAAGACAAAGCAATAATTCTATTAGGAGATTATAATGGACATGTAGGATTCAAAGGCAAACAATGTATAAATAAAAATGGACAAAGGATACTGGAATGGATGGAGAAGTACAACTTGATAATGTTAAATGATGATCTAGATAAGCAACGTTGGGTCTGGTTAGTAATTGGATGGGTGACCGCCTGGGAACACCAGATGCTGTTGGCATCCCTACGTGTCAAGTGGGGTTGGTGGAGGATTAGTGCCCCTCCCTGTAAAACAATTAACTCTAAGCCCTTGGCCACCCCGTCTGGGATACATGGCGTCTGGCAATGAATGAATGAATGATCTAGACTGTACCTGTATAGGGGAAGTGACGAGGAGCAAGAACGAACAACAAAGTGTAATTGATTTTGCACTAGTAACAGCTAAATTCTATGATGTATACCAGGAAATTATTATAGATGAAAAAGAAATATTTGATCTATCAGACCATAATTTAATACAAATAAAACTTAAGATTAAGGGCAGATCGAATAAAAATCATAAGAAAAAAGGATGGGAAGATAGTACCTACTACAAAACAGAGGGAGGAAAAGTTATGGAGTATATAAAGGAAATAGAACAGAGAATACAAACAGAGGCCATAAGTAATATGGAAAAGTTGAATAAAATAATCAAAGACAGTGCTGACCAAACTCTTACAGCAAAATATAGGAGGATAAATAAGACTGGACAAATAAAAGAAGAACCTTGGATGAATAAAAGTATTAGAGAGGGAATAAAAAAGCGAAAGTACTATAATAGACTAACAAGGAATGCTAAAACAAGAAGAAAAAGAGAGGAATAAAGTATTATATAATGAACAAAAGAAAAAGGTCCAGCTAGAAATAAAAGAGGCCATAACCATTCATGAAGTAAAAATAACAAAAGAAATAACCCATGGAGAAAATGGAAGCAAAAAATTATGGGATAATATAAATAAATTAAGAAAGAAAAAAGGAAAAGAAGAAAGGGAATTAAAGATATATAATGAAAATGGAGAAGAGTTAGAAAAAGAAAATATCAAAACAGAAATAAAGAGATATTGATAAAAAATATACAACAGACAACAAAATGGAATAGATATGGTGTGGGATGAGGAGAAAAAAAATGAGTACAAATGGATAGCCAGCAGAAACAACACTGGAAAAATCGAGATAAAAAGACAAAATAATGAAACTACAGATGAACAAATATTAACAATCACGCAACAATTAGGGGAACATATAGATATGGCATTACCAATAAAGAAGAATACAACATGCATGGAAAAACCAGTAGTAACGACCATACAACCGAGAGAAAATATAAAGAAACTAAAAAATAAGAAAGCGCTGGGACCAGACATGCCAAAACCAGAATTATATAAAATCCTAATAAAAAGTGACAAGATAATGGACACAATGACAGTGTGTTTTAACAAAATAATAGGTAAAGGAAAGGTACCAAAAGAATGGAAAGAATCAAGAACTATGATGGTGCCAAAAGTAAACAAACCAAAAGCAAACGAATTAAGACCAATAGCGTTAACTAACATCTCTTATAAATTATTCATGTCAACTGTCATAAAAGATAGAATAGAAGAGCATCTACGGAATAATAATGAAATAAAGGAAACAAAATGGATTTACTAAAGGAGGAAGAATTGAAAATAACCTTTTCATTTTACAATATTGTATAGACAACATTTATGAGCAGAAAAAGAGTCTAGTAGTAATATCAGTAGACTTTGCAAAAGCTTATGACTCAGTAAAGAGGAAGAAAATGATTGAAATACTAAAAGAATACAAGGTACAAGAAGATATAATAGAGGTAATAGCAGACACTTATACGGGGGACAGAACAACAATAGAATATGGCAAAGAAAATAAAGCAGAAATAAAGATTAATGGTGGCATAAGGCAAGGATGCACAAGCTCAACCACAATATTTAAAATGATAACCTACTATATAATAAACAGGTTGGAAAAAGAAGGCACAGGGTATAAGGATGAAATATTTAAAATAGCTGCACTGTTCTTTGCAGACGACGGGCTGCTACTAGCTCATACAATAGAAGAGGCAGAAAAAAATAGTAGACAGTTTGATTACAGTAGAAGAGTGTGGGCTTAATATAAATAAAACAAAAAGTAAATCCTGATCTTTAACATGAAAAACAAACCCGAAAAAATAAGAGAGATAGAGGTAACAAATGAAACCAAATATTTAGGAATTACAATAAACGACCAGAGAAGATGCTTTAGGGTGCACAAGAGACGGATAATTGAAAAAGCTAAAAAGTTGGCAATCATCACATACACAATTATAGCCCAAAGTGTCAATAAGGTACTAATAGGCAAAACTTACTGGAAAAGTGTGGTACTCCCAACTATACTATACGGGGCAAATATACTAGAATTTACAAAAAACAAAATAGAGGAATTACAAAGAATTGAAAACAGCGTTTACCGATACATATTAGGGGCACCAAGATATGCTCAGATACCAACACTAAGAGGAGAAATAGGGGCATCATGTATGCAGAGCAGAATAATGGAAGGATATATTAAGTACTTAAAATATGGATTAGAAGAAGGTAAAAATGACTTAATTAAAAGAATAATGCAAGAAAAGATGGAAAGTAGAAAAGACCAGTGGATATGTACAGTAAAAACATACATGAGAGAAATAGGATTAGAAAATAAATCAGTAAAAAATATTAGTATTAAAGACATCAAAGAAAAAGTAAAGAACTGGGACTCATCTCAATGGAAGAAAGAAATAAATGAAAAAAAGTCTGGAAATTTATAAAATTTATAAATCAAATATAAAAGAAGAAAAATATATGATAATACCGTAGCATCCATAATATTATATAAAAGTAGAACAAATAATTTACCACTAAATGATAGGAAAAGATTATCAGGGGGCAATATTAAATGTGATTTGTGCGGGGCAGCAGAAGAGAACATAAAACACTTTTTATTATGGTGCCCATTGTATCAGGAAGACAGGAATAAGGAAGAACACCTACAACAGCCTTATATAGAAAATGAAAATTTAATAGGACAATTACTGTTTAGTGAAGAAAATATAGGAAGAACAAAAGACTATTTATATCATATATGGAGGACAAGAGAGAAATTAAGGAAAGAAAGAGGAATACGTTAACAAATAGCAAAGAAAAAAAAAAGACGAGCGAAACACGAGCTAAATACAAGAAAAATAATAAACTAGAAAAATGAATTGACAAGAGGAGTGCCGATGAAAAGGCAATACTCCTCACCTATCAACTGAACTGAACTGAGACTCTCCCTCATGATGTCAGGGTTTGAGGGGTAAATTAATTGTGTCGCGGTATGTCGTCATGGTGGTCTATGAGGAAAAAGGCCATTCAGAAAATAAGATATTATCCGTATAGGAGCCATGCAGCTGTTGAACAAATTCGTGACTATCAGAACCGAGTGCCAGATAATGCAGTGGCATCCTCTACCAGTAGTGACTCAAGCTATATCAGCCCAACCCAGACCACTGCAGGCGGACCATCATCTGGTGTGGATCATAACGAACTTCATGAATTGAGGCATTATTCAGAGGTAAGATGCTAGCTAAGATATTTTGGAATTTTTTTTTAATAGGTAAGGTTAAGAAAAGGTAAAAATTAGTTGATAAATTTTTACTTTGCACCAGTCCTTATTTTTTTAGTCTTACCAAAACCTTTAGGTTATTTCTGCATCTCAAATTTGATACCTTACCCTATAAGAAAACTTTTGTACTTGATGTTGCGTAGGTTAAGCCTAGGCTTGTATAACCTCTTGTCATTGTGAAGCATTGCATAGCCACTGATTACATCATCTCTATTCAAGGTAAAGTTTTAGAACAAACCAACGTTTTTTTTTTTTTAATTTCCAATGGAAAATAGTGTATTTTAACTGATATTCACCTTCATTTTGTGGGGAAAGTCCTCTTTTGGAATTTTGAGTAAGATTTCCTAAAGTGTTTTCTCTCCTGAAAAGTAAGATCAAAATCAATTAAAAACACACTATTTTGCATTATACTAACCTAACCCAACCTAAATAACTTAAGCAAGTCTTGCTTAATCGGTAAATTTTTACAAGTTGCCAGTATACCCCTTAGGTTGTACAATATGCATTTCTGGTAGTTTTTTTTATGTGATTTGAGTGATTTTGACCTTTATTTTTTTCAGAAATGCCTTATTTCCCCTTTTTTCCAATCATGAACTATGAATGGATAAGGTGAAACCCAGCCTTTTCCACACACACAAAAAAAAAAAAAAAAAAAAAAAAGGTAAAAAATGTCAGATTACACTCAAAACCGCCAGAAAAATATACTGCACAACTGGTTAACGTAACCAACAAGACCAAAACTAACCCAACCTAACCAAATGGGCCTAATTTACCCTAACCAGACCAAACCTAACCAAACAGACCTAACCTAGGGAATGCTTATTCTAGAGATACGATGGGTCACACTGGATGCGTTTCTTGTTTTTTGTGTACTTTTTGTACTGAGCACAGTACCTCTGGTGTTTGTCTTTTCTAAATTTTGCACGGTTCCTGACAATCAGGGCAAAACACTTCGGAAGGTAATACACCGTGTTTTCTTTAAAAAGTCAACAACCTCCTCATGTTCCGAGTGGAAACGCTTAATAACCCGTAAGTAATCAATATCACACCCGGGGCACAGACCACGTCTGACTCCCTCAGAAGCAATAGTGAGAAGGATTTGAATTTTCCACCCAGAAGGAATCAAAGACCGCACTTCAAATTGATTGGTAGAATACCATCGCGTGACCAAAAGTAGCCTGTGCCTATGAGTGGGTGAAGCAGACCTAGCAGACGCATGTTCATTTGACAGAAGGAGAAGCACACGTGTGAAAAATGTTGATTAATTCTGGTAAACAAATCTGGGCCCTCTTTCTGGGCAGCAAAATGTAAAAACTGTTTAATGTATACAACTCGGTATCCCTGCCGGGACACCGCTATGCAAGAATTTTCTCGCTACACAACTCGTAGGTCGTTACTCCTCCCTAAAGTTGTCTAAGTAAATCAAACAAGTCTCAGAGTTAGGTGATACGTAAATTAAATTTAACTCACCTACAATACTATCTTCTAATCTATCTCTTCGCTAATCCCCCCTTGAATTGGCCAATTCGTAAAGGTTACTTAGCTATATGAAGAGGGAGTGATCGTTAACCGATGACGATGAGGCTGCCTGGTCGAGTTGCTTGGGCAAGCAAGCGTCCTTATGGTGTGTATGTACAACGTGCTAACTCCACGAGAGCTAGGAGCAGAGTGAGTGAACGCAGCAATTCTACCTCCCTCATAGAATGGTAGGTTGCCAACTTTGTTATTTACAGTACTAAATACAGTCAAATTACATCATGATATGTACAGGGCAAATCTAACAAATTAATCTTAGTTCCACTTAAACTAAAGTTAGACCAATTATTCCCTTTAACTATGTAAATATCTTAATTCCACATCTGACTTAACAGGGGAATCTTTCCCTGCTTGCCACGTCACCTATCGCGCAGACGCAGCTTAGGTCAGTGGAAAATACCACATAATTACATGTATTTACAATGCATAGTTGTCCTCAGGGGTTAAATGCAGTAGCATTTAATTTATCAATAACAAGAATTATTAAAGAGAACGTCGTTTCTGGGTTATTAAAACCGCTTGAATAATTAACAACAGTCTCTACGTCCTCTGCCTTTAACCAGGGATAAACTATGATAAATTTAGAGAGCGCAACTGCTCTGGGGGAAAATATTTCCCACAGTTTTGGGGCCGGCGGAAAATGATACGTTGTATCATGTAATATGACCCTTAGCCAAGAGTTCCCTCCATAATTCTCGAGAACCCTGTGCTGCGGCCCTACTAGGTCGCGCCTCTTGACCCGTTTGATCTTCACCATTCTCTGAATCCGGAGTGGCTGCTAACTCAAGGGGTACCAGTTTATCAATAGTTTTTATACTGGTATGTCCCCTGCATTTTATTTTTAAGAGTCTCAGCACCCCTTCAGAATCTGGGTGTGTGGAGATCACTTTAGCTAATGGCCACTGGGATCTTGGCTGTTCAGTCTTCACTAAGACCACATCTCCTATGTTAATAACTGATTTGTTGCTGGCAGCTTGAGCTCCATAAAACCTCTCGCGTAGGCTCAAAAGATACTCTTCGCTCCAATGTCTATTCCATGTATCCAGCACCCTTTTCAGACGTTGATATCCCTCCCGAAGGTGTCGTCCTAAATCATTATTTTCTATGTTAGGATCATCAACTTCTTCCTGGATATCCACACAAGGCATCGGATGGAGCTTCCTGCCATGTAACATGTGAGCTGGTGTTAAGGCCTGTAGCGAGTCGCTAGTGTCATCTTGATAAGTCAGAGGTCTATTATTAATCCTGGCTTCAATTTCAGTTATTACTGTTCTTAAATCTTCTCTCGTGATCTTAGTTCTATGTAATGTTTTCCTCAGGCAATTCTTGACAATACCAATCATTCTTTCGGTAAATCCATTTTGCCATGGAGCTCTTGGAGCTGTGAACTGCCAAATACAATTTCTGATTCCCAGCGCCGACTTAACCTTCGGGTCGTTCATTATGTTCAACAGTAAGGGAGCTGCTCCAACAAAATTGATGAAGTACATGAAACTTACCGCAGGTCAGTTGAAATGTGCTTCGAATTTTATGAAGCAAATCACCTCTGCTAGAAGGGAGCTTTCACATGAGATACACCGCGCTGCCTCACACCACCAGACTTTAAAGTGTACGATCACCCACATGACAAGTAGTGTATCATTCCCTACCGTTTACACTGTTTTATACATGTGACGCTGCATACCTTAGGGAGGGAGTGGAGGGCATGTGAAAGCTCCCTTCTAGCAGAGGTGATTTGCTTCATAAAATTCGAAGCACATTTCAACTGACCTGCGGTAAGTTTCATGTACTTCATCAATTTTATTTCAGCAAATCACTCCGCTAGAGGTCGCTTTCCCATGAGGTTTTGAAGCCATGTGGGTGTCGTACTTTGACATTTTGAAGTTATATAATTGTGGATTTGGTGAAATAAGACAACCATGACCCAAAACCCGCTGTATTATAAGAAATTTACAAATTTTAGTAGCTTGCCAAAAGAATGATGACTTTCTTATCACAATAAATACCTACTCCCTATTCTAGTACAGCTTCTTGGAATGTGTCAAGCTCCTGAACTATCTCCTTGTCATAATGCTTGGCAAAGGTGGTCTCCCTTGACCACCCAGCCTTTGCCATGATGTATGTTATCGGCACAGCCATGGTCTTGGCCTTTGAAGCTGCAGCTGGCCGAACACTGCCAGCTGAGTACTTTCCTGTGTCCACTCCTGACATATTAAGTATTATCCTAATCCATCTCGCAATAGTGTCTTTTGTTACATTTTTGTGTGGCTTTATAACACTAATGAATAAGTTCCCGTTCTCTTGATCCACATCATTTCTTAAGCGTTCAGTCTTATCAATGTACATTTTCAATGTTTCATAGACACATAGTCTTCTATCTTTAGCGTAAGCTTTAAACTCCACAAACTGCACATTGAATTTTGGCCTACATTGTTTAATGTTGCCCCCTAACCAAACACAAACAGAATCCTTGCCAATTCTAATGTTTTTTAGCATTAACAAATGTAATGTTTGCACCCTGGCTGCTTGAGTGAGTGCCATTAGCATCACTAATTTTAGTGTTAGTTCTTTTAGAGGAAGACTGCATAAAGGTTCCATAGTTCTCAGTTTCTGGAGCACCAGCTGGACGTCCCAGGTCTCTGCATACCTGGGTTTTGACGGTCTCAAGTTGAATACCCCTCTCAGGAGCGTGTTGACAAGAGGGTGGTTGCCTGCTCTGCAACCGTCCACAACTACCTCGTATCCCTAGTGAGGAGACAGCTCCCCTCGCCGTGTTTACAGAGTCATAGCCCACACCTCGGTGGAAAGTGTCGGACAGGAAATTTACAATATCCGTTACAGCGGGATTAAGGGGATTGATGTGCCGTCTATCACAAAATTGGATCCACTTATTGACATGTGGTCGATACTGTTTCTCAGTTCCTGGTCTCCAGGAGGCCATGATAATGTCCGTACCCGCTGCACATATGCCTCGTTCTCGCAGTTGTTGCCGGACAATAGACATGCCATTAACCTGGTGTGTTTCATGATGGGGTGTTCCTCTGCTGCTGACGGCTGTTGCAATACATTCTTCCTTCTCATTATTAGCCGTGGTTCTTTGATGAGTATTCTGAGTAGGGTCCCCACATGGTTGGGACGTCCACAGTGGCACAATCAACCACCCCCTTGCCATCTCTGCTCGCATTTTCTGAAGGTACCTGGTAATCAGAGCAAAAGGGGGAAAAATGTAGATTAGGTCAAACTGTGACCAACTTATTGAGAAGGCATCAGTGTTCGGCTTCTGGGTAGGGTTTCCGAGAACAAAAACGAGGTACCTGTTTATTTAGTCTGGATGCAAATAGATCAATTCTTGGGACCCCAAAGATTTCGCAAAGTTCCCTAAAAATGTCCTCGTTCAATTTCCATTCATGTCTGTCATTAAACTTTCGAGATGCGGCATCTGCCATAAGATTAACTTTACCTGGTATATGACAGCATGTAATCCAGGCATCATTTTCTGCACACAATTCCCAAATTTCGAGGCAGATGTCATTACATGTTGCGGATTTTGTGCCACCCATTTCATTGACATAGTTTACCGCTGTCGAGTTATCACAAAATGCCTTAATGTGTTTCCCTCTGATCTGATGTGCAAATGATTTCACTGCCAGTAAGATGGCTTTGAGTTCTTTAGAATTGATGTGCAATTCTTTTTCTTTTATTGACCATCTTCCATTAATTTGTTGATGATTTAGGTAACCACCCCAACCTAAATTTGATGCATCAGTGTACAGGTCTATTTCCGTACCCGTCCTAAAAAAATTTCTGTCTTGCAATGCAATGAGATTTATCCACCAAATCAGATCTGTTTTCATGTCATATGTGATAGCCATCCATTTGTCAAAGTTACCTTTTTCTTTCTCCAGTGCTAAAATTTTAGCAGTTTCCAACTTTCTATAATGCAGTTTCCCCATTTCTACTGCTGGAATTGCAGCAACCAAAAGCCCAATTACTCTGGCCACATTCCTGATTTTGTCTCTATTACTATGATATAATTGTTTGCAGCTTTGAACTATTTTCACTTTCCTCCGTTCAGGTAATGTAACTGTCAATGTCTCTGAATCAATGACGTTCCCCAAATATTCCAAACGTTTTGTAGGTACTAGGACAGATTTGTCAGCATTAATACAAAATCCCATTTTCCTTAGAATCTCTACTGCTGAATGTATGCTCTCATAGCATCCTTCCAATGAGCTGTGTAATATTAGTGTGTCGTCAGTGAAACTGGTGATGGTATGTCCCATCTCTCTCAGTGTAGCAAAAATGGGTTTCATTAGTTTGGTGAATAGGCGTGGCCCTTCTGCAACCCCATTAGGAAGACAGGTAAACAGATAGATTTTCCCTTGCCATTTAAAGCAAAGAAATTTTTGTTGCTCTTCAGCTATACTGACAGAATAGTATGCATGCCTAAGATCTACTAAGGCCATGTAATCACCTTTGTTAATAAGCCGAATTGCCTGTTCGAAGTTTTCCATTTTAAAATGTTTATAATTAATGTGCTTGTTTAGTTTTTCCAGGTTAAGGATCATTCTAAAACCTCCATCCTTTTTCCCCCGCAGAAAAACTGGGGATATAATTTGTTCTTCTTGTCTGTGTGTTTCCTTGATAACTTTAAGATCTAACAGCTTTTCAATTTCCTGACAAATAATGACCTTTTCCTCCTCACAAAAAACATATTCAGTTCCTTCAGGAAATAAGTGACTGATATCATCAACATTAATGTCAAGATGGCAATGTGCAACAATATCCAAAATATGAGGGTCATTGGTTATTTTATGCCACTCAAGACAAAATATTGAAGCCTGCCAGCTTCAAATTTATGACACCTCAGTTATTGCCAGGGATTGCTTTGTCCCCGCCCTCTGGAGTTTTTTGCCTCCGAACCCTGCCATGAGAAGGATTGCCGGTGGTCACTCCTGTGTCCATATGTCCGCTGTCCATTGGGGTGGAACCTGGACGAAAATCCTCTGTAGGTGGTTTTTCCAGAGGAGCCTCTGACTTTTCCTGCACCGAATTTCCATGTTTGAAACGGTTTCTTCGGTGTGATCTTGTTTTTCAATTTCTCCGACTCCTCGATGTGCTTGGCAGATTGAGAAACATCATCACCGAACAAGAGCCTAGTCACTGGCACCTTATCTGAACATAGGTGAGCATATTTCTGATTGATCTCGCGCTTAATGATGAACCGGCGCGTCAAGTTGTTCTTGTGGTTAGCATTTCCCAGTAATGCTAGCGCACCATTAAGCATGCCGACTTCATGGGCCACATCTGGTTGTCCTTCTTGGGCGACTTTATCCAGCACCGTGAGTGACTTGGTGATTATTATGGCAGCTTTTATAATGTCCTTACTAACTTCTTTCATACGAAAATCAGACTTTTTGGCATCGGTTTTCAGCGCATCCAAAACTTGTGTGTTACATTCAACCGGGGCTAGAGCATGACAGTTGCTCGGTCTCTTGGTAATGTCGTCAACCAAAATTTCTTTGTACTCCTCCTCCCGCATGCCGTAATCAAACACATGATTCACCATGTCGGCAACATGCTTGTCAACCTCAACAGATACATCTTCCAGAGGACCGTAAGTCTTGGCGCACTGCAAGAGGACACTGCCAGTGAACACTTCACTCTGAATGTCACTGTCGCCACTAGAATCATGACGCTGAACCGATTGAAAACCGGAATCAATCACCTCTGTGGGTTGGCTGTTAGCTTTCTCCCCAAAGTCACGGTCAGTGCTGATGTTAATGGCGCCGCCTGTAGCCAAGCTTCTCTCCTCCTTCAATTTCTTCAGATCACTCCGTAACTCAGCCAAAGCTTCCATCACCATGGCCCAGGGTGGAGAATTAACCTCATCCCGTGAAGTAGAGGTTAAAGGATGAGTGGGTGGAGGATCACACTCACCTTCACTATCTGAGCCGTGACCCCAGGTATGCTTATGTACCCGTCTAGAACATTCCCATTGGGAAGAGCGGTTCGTGGATCTGGACAAATCCTTTCTATGCGATGAACCCTTGCTCCTATGCCTGGACTTGTCCTCTGTGCCTGATAACTGTTTGCCGAGAGATCCTTCCAGGACATCAGACATGGCGGCGGCAGGCTGGCAATGGTGGTACAGCCGGCTCAGTCTGAGAGTCGTAAACTCTCCCAAGTGCACCAAAATGGGCACTTACCCGCTCCTACACGGATCACGGGTGACGAGGCAACCTGCTCCTAAACGGATAACAGGCTAAGGCAAAGCCTTTCCGCTCCTAAATGGATAACGGGAAGAAGGCAGCCAAATCTTGATTCCCAAGTCGGAGTATGCGTGTGGTCGGTGTGAAAACAACACAGCAACTGGTGGTGTGAGGCAGCGCGGTGTATCTCATGGGAAAGCGACCTCTAGCGGAGTGATTTGCTGAAATAAAATTAGTTCTGTTGTCGCTTATTAACTTGCCAGGACAAGACCTTCTAGCGGCAAATCTGCGAAAGACATTGAGGAATGTCTTAGAGCTTAGGTCTTCCGCTAGCTCTAGATGGACTGCCCTTGTGTAGGCACAAGTAAATAAACAATTGTAAACTTTATGGGGAGTTTCCTCACCCGTAACAGTTATAGCCCCTGTGTAGTCCACTCCTGTTATATGGAAGGGCCGACTTATGCTCACCCTTTCCTTCGGTAGGGCTGGTGGTCCTGGGTAGATATAAGGTCGCTGCTCTTACCTCCTACAAATGATGCAGTTTTTGAGATATTTTTTAATAACCTGTCTACCCTTAGGAATCCAGTACCTTTCCCGAATTTGGGCTAAGGTCTGCGGTACACCTCCATGGAGAGTGGAATCATGGGCTTCCTTTATAATAAGTTGTACAAAGCACCCACTCTTAGGTAATAAAATGGGATGTTTGGTTTGGATGGGCAAGTCAGCCTTTACCAATCGGCCTCGACATCTTATCAGACCCTTTCCGTCTAAGAACAAGCCTAAATTCTTCATCAGTTTATTCTTTTTTCCAGTGTCTTGGCCTAAAATTTTATATATTTCCCCGTAAGAATTTCTTTGTACTCTTTTCAGCCAGGATTCTAGGGGATCTAATTTCTGAAACCCCACCTTCTTATTCAAAAATTCAACAACCAATTTAGTAGTATTTAGAAGTTGTCTTATTGATGAAAATCGGCTGATGTCAATCACTTCTGGCTCAGGTACTACAGGATCCAAGTTCACTACACTAACCTCGGCGATACTGTACTGTTTCTGTTCAGGCCAATCCTTAGTGAGTAACCATTTAGGACCTTTAAACCACAAATTATCTTTGATCAGTCTCCTTACGGTCGAACCTCTTGAGAGCAGATCAGCTGAATTTTGTTTGTAGAACACATGCATGAATTTAAATTTGGAAGACAGCTCTTTAATAGTCTTCACTCTATTACGGACGAAAGGAATTTTACTGTCTTCCTTCCCTATCCAGTAAAGACAAATCTCACTGTCAGTCCATATGTAAATATCCTCAAACTGAGTATCAAGAGTAATGGTTATATACCTGGCCAATTTAGTTCCTACTTCTATGGAAGCCAATTCCATTTGAGGTAGGGTTCTTTCTTTAATTGGCGCAACTCTGGCTTTGGACATTATAATCTTACTATCCTCTCCTGTTGCGCAATAAGCTACTGCTCCATAGGCCCTTTGAGAAGCATCACAAAATATGTGTAAGTGAGACTTCTCATTACTGTTTATTTTCCTGGGAATACATATGCTTGATGTAGTTTCAAACTCCTTTCTAATCTGTTCCCATTGTTCCACATATGTCTCACCTAATTCAGTGTCCCAGTCTAACTTTTCTCGCCAAGCCTCCTGTACTAAACATTTGCCCCTAATAACTATAGGACTGACCAATCCTAATGGGTCAAATAGCTTGGAAACCTGACTTAACAAGGACCTCTTGGTGAGAGTGACATCAGAGAACTTAACTGGTTTCAAACTTATTACATCCGCTGTTGTATCCCAATTAAGACCTAACACATTTTGAGTTTTGGGAATGTCAGAATCTGGATAGTCCTCTTGTATTTTATTCCTCAAAAGCGGTGAATTTGTATTCCAGCTCTGTAACGGCAAATTTGCCTTCCCACATTCGGAATTGGCTACTTCATAAGCCTTCAAGACTTCCGATTCTGTATCAGCAACACCTTGCAAATTATCCATATAAAAAGCCTGCCCTATTTCTGGACATTTGGCATTTTCAAAATGATGCTTTAGAGTGTTGCAAAGTAGGAAAGGACTAGCACAAGAGCCAAAAAGCACCGATCGGAAACAGTAAGTTTTCAATGGACTATCCTCATTTTGAGGATCATGAGGCCAGAGGAACTTTGTAAATTTCCTATCCTCATCTCTCAGTCCCATTCTGAGAAAAGCCTTACTAATGTCGCTGTGTAAGCGTAAGGTTTCTCTCTAAATCTTAGTAACACATTCTCTAACTTCTCTGTTAGTGTAGGTCCAGAGTATAGGCAATCGTTCAAGCTAGCTGATCCCTTGGACGCTTTACTACTACAGTTGAATACTATCCTTATGGGAGTAGTTACTGAATCCTTGCTTACAGCATGATGTGGTAAGTAGTGTCCTTCTTTGTGGTTAACAGGGTATTGTACCTCTTCTATAAATTTATTCTTCAATTGATCCTTTATAATATTATCATATAGGATCAGATGTTCTGGTTTATCTCTCAACTTTCTTAGAAGAGAATTTAACTGAGCTTTAGCTGGTTGGTAATTTGTTGGTAACTCTGAGTGGTTTAGTTTCCATGGTAATCCTACCCAATACTGTCCATCCTTAAATTCCACAGACTGATTATACAAGTCCAAAGTTATTTTATCTTCAGGGGTTGGTTCTTCAGAGTGTATACCTATACTGTCTAGGTCCCACAGTTTGTGTACAGGTTCAATGTTTTCATCCAACAAGTCATTTCTGTGAGTAGGTTCTAATTCTGCACCTATTCTAGCTACCATCAATGACTGTGTGGGGGTAACAAACACTGAGTCTACTAGTTTGGCCTCTCCTTTAACTTGTTTTGGAAAAGGCAACTGACCCATAATAAGGTTACCTCCTGGACTCTTGAACAACTGTACCTTATTCCTTTTGAAAGTCCTATGTAGGAATCTTCCACAATAATCAGAACCAATTATCATTTTTATGGGACCCACAGTATCTGATTCAACATTCCGTTTAGCCAACTTTATCCCTGAGCTTTGTAGATAATCAGAGGTTTCCTTCAATCCCTTTATGTATATACTTGTCTCCATAGTATCAAGCACAGCTGCTGTTATACGGCATTTATATCTGCCTAATTGTAATACAGGTCTAACTAAATCAAAAGACTGAGCCTTCATAGTTGTCAAGAATCCTGTAATGGCTAGATTTACCTTGCCGATAACTGGTAACTTTAATTTCTTCACAATGTCTGCAGAAATGAAAGTTTTCTGAGCACCCGTATCAAACAGGGTACATACTAATTGGTTTCTATTTTCAAACAATACTTTCACATCTGCTATTGGTACTGCAGCTGGCATTACTAATGGAGCATTCCCTTTTGCAATTGTCATATTGACGCTTGCAGGTTTAGGAACCTCAATTTTCATCCTAGGGCATAAAGCACTATGATGATGATCCTTTTTGCATTTAAAGCAAAGATTTAATTTAATCTTACAGTCCGCGGCAGTATGTTCGGAGTTCATACAGATTATACAACACCCCAGTTCCTGAAGCTTCCCTACTCTAGAAGCATAATCAGGGTAGTGTTGACAAAATACACTGGAATGTTGCTCACCACAAAAGACACAAACTTTCCTGTCTTTTACCATGGAAGGTTTTATTTCCTTAATATCTTCAGCATGTCTATTCCTAATCTTTAATACTTTATCCTCGGCCTTTGTGCTGCTAAGGAAAGTACCTATCTCTTCTTTAGGCACATACTTAGTCTTCTCTGACTTAACTTTCCCAATCAGTTGGTTAATGGGTTTTTTCTTTACTTCAGTCTTCTGTTTGACCTCAGTAGTGTTTAATGTTCCTTGCAAATGTTTACAGAGTTGCATCAAGCCTTCCTCTATCTCTTCACAGGAGAAATTATCCTTCTGGTACCTACCATACAAAGCACCCTTGGTTTTCGGTGGTAGCTTTAAGGACACAATTCTTGAAAGCACCCAATCTGATGTTTTAATATCTTCGTAAGTACCTACGGCCTTTAAATTACAACTTAGTGCAATTCTAAATTTTTGCAAGGAATCAAAATCGTGCCTAGGCGTGGGTAATTCTATTAGAGCCCGCAATAATTGATTTATAATTTGTTCCCTGTCTTCGTAATTTTGTCTAAGGATGGTCAAAGCCACTTCATAGTTATTTTCTTCTACTGGTAATTCTTTTATCAGTTGATATGGTGTTCCCTTGACCTGTCCTAACAAATAAGTAAGTTTGGTGACTTTAGGGAGATCTGTTCTATCGTGTACCAAATATTTGAACTGATCCCAGAAAGATTTCCAGTTCTGCTCTCCATCAAATTCCGGAAGCGTTATTTGTGGTAACACAGCTCTAGCCACAACTTGTGTTTCCGTGGCAGTGTCAGCTAATATTGACTCTAGTGTCTTTACTACAGTTAAGTATTCTTCTAATTTGTCTTCAAATTTCGTAGTTTCTGACTCTAAGAGTTCCTTATTCTCAGCCTTTACTATAGCCGCTTCTAAAGTTAAGTAACTCTCTTCATACTTACTCCATCGATCTTTCAGAATATTTAGGAGACTATTTATTCTCTCCTTGGACAGAGGTATTTGGTCCAGCGACTGGTTACAATCATTTATGGCTCTAGTTACCCATCCTGCCTTACTACTAGAAGATCTTTGCAATAAAGAAACAGACATGTTGACGGAGTTCTAATTTAATTATGAATTCCAACCACAATTTTACCTCAACTTAATGATTTGATTATTTTAAATTTTGAAGAGGGTAGGGATTAAGTCCTCATTGTGCAAATTATCCCCTCTCCCAATTTCGTAATATTCATTATAGCTCAGCTAATTATTATTTTAATTTTTGAGGAGTGTAGGGATTAGGTCTATAATTTCAACCTATCCCCCAGGGTTATTAAACCTCTAGGGTTTTATTTCATCCCCACACTCAATTGCCAAAACACCCATATTCCCAGAGCTCAGAATTTATTACCTCAATACTCCATAGGCCCACCCATAGCTTGTACAGCATAGAACTCTCCTTTCTTATGTTCTACATAATTTATAAATTTCTGCAGAATTGCTTCCCTACCATGATGGTTCCAATGTATACCATCAGATTTCAACATTGCTTGGAAGGGCTTGGCATTAAAATGTATGAAATCCCTTCCCTTCCTGGCCCGTTGCAACTTCCGGTTTACAGCTCTGCTAATTTATATGTTCCATAACAAACTGGAGAGCCATATGGCAGGTTCCTTGGCTCGAGCAGGGTTATGGCTACTGAGGATTTACAAGAGCCCTCTATGGCTCCTACCACTGCTAAAATATTCTCCACAACTTCATTGACCTCCACGTCCTCATGGATATCATTTCCTCCAAGGAAAAGGACCGTACGGTCATGCTCCCAGTCTAGTACGGCATTCAGCCTTTCATCTTCAGAGAAAGCGCTTGCCGTTCCTCCCGGAGCTCTATAGACACGTACGTCCACGTCTTCCACTTCAACCGAACGTGGTAGTAAACTGTGCCCCACAAAAGCAACTTTAAACACATTCAGCGCCTCGGCACACATTGGTTTTCCTCACTCGGGGCACCAAAAATGTGAAAAATGTTGATTAATTCTGGTAAACAAATCTGGGCCCTCTTTCTGGGCAGCAAAATGTAAAAACTGTTTAATGTATACAACTCGGTATCCCTGCCGGGACACCGCTATGCAAGAATTTTCTCGCTACACAACTCGTAGGTCGTTACTCCTCCCTAAAGTCTAAATCAAACAAGTCTCAGAGTTAAGTGATATGTAAATTAAATTTAACTCACCTACAATACTATCTTCTAATCTATCTCTTCGCTAATCCCCCCTTGAATTGGCCAATTCGTAAAGGTTACTTAGCTATATGAAGAGGGAGTGATCGTTAACCGATGACGATGAGGCTGCCTGGTAGAGTTGCTTGGGCAAGCAAGCGTCCTTATGGTGTGTATGTACAACGTGCTGACTCCACGAGAGCTAGGAGCAGAGTGAGTGAACGCAGCAATTCTACCTCCCTCATAGAATGGTAGGTTGCCAACTTTGTTATTTACAGTACTAAATACAGTCAAATTACATCATGATTTGTACAGGGGAAATCTAACAAATTAATCTTAGTTCCACTTAAACTAAAGTTAGACCAATTATTCCCTTTAACTATGTAAATATCTTAATTCCACATCTGACTTAACAGGGGAATCTTTCCCTGCTTGCCACGTCACCTATCGCGCAGACGCAGCTTAGGTCAGTGGAAAATACCACATAATTACATGTATTTACAATGCATAGTTGTCCTCAGGGGTTAAATGCAGTAGCATTTAATTTATCAATAACAAGAATTATTAAAGAGAACGTCGTTTCTGGGTTATTAAAACCGCTTGAATAATTAACAACAGTCTCTACGTCCTCTGCCTTTAACCAGGGATAAACTATGATAAATTTAGAGAGCGCAACTGCTCTGGGGGAAAATATTTCCCACAACACGTATGAATGCATACATGTTTTAGTTAGGCTTATTCATAAAGCAAGTCATTCAGTTTGTATATCTATCTATCTATCTATAGCCCGACGCCCTAATCCCGCAAAGGGTGGCCGCAGACAAAACGCCTCCAAGTCACTCTGTCACCCACCATTTGACTCCCCTCCCCCCAACTCACCCCCCCCTCCCTCATATACCTCTCAACTCCATCCCTCCACCTCATCCTCGGTCTACCCCTCCCTCTCCCTCCCTCCACCTCACCTACATACACCCTCTTAGTCAGTCTTTCATTCTCCATTCTCTCCACATGTCCAAACCACCTCAGTGTATTTCTCCTAATCTTTTCAACCACATCCACATCTACCCCACAACGTTCCTTCACTTCTTCATTCGTCAACCTGTCCCTCCACGTCACTCCACATGCTCCTCTCAAGTAACTCATTTCCACTGCTCTCACTCTTGACTTGTTCCCCTCTTGCAATGTCCACGCCTCGCTTCCATACGTCAGGGTAGGGATCACAATACCATCATGCAGTGACTTCTTAACTTCCATACTCACCTCCCTATTTCTCATCACTGCTTTCAGTGTACCAACAACCTTTCTTCCCTGCTGTACCCTTTCACGTACTTCATCCCCCAAAGTTCCATCCTTACTCATCACACTACCCAAGTACTTGAATGCACTCACATTCTCCATATCCTCACCATCCAACCTCACTGCACACTCTGTGACTTCATTCCTCTCAAACACCATATTTTTACTTTTGTTTACATTAACTTTCAGCTTCCTCCTCCTACACACTGTCCCAAATTCATTCACCAAACCTTGCAACTCCCATTCATCTTCACTCAACAATACTGTATCATCAGCAAACAGTAACACCGGAAGCTTCCAAATCTCACCCTCATTCATTAGGGCCACCCCCACATCCACTGCCCTACCTTGTACCTCCTATACAACCCCATCCATATATATATTAAACAGCCATGGAGACATTACACACCCCTGTTTCAGTCCCACATTGAGATCAAAGAACTCACTCAGCTCACCATCCACTTGCACCGTAGCCCTAGCTCCCTCGTACATACTCTTCACAGCACTCAACAATCTATATATACAGTCTATATATATATACAGTCTGTATATATATATATATATATATATATATATATATATATATATGAAATCTATCTATCTATCTATTGCCAGACGCCTCAATCCCGTTTGGGGTGGCCACAAACAAATTGCCTCCAAGTCACCCTGTCCCCCGCCATTTCACTGCCCTGCTCCCAACTCACACCCCCCTCTCTCATGTACCTCTCCACCCCATCCCTCCATCTCATCCTCGGCCTCCCCTTCCCTCTTCCCCCCTCCACCTCACTCACATACACTCTCTTCGTCAGTCTTTCACCCTCCATCCTCTCCACATGGCCAAACCACCTCAGTGTGTTCCTCATAACGCTTCCTATCACATCCACATCCACACCACAACGTTCCTTTATATCCTCATTCGTCAGCCTGTCTCTCCATGTGACTCCACAAGCTACTCTTAAATAACTCATTTCCACTGCTCTCACTCTTGACTTGTGTCCTTCCAACAACGTCCAAGCTTCACTTCCGTACGTTAGAGTTGGTATCACAATACTGTCATGCAGTAACCTTTTCACTTCCATGCTCACTTCCCTGTTTCTTATCACTGCTTTCAAAGAACCAGCAACCTTTCTTCCCTGCTGTACCCTTTCAAGCGCTTCACCCTCCAAACATCCATCCTTACTCATCACACTACCCAAGTACTGTACTTAAACGTACTCACATTTTCCAATTCCTCACCATCCAACCTCGCTGTACATTCACTTACTTCACCTCTCTCAAAGACCATCACTTTACTCTTCCCTACATTCACTTTTAGATTCCGTTTCTTACACACTCTCCCAAACTCATCCACCAAGCCTTGCAGCTCCCCTTCATCTTCACTCAACAACACAGTATCATCTGCAAACAACAGTACAGGGAGTTTCCAAACATTATCCTCTCTCACCAGGGCCACTCCAACATCCACAACCCTACCTTGTACCTCTTTTATTGCCCCATCCATGTACAGATTGAACAACCATGGAGACATGACACATCCCTGTTGCAACCCAACTTTCAAAGAGAAAAATTCACTTAGTTCACCATCCACACGCACTGCAGCCTTCGCACCATCGTACATACTCCTCACAGCATACAACATCTACTCCATATATTCTTAACACTTTCCACAATCCTTGTCTATCCACCCTGTCATATGCTTTCTCCAAATCCATGAAAGCCTCATACAACTTCTCTCCCTTATCTAGAAACTTTTCCACTAAAGATCTAAGAATGAATATCTGAATTATAATAGCTAATTACTATAATTAAAAGTATAAAATGTTAGTTTATTAGTGTATTACTTCAAACTAACTTCTATTAGTGTATTACTTAAACCAACTTCTGTTTTAATTTCAGTACACATATTTGAATACAGTGAAAAGTAAAGATTATATTCATTTACCAGAATATACTGTATTAAATTTTAAATCAGCGCTGACTTTGCACTGCCTAGTAATACAAAAATGCATCAGCATCTCTGTCCGAGGCTGTCTGTTGAAGGTAGCTATCTCTTTATTTTCTTGAAAGACCAAAGGCTTCTGCTTGCTTATATACTGTGAGGCAAACTATTTCAGTCCTTTGCTGCAGCGTAGAAAATGTACTGTATATTCTTGTCCCCTAATGCTTGGTGTAGTGAAATTTAATATACTGCCTCTTGTATTATGTTGAGCACAAGCCTCAGATCATACAACATTTTCCCTTAGATATCCAGTGGCAACATTGTAATAGATTTTATTCACATTGTACAGTCTTAGCGGCATAGCTGTATCTGCTACCTATAATATTCCAAGTTTATTTGGTTCTTGGCAGCTTACATGTGACATAGGTTCTAGATTCATAATATACCTTATTACTTTATTTTGAAGGACTTGGAGCTTCTGTTCTGATTTTTTGCTGAGGGCAGAGTACCATGCTGATATCACATAGGCCTACTCTGTGTGGCATTGTACGATTGCCTGACACAGAGTCCTCTTTGTTGCTGTTGGCAAGCTTCCTGTCTGTCTGTATAGGAATTTTTATCTGCTGGTAGATTTGTTTATTACTGACTCCATTATTTCATCCTTCAACATAGTAACATCCAGTCTAAGTCCTAAATACTTCACAACAGGTACAGCTGAAATATCAGTTGAATCACACTTTATTTGGAAATTCTCCTCTGCCTGTAGTTTTCATTTTGAACCAAATAATATGGATTCTGTCTTCCTCATATGTAGTGATAGTGTATTGTCTATGAGCCATTTTTGACAGGATTCAAGCTTTTTGGACGGTGTGTGATATTACTTTAGGATCCTTTCCAGATACAAGAAGTACACTGTCATCCATGTATATCATAAGTTTGCAGGTGACACTCAGAATCATGTGATTGACATAGCATAAAAATAGCAGTGGACCTAGAATACTTCCCTGAGGCACCCCACAACTTATATTCATCAATTCTGAGTCTGCTTCATCAGCTTTTATTCTTTGTTTTCAGTTGCTGAGGTATGATCTGAACCAATCAACAGATCCTATGCCCATCACAGAGAATGCTATGTTCAGCTCTATCTAATGCTTTCTGAAGATCTAACAGAACCATACCTGTGGATTCACCTCTAGACATGTTTGAACTTATATAGTCTGTAAGGTGAATGAGGCATGTTTCTGTGGAGTATACTCCCTGAAGCCTGACTGAAATTTATACAAAATGCCTTTTTTATTTAGGTAGGTTGTAATTTGTTTATAAACAGCCCTTTCCAGGATCTTCGACACTATGTACAGTAGCTATATGGTACTAACTGGTCTGTAATTAAGTCTTGTCACTCTTTTTATGAAGAGGTGTTACTAGTACTTCTTTGAGTTCATCTGGTACTGTGCTAGTGTCTACCGACAGGTTAATCAGATGTGTTAAGGGTCCTGCGATTTCCATACTCCATCCTTCAGATATCTAGCTGGTATTCTATCTAGTCCGGTGCTCAAGTAATTGTGTTTAGATTATGTAGTTCCTGATAGTTCTCGGTAAGTGTATCTCTATCCATTTACTTTCTAGGTTACCATGCTTTAAATCTTCACGGATCTTATAAGATAGTTTGTTACTAAGATACACACAACTCCCCCATGCCTGTTACGGTCATTCCTAACTATGGAATAATTGTCTATACAACTTCACCATTTCCTACAGTAGAGTGAAGCCACATCTCAGATGTACAGTATAAGACAGAACTCTGTTCCCTCTTTTGTCCGATGTATAAGTGCAACTGACAAAGCATAATGGAAGGCTTGCTACGCCCACATTGTCACTGGTGGCAAGCCTGACAGCAGTGCAGCTCCATCTGTCGGGCTGGTTCAGAACTAGGCTCGAAAACCACTATGCGATATTAAAGGGCCATACCCTCAACACTTGCACATATGGGAATCATTGTCAGTCAGCGAGTACCATGATGTTCGTCCTTCACCACATGTTTTCACCAAATTTAAGGAACCGAGTTTTGTCTTATACTGTACACAGTAAATATAGGGTAGCTGCGTTACATTTAGTAGTGAATAATTTCAGTTCTGCCAGTTTTGGTTACTTCAAAAGTTATACCCTATTAAAACACATAGTGGGCATATTTCTTTAGATTTGTCTTTCTTTATTTTTTCTCTTTCAGACCACTGAGACCAGTGCAAAAGACTATGAAAAGCTAAATGAGCCAAGTACTCAGGAATTGTTGCAACAATGGGCTGTGTGGGAAATATTTTCCCCCAGAGCAGTTGCGCTCTCTAAATTTATCATAGTTTATCCCTGGTTAAAGGCAGAGGACGTAGAGACTGTTGTTAATTATTCAAGCGGTTTTAATAACCCAGAAACGACGTTCTCTTTAATAATTCTTGTTACTGATAAATTAAATGCTACTGCATTTAACCCCTGAGGACAACTATGCATTGTAAATACATGTAATTATGTGGTATTTTCCACTGACCTAAGCTGCGTCTGCGCGATAGGTGACGTGGCAAGCAGGGAAAGATTCCCCTGTTAAGGCAGATGTGGAATTAAGATATTTACATAGTTAAAGGGAATAATTGGTCTAACTTTAATTTAAGCGGAACTAAGATTAATTTGTTAGATTTGCCCTGTACATATCATGATGTAATTTAACTGTATTTAGTACTGTAAATAACTAAAAGTTGGCAACCTACCATTCTATGAGGGAGGTAGAATTGCCGCGTTCACTCACTCTGTTCCTAGTCGCTCTCAAGCTAGGTTGTATATACGCACCATAAGGACGCTTGCTTGCTCAAGCAACTCTACCAGGCAGCCTCATCGTCATCGGTTATCGATCACTCCCTCTTCACTAGCTAAGTATCCTTTACGAATTGGCCAATTCAAAGGGGGATTAGCTATGAGGTAGAAGAGAAATAGTTATTGTAGGTGAGTTAAGGTTAAGTTACGTTTCACCTAACTCTATGAGACTTGTTTGATTTACTTAAGAACAACTTTATAAACGAGTAACGACCTACGAGTTGTTTACCATTAAACATTTCTCACATTGTGGTGTCCAGAAAGAGGGCCCCGATTGGTTTAACAGAATTACTCTACATTTTTCACATTTGTGGTGCCCCGACCGAGTGAGGAAAACCGATGTGTGCCGAGGCGCTGAATGTGTTTAAAGTTGCTTTTGTGGGGCATAGTTTACTACCACATTCGGTTGAAGTGGAAGACGTGGACGTACGTGTCTATAGGGCTCCGGGAGGAAAGGCAAGCTTTTTCTCTGAAGATGAAAGGCTGAATGCCGTACTAGACTGAGAGCATGACCGTACGGTCCTTTTCCTTGGAGGAAATGATATCCATGAGGACGTGGAGGTCAATGAAGTTGTGGAGAATATTTTAGCAGTGGTAGGAGCCATAGAGGGCTCTTGTAAATCCTCAGTAGCCATAACCCTCCTCGAGCCAAGGAACCTGCCATATGGCTCTCCAGTTTGTTATGGAACATATAAATTAGTTAGCAGAGCTGTGAACCGAAGTTTGCAACGGGCCAGGAAGGGAAGGGATTTCATACATTTTAATGCCAAGCCCTTCCAAGCAATGTTGAAATCTGATGGTATACATTGGAACCATCATGGTAGGGAAGCGGTTCTGCAGAAATTTATAAATTATGTAGAACATAAGAAAGGAGAGTTCTATGCTGTACAAGCTATGGGTGGGCCTATGGAGTATTGAGGTAATAAATTCTGAGTTCTGGGAATATGGGTGTTTTGGCAATTGAGTGTGGGGATGAAATAAAACCCTTGAGGTTTAATAACCCTGGGGAATAGGTTAAAAGTATAGACCTAATCCCTACACTCCTCAAAACTAAATAATTAGCTGAACTGTAATGAATATTACGAAATTGGGAGAGGGGATAATTTGTACAATGAGGACTTAATCCCTACCCTCTTCAAAATTTAAAATAATCAAATCATTACTAAGTTGAGGTAAAATTGTGGTTGGAATTCATAATTAAATTATTAAATTAGAACTCCGTCAACATGTCTGTTTCTTTATTGCAAAGATCTTCTAGTAGTAAGGCAGGATGGGTAACTAGAGCCATAAATGATTGTAACCAGTCGTTTGACCAAATACCTCTGTCCAAGGAGAGAATAAATAGTCTCCTAAATATTCTGAAAGATCGATGGAGTAAGTACGAAGAGAGTTACTTAACTTTAGAAGCGGCTATAGTAAAGGCTGAGAATAAGGAACTCTTAGAGTCAGAAACTACGAAGTTTGAAGACAAATTAGAAGAATACTTAACTGTAGTAAAGACACTAGAGTCAAAATTAGCTGACACTGCCGCGGAAACACAAGTTGTGGCACAGCAGAGTAGAGCTGTGTTACCACAAATAACGCTTCCGGAATTTGATGGAGAGCAGAACTGGAAATCTTTCTGGGATCAGTTCAGATATTTGGTACACGATAGAACAGATCTCCCTAAAGTCACCAAACTTACATATTTGTTAGGACAGGTCAAAGGAACACCATATCAACTGATAAAAGAATTACCAGTAGAAGAAAATAACTATGAAGTGGCTTTGACCATCCTTAGACAAAATTACGAAGACAGGGAACAAATTATAAATCATTTATTGCGGGCTCTAATAGAATTACCCACGCCTAGGCACGATTTTGATTCCTTGCAAAAATTTAGAATTGCACTAAGTTGTAATTTAAAGGCCTTAGGTACTTACGAAGATATTAAGACATCAGACTGGGTGCTTTCAAGAATTGTGTCCTTAAAGCTACTACCGAAAACCAAGGATGCTTTGTATGGTAGGTACCAGAAGGATAATTTCTCCTGTGAAGAGATAGAGGAGGGCTTTATGCAGCTCTGTAAACATTTGCAAGGAACATTAAACACTACTAAGGTCAAACAGAAGACTGAAGTAAGGAAAAAACCCACTAACCAACTGATAGGGAAAGTTAAGTCAGAGAAGACTAAGTATGTGCCTAAAGAAGAGATAGGTACTTTCCTTAGCAGCACAAAGGCCGAGGATAAAGTATTAAAGATTAGGAATAGACATGCTGAGGATATTAAGGAAATAAAACCTTCCATGGTAAAAGACAGGAAAGTTTGTGTCTTTTGTGGTGAGCAACATTCCAGTGTATTTTGTCAACACTACCCTGATTATGCTTCTAGAGTAGGGAAGCTTCAGGAACTGGGGTGTTGTATAATCTGTATGAACTCCGAACATGCTGCCGCGGACTGTAAGACTAAATTAAATCTTTGCTTTAAATGCAAAAAAGATCATCATCATAGTGCTTTATGCCCTAGGATGAAAATTGAGGTTCCTAAACCTGCAAGCGTCAATATGACAATTGCAAAAGGGAATGCTCCATTAGTAATGCCATCTGCAGTACCAATAGCAGATGTGAAAGTATTGTTTGAGAATAGAAACCAATTGGTATGTACCCTGTTTGATACGGGTGCTCAGAAAACTTTCATTTCTGCAGACATTGTGAAGAAATTAAAGTTACCACTTATCGGCAAGGTAAATCTAGCCATTACAGGATTCTTGACAACTAGGAAGGCTCAGTCTTTTGATTTAGTTAGACCTGTAATACAATTAGGCAGATATAAATGCCGTATAACAGCAGCTGTGCTTGATACTATGGTGACAAGTATATACACAAAGGGATTGAAGGAAACCTCTGATCATCTGCAAAGCTCAGGGATAAAGTTGGCTAAACGGAATGTTGAATCAGATACTGTGGGTCCCATAAAAATGATAATTGGTTCTGATTATTGTGGAAGATTCCCACATAGGACTTTCAAAAGGAATAAGGTACAGTTGTTCAAGAGTCCAGGAGGTAACCTTATTATGGGTCAGTTGCCTTTTCCAAAACAAGTTAAAGGAGAAGCCAAACTAGTAGACTCAGTCTTTGTTACCCCCACACAGTCATTGATGGTAGCTAGAATAGGTGCAGAATTAGAACCTACTCAGATAAATGACTTGTTGGATGAAAACATTGAACCTGTACACAAACTGTGGGACCTAGACAGTATAGGTATACACTCTGAGGAACCAACCCCTGAAGATATTATAACTTTGGATCTGTATAATCAGTCTGTGGAATTTAAGGATGGACAGTATTGGATAGGATTACCATGGAAACTAAACCACTCAGAGTTACCAACAAATTACCAAGCAGCTAAAGCTCAGTTAAATTCTCTTCTAAGAAAGTTGAGAGATAAACCAGAACATCTGACCCTATATGATAATATTATAAAGGATCAATTGAAGAATAAATTTATAGAAGAGGTAGAATACCCTGTTAACCACAAAGAAGGACATTACTTACCACATCATGCTGTAAGCAAGGATTCAGTAACTACTCCCATAAGGATAGTATTCAACTGTAGTAGTAAAGCGTCCCAGGGATCAGCTAGCTTGAACGATTGCCTATACTCTGGACCTACACTAACAGAGAAGTTAGGGAATGTGTTACTAAGATTTAGAGAGAAACCTTACGCTTACACAGCAGACATTAGTAAGGCTTTTCTCAGAATAGGACTGAGAGATGATGATAGGAAATTTACAAAATTCCTCTGGCCTCATGATCCTCAAATTAAGGATAGTCCATTGAAAACTTACTGTTTCCGATCGGTGCTCTTTGGCTCTTGTGCTAGTCCTTTTCTACTTTGCAACACTTTAAAGCATCATTTTGAAAATGCCAAATGTCCAGAAATAGGGCAGGCTTTTTATATGGATAATTTGCAAGGTGTTGCTGATACAGAATCGGAAGTCTTGAAGGCTTATGAAGTAGCCAATTCCGAATGTGGGAAGGCAAATTTGCCGTTACAGAGCTGGAATACAAATTCACCGCTTTTGAGGAATAAAATACAAGAGGACTATCCAGATTCTGACATTTCCAAAATTCAAAATGTGTTAGGTCTTAACTGGGATACAACAGCTGATGTAATAATTTTGAAACCAATTAAGTTCTCTGATGTCACTCTCACAAAGAGGTCCTTGTTAAGTCAGGTTTCCAAGCTATTTGACCCATTAGGATTGGTCAGTCCTATAGTTATTAGGGGCAAATGTTTAGTACAGGAGGCTTGGCGAGAAAAGTTAGACTGGGACACTGAATTAGGTGAGACATATGTGGAACAATGGGAACAGATTAGAAAGGAGTTTGAAACTACATCAAGCATATGTATTCCCAGGAAAATAAACAGTAATGAGAAGTCGCACTTACACATATTTTGTGATGCTTCTCAAAAGGCTTATGGAGCAGTAGCTTATTGCGCAACAGGAGAGGATAGTAAGATTATAATGTCCAAAGCCAGAGTTGCGCCAATTAAAGAAAGAACCCTACCTCAAATGGAATTGGCTTCCATAGAAGTAGGAACTAAATTGGCCAGGTATATAACCACTACTCTTGATACTCAGTTTGAAGACATTTACATATGGACTGACAGTGAGATTTGTCTTTACTGGATAGGGAAGGAAGACAGTAAAATTCCTTTCGTCCGTAATAGAGTGAAGACTATTAAAGAGCTGTCTTCCAAATTGAAATTCATGCATGTGTCCTCCAAACAAAATCCAGCTGATCTGCTCTCGAGGGGTTCGACCGTAAGGAGACTGATCAAAGATAATTTGTGGTTTAAAGGTCCTAAATGGTTACTCACTAACGATTGGCCTGAACAGAAACAGTACAGTATTGCTGAGATTAGTGCAGTGAACTTGGATCCTGTAGTACCTGAGCCAGAAGTGATTGTCATCAGCCGATTTTCATCAATAAGACAACTTCTAAATACTACTAAATTGGTTGTTGAATTTTTGAATAAGAAGGTTGGGTTTCAGGAATTAGATCCCCTAGAATACTGGCTGAAAAGAGTACAAAGAAATTCTTACGGGGAAATATATAAACTTTTAGGCCAAGACACTGGAAAAGGGAATAAGCTGATGAAGAATTTAGGCTTGTTCTTAGACGGAAAGGGTCTGATAAGATGTCGAGGCCGATTGGTAAAGGCTGACTTGCCCATCCAAACCAAACATCCCATTTTATTACCTAAGAGTGGGTGCTTTGTACAACTTATTATAAAGGAAGCCCATGATTCCACTCTCCATGGAGGTGTACCGCAGACCTTAGCCCAAATTCGGGAAAGGTACTGGATTCCTAAGAGTAGACAGGTTATTAAAAAATATCTCAAAAACTGCATCATTTGTAGGAGGTATGAGCAGAGACCTTTTAACTACCCTGGACCACCAGCCCTACCGAAGGAAAGGGTGTGCATAAGTCGGCCCTTTCATATAACAGGAGTGGACTACACAGGGGCTATAACTGTTACGGGTGAAGAAACTCCCCATAAAGTTTACATTTGTTTATTTACTTGTGCCTACACAAGGGCAGTCCATCTAGAATTAGCGGAAGACCTAAGCTCAGAGACATTCCTCAATGTCTTTCGCAGATTTGCCGCTAGAAGGTCTTGTCCTGGCAAGTTAATAAGCGACAACGGAACTAATTTCGTTGGAGCAGCTCCCTTACTGTTGAACATAATGAACGACCCGAAGGTTAAGTCGGCGCTGGGAATCAGAAATTGTATTTGGCAGTTCACAGCTCCAAGAGCTCCATGGCAAAATGGATTTACCGAAAGAATGATTGGTATTGTCAAGAACGGATATCCAGGAAGAAGTTGATGATCCTAACATAGAAAATAATGATTTAGGACAACACCTTCGGGAGGGATATCAACGTCTGAAAAGGGTGCTGGATACGTGGAATAGACATTGGAGCGAAGATTATCTTTTGAGCCTACGAGAGAGGTTTTATGGAGCTCAAGCTGCCAGCAACAAATCAGTTATTAACATAGGAGATGTGGTCTTAGTGAAGACTGAACAGCCAAGATCCCAGTGGCCATTAGCTAAAGTGATCTCCACACACCCAGATTCTGAAGGGGTGCTGAGACTCTTAAAAATAAAATGCAGGGGACATACCAGTATAAAAACTATTGATAAACTGGTACCCCTTGAGTTAGCAACCACTCCGGATTCAGAGAATGGTGAAGATCAAACGGGTCAAGAGGCGCGA
This sequence comes from Coenobita brevimanus, assembly GCF_032717465.1. Lineage (NCBI taxonomy): Eukaryota > Metazoa > Arthropoda > Malacostraca > Decapoda > Coenobitidae > Coenobita > Coenobita brevimanus. The sequence goes on along the minus strand of NC_136957.1, from coordinate 27,052,457 downwards.
CCTAGTAGGGCCGCAGCACAGGGTTCTCGAGAATTATGGAGGGAACTCTTGGCTAAGGGTCATATTACATGATACAACGTATCATTTTCCGCCGGCCCCAAAACTGTGGGAAATATTTTCCCCCAGAGCAGTTGCGCTCTCTAAATTTATCATAGTTTATCCCTGGTTAAAGGCAGAGGACGTAGAGACTGTTGTTAATTATTCAAGCGGTTTTAATAACCCAGAAACGACGTTCTCTTTAATAATTCTTGTTATTGATAAATTAAATGCTACTGCATTTAACCCCTGAGGACAACTATGCATTGTAAATACATGTAATTATGTGGTATTTTCCACTGACCTAAGCTGCGTCTGCGCGATAGGTGACGTGGCAAGCAGGGAAAGATTCCCCTGTTAAGGCAGATGTGGAATTAAGATATTTACATAGTTAGAGGGAATAATTGGTCTAACTTTAATTTAAGTGGAACTAAGATTAATTTGTTAGATTTGCCCTGTACATATCATGATGTAATTTAACTGTATTTAGTACTGTAAATAACTAAAAGTTGGCAACCTACCATTCTATGAGGGAGGTAGAATTGCCGCGTTCACTCACTCTGTTCCTAGTCGCTCTCAAGCTAGGTTGTATATACGCACCATAAGGACGCTTGCTTGCTCAAGCAACTCTACCAGGCAGCCTCATCGTCATCGGTTATCGATCACTCCCTCTTCACTAGCTAAGTATCCTTTACGAATTGGCCAATTCAAAGGGGGATTAGCTATGAGGTAGAAGAGAAATAGTTATTGTAGGTGAGTTAAGGTTAAGTTACGTTTCACCTAACTCTATGAGACTTGTTTGATTTACTTAAGAACAACTTTATAAACGAGTAACGACCTACGAGTTGTTTACCATTAAACATTTCTCACATTGTGGTGTCCAGAAAGAGGGCCCCGATTGGTTTAACAGAATTACTCTACATTTTTCACAGGCTGTAAATTTTAAAGTTCCTCACACCAGTCTAAATGCTCTCTTAAAAATACTAAGAGAAAAATGATACATCACTTCCAGCAGATGCTCGGACGTTACTGAAAACACCGACTGACCTTTCTTCATCATTTAAAGAAATCTCTGATGGTCAGTACTTCCACTTTGGATTACTCAGATCTTTAGACTGTTATCTATCCAAATATGAAAATGCAGACTCATTAAACTTATTTGTGGATTTTGAAGTGTCCATGAAGGTTAACTGCGATGGAATTCCCTTACATAAAAGCTCAAAGAATCAGTTTTGGCCTATTCTTGTTCAGTTTTCATGTGAAGGACTTCCAAATCAGAATTCTCCTCAGATTGTTGGTCTCTTTCATGGTACCTCTAAACCTACCAGTGTCGAAGAGTACTTAAGCAGTTTTATCATTGAATTGGAGACTGTTCTATCTGATGGCTACCGATACAAGGATCGTCTTATACCTGTTAAGTTGTCTTGCTTCATCTGTGATGCACCTGCTAGACAGTTTTTAAAGGTAATTACATCACACAGTGGGTATCATGGTTGTGAAAGGTGCCAACAAAGTGGGATATATGAATCGGGTACAGTCGTTTTTCCAGAGCTGAACAAACCTCCTCGCACAGATATGAACTTTTTAAATCAGAGTGATGAGGACCATCATAAAGGTACTTCACCATTAGTTAGAGTAAAAAACATTGGACTAGTATCTCAGTTTACACTAGATCCTATGCACTTAGTTTTTCTTGGTGTTGTTAAAAAGTTACTTAATTTGTGGTTGAAAGGCCCTCTACATGTAAGAATTGGAACACAAAAAACAAGCAATATCAGAGAAATTCCTCAAGATAGCAAAGTTTATTCCATCAGAATTTAATAGAAAACCTCTTTCTTTAGATGATCTTGATAGATTCAAAGCCACTGAATACAGAAGTTTTTTTACCTTACACTGGTTCCATTGTTTTATTTGATAGCATTGATGTAAATGTATACAAAAATTTCATGTTACTATCATCTTCTGTGAACCTGCTTTCTAGAACAGATATTGATGGCTCAGTTGAATGTGCTAGAGGATATTTACATGCCTTTGTTGAACATTTCATAAAACTATATGGGAGGAGATATGTGGGTTACTATGTCCATAGTTTATGTCATTTACCAGATGATGTTGAAAAATATGGCACACTTGCCAATTTTTCTGCATTCTGTTTTGAAAATTTCTTAGGGCACATTAAGAATCTCTTAAGAAAACCTGATCAACCTCTTATGCAAATAGTAAATAGAATGGCTGAAAGAAACATCATCACTGCACCTGAAAAGCCCTCTTACCCAGTTTTGAAGAAAAGTCATACAGATGGTCCGCTAATAAACATTGATGTATCGGTATGCCAGCAGTATAAAGAAATATACCTTGAAAAGTATTGTTTTAAAGTCACTGAAGCTGATCATGGAGTTCTGATTGACAATGAAATTGGATGCATAAGAAATATAGTTACATCTAAGCATCATATCAATGTAATATATCAAGTATACACTGTCAGAGAGCATTTCTTTGACTATCCATTACCTTCAGGAAGCCTTGGCATTTACAAAGTTAGCAGAATAAAAGACAGTTTAAAAATGTGCCCAATTGAATCGGTCACCACAAAATATTTGCTCGTACCTCTCTCTACAAAAACTATAGCTTTTCCCCTTCTTCAAAGCAGCTGGTCTCAGTAAATACAAATTGAAGGGTTGTCAACAGTTAAAAATATAATGTTCTGTAGCTGCAGTACTGTATTACAGATTACAGAGGAAGGAATGAAAGAAGAGGGAGTGTAAAGTCACCCGTAGGCTATTCACTATTGCAAATTTTAAGTTACTCATCCCTTTCTCCAGATAAATTCAGTTATTTTTCTCTACAGCAATACTTATCAGTAAAGCATAATATCATGGCTTTGAAAGAAATCAAAGAGTTTTGTGCTGTAATTTTTGATGAAACTCGGGAAGTTGAGGCAGTTCGGAGTATTTGGCTCAGAAGAGAAGGGAAAGAGTGTGTATGGCCTCTCTATACTGATGCTGGAAAAATAAGAAAGGCCATACGCAATCAACATGCACCAAGGGACAACTGGACAAAGCATTCAACACGTCTACTTAAATCCATTGGTAAGATATTATTACTTAGGAAAATAGTCAGTTGTACTACCAATGCTAACAAAATCTCTTCCACCTTCCAAATTCCATCTGTTTTATACTCTCCATGCGTTATTCTATATATCTATCAATTGCCAGACGCCTTCATCCCGTAAGGGGTGGTCACAAACAAATCGCCTTCATGTCGCCCTGTCCCCTGCCATTTCACTGCCCAGCTCTCAGTTCACACCCCCCTCTCTAATATACCTCTCTGCTCCATCCCTCCATCTCATCCTTGGCCTCCCCCTCCATCTCACTCACATACACTCTTCTTGTTAGTCTCTCATTCTCTATCCTCTCCATATAGCCAGACTCATCTAAATATGTCTGGACTATATTATCATGTGCTATTATATTTTGAGGCTCCTGTGCAGAGCAGTGGTAAAAATGTGTTAGATTTGAGAAAAGATATATGAACGTTTTTGTCACTAACTTTGCATAGCAATATATAGATAAAGACTAACTATTAATAGGCATATTTTTCTCTCTGTCTCTGTCTTTTTCAGGCATTTATGGGGATGCCATTGCCATCACATTTTTGTCACTGACTTTGCATAACAATATATAGATAAAGACTATTAATAAGCATTTTTTTCATTCTGTCTCTCTTTTTCAGACACTTATGGGGATGCCATTGCCATCTCAAAGCAAGCAGAAGAAACCTCTGACGTACAGTTGAGTGAGGATAAAGAGCATGGTCGAGGGTATAGGTAAGCCTAGGATCTCATGTGTATCTTTATGTTAAGCTTGTAATACATATTCCTCCATTGTCTTGTTCAGTACTCTCCTTAAAGAAATAATGCCTGATAAAGGGCAGTGCCTGCACTATATAGGCTAAAAAAGATCAACTTTTTTTCTGTATTTCTTAACAGAGAAAGTACTGTAAACCAAAGAAACCAGTTTCCTGAAAACTTCTTAGCTCTCTCGTTCTTTATATTTTTTCATAAGAAGATTCCTATTTTTTATTTGTTCTTAATAAATTACTTGGAAACACATAATTGGTAAAGAAACATTACCACCCATGATATATTCTTAAAATTACCTAAACTTCATTTCTATTTACTGCAATGAATTTATTGCCACATATAGTATCAGCTTTCGACTGCCATTTTGGTTACTTTTGCCAAATACAATCTGTGTAATGTGTATATGATACATTTCACTTGTAGATATATTTATCTTATTTTAGGAAGAGGAAGAGGCTTGTCTGGGATAATGCTAGTTCATCTTCAGATGACACCATTCCTATCCCCACTTCACATCCTTCCCCTCTACAATGCGTGCCAAAATTAAAACGATGCAATGCCTTTTGGGAGTCAAAAAATGACAGCTCCACACATGAGCAAAGTTCTTCTGGTACCTCCAGTGCAGGTAAGATATATGTAACTGAATGAAGCACACCAGTATTCCACAGCATGGTATACACTGGGCCCTGCTAAATGAGTTTGTTATGCAAATTACTGCACATGACATTTTTTTTTGTTTTTCTTTTAAACCACAAATCTGCTATCCAGCCATTATAACCCTACAGATTTTAGCTGGGTGTTTGTTTTTAATATTCATCTGATGATTCACCCATACATAGCAGTAAAGAACAAAATGCTACAGCGGGTAAATAAGATACGTACTGGTAACTTATGCCCTAAAGGCCTACTCTCTCGCAACCATCAGGGTAAATGACAGGGTGAATTTTGGAATAGTTTTTTGGGAAAAACAAAAAACATGGTGTCCATAGTAATTCTGCATGCCAAAATGACAGCTTTGGTGTTCACTGAGTATTTATGAGAAATAATTGAATATCATGGGGATGTAGAAATGCATTAACTACTTTTAACATGTATTCCTGTGGGTAATAAGATTCCAGTACCGTATACAAAATTAATATACGAGCAGTCTCCTAGGAACCAGTTGTACTCGTATAATGTGGGTCCATTGTCCTATATGATATAATATATATATATATATATATATATATATATATATATATATATATATATATATATATATATATATATATATACCAGTATGTTATTTGAAATTTATTATAGTAAAGGGTGGCAAATCAGACAGGCTTTTAATAATTCTATGGATTGTGCTTGAAGAATGGGATATTGAAATGCTTGAATAACAGTATTTATTCAGTTCTGAATTATTATTATTATTATAATATCCCTCCTCTGTCTTTCCTTCCTTCATTCTTTCCTCTTCCTTCTACCTGTGGGTGACTCTACACTGAGTGACAAGCCAAATGGTTTCCTGTACACCAGGAAACAATTTACTGTGCTGGGTGGTAACCATATAACCAAATTTTTGGCGCCTGGTGGTTTAGTGGATAATTATTGCTCTCCCATCGGATTGAGCCGGTGAAGGTTTATATCCAAGGAATGTTTTTTTTTTTTTTTTTAATCTTTTTTTTTTTATGTGTCCGACTCTGGGCATAGGCTTCACAGCCTGCTATCAAGGCCCAGCAGTCCTCCTACATACCATACACCTCTACATGGGGTTGATTGCTCATGTAATGCCACTCAGGGATGAGTGAGGCTGGTCACTCTCATCTTAAATGTCGGGACCAACTGCCTAGCCCCGGGCTCCTACGTTCCTCATGGGGCAAAATAGGATTGGATGATGATGATGATGATGATGATGATGATGATTATTATTATTAAGAGTAGAACTTAACCACCATTAGATATATAATGTGCGAACGATTAATCTAGCACAATCGATAGTTGAGATGGCCAGCCAATGGATCTATTGTTCGCGTGATCATTGATCAGTGGTTGCACAGCCGATGGTCAGGACCTAACCTAACTAATCTAACCTAACCTACCCTACCCTACCCTACTCTTCCCTACACTAACCTACCCTACACTACCCTGCCCTAACCTAAGCTACCCTGCCCTGCCCTACCCTACCCTACCCTACCCTACCTCCAGTAAAGCTGCATTTCCCCTTGCAAGCCTGATTTTTCCCATACTAGGTGGCATTTTTATGTTTGCTTCTATTTTGTTGTTCCTGTACACTCACCTTTCAATCTAGGTCAGACCAGTAGGATGTACTCTTTCCTCTTTACTAAAGAATTTGTATGCACCACTCCCAGTGAGAGACAAGCCACTGAATACGAAACTGATAATAGGTATGCTGTAAGACTTTGCAATAATTTACCTTCTTTCCTACAGATGCCAAATCTTTGCGGCTGGCAGTTGCCAAAATTGAGACGCGGATGGAGCAGCAGTCACACTTACTTGAACTTATTCTGAATGAAGTTCGAAGAAAACAGTCTGCTGAGCCAACTACTTGTGAGACTTTTGATTTTAGACCTCTTGAATCTCTACTCCCAATATCAACTCTAGAACAATTTGATAATGTTGATGGAAAAATAGCAGCAGATGAGGAGTTTAAAAGCCTTTTAGTAAGTATAAAGAATTCTTTGAGCATTTTTATGTTTAAATAATGTGCATATTCCTTAGTTTTAATGTATTTTAAATACTCATTTAGGTGTTAGTGTAATGGCCACCCACACAACTATAATCTGTTTTTGTTGTCTGAAATTGAGAAAAACTTATAAATAAGGCTCAGGATATACTATACTGATATGTAAAGATTGTCATTACAGAAAAATTGCAAGGTGATAGTTTTTGTGAAATAAAATAGAGTAGTGAAGAACAGTATATTGATTTTACAAGTAATATCATAAGGTAGTAGTGATAATTAATGTGTAGGCGTATATATTATACTGTACCATATTCAGTTGATTATTTACCTTGAATAATTTTTACAGGAAAAGTACTGAGTGTATTGGGAGGGTCATCTGTAAAACATGCAGTGAAGTTTATGACTGATACCACCCTCACAAATAGTATCCAACAGAAATTCAACTGGGAAGGGAAGACATGTTGGCATACTAAGGATAACTTCAACAAGAGGGGGTTCAAATCTACAAATCTCTGCAGAATGATGACAAGTATGTTTATACAAGCATTTCTTTGTATGTACTGTACTTATTTGTATATTTACTCATTTTCCATGCCACAGCAGAATACAAATTCAGAACTATGTCTCTAAAATGAAATTCCACATACGAAAAGCAAACTCTTCTACTATGGTATTCACTGAAAAAGGAATGGTTGTTTATCATCATCAGCATATCCAGTATCTAGACACGCTTCTTCTTTCTATTCAACTACGGTACATGCCTGCCGTCATAATGGCTTCTCTCTGAAAATACCAGGACATAAAATGTAAAGTCAAGAGGGGTGCCAATTGCTGTTTGGTAACAGTCATTTGAGTAAGTTTCTTTAAAAAAAAAAAATCATAATTCTCTCTTAAAATGACGATCCTGAATCACAAACTTTTTAAGATGTATCATTACTCTCTTGTACCATTATTTTTTCAACCACTATCTTAATTGCTTCACCAGATCTTATTCTCAAGAAGCCTCAATTTGCAAGTAATGAGAGGGAAATTGCATCCACCATAGTGAAGTACCTACGGAATTCCGCAGATTGATGTGGTGGGCGATTCCGCCGCAAGGAAATCCAGAGGAATCCTGCAGATAATAACTTACAGGTGAATAGTGCTTAGGACATACACCTAACTGGAAAAGTCTACAGTGTGACCAATCAAACTGTAATGATGTTTTTTATTCTAAACCAAGAATACTATTAGTACGATATTGGATATTCTGTCTGAGGCAACTAAGTTCTGTTGAATCCTTCAAGAGGCAATTTAAGACTCTTCATTTTGAGAGATGCTGTGATCTTGAGAGAGGCATCATGAGGGAGGACTATAAGGTCTAGGTTGTACTGCTGGTACTGAGTTGAACGTTATTGGATGTACAGTCGTGGTCATAATCACGTATCCTCTGGTACCCTGTGCCTTAGGCTGGTGCCTTTATATGTGCCAAGTCTCAGTAGAGTAAGAGGGGCTGAGAGGGTGGGGCCAGAGAGAAGGGGAAAGGTGAGTGGGGGATGAGTGATGGTGCAGGGGTGTAGTGAGGAAGGGAAGGGAGGGTAGGTAGGGAAGGGGGAATGAAATGCGAAGTTGTGGTCACATTATTTGTCTATTTTCTGTCATTCAGGGCATGATATAAAGGAGTTAGTATTCGGTTGATAATATTACATTACATCTTGTATAGCGGTGTCAGATAACTAACTTTAGAGTGGCGATATCAAGGGCTGGCTTGTGAGAGATATATATTGACTTCAAAGATGAAACATTGGTGCAGAGCCAGATATTTGTGTTTACCCGTCTATTGTGATTTCGGATGCAGAATGGAATCTGGATGGCTTTGACTTCTGTAATGTTTGTGAAGGAAACATCCTCTACCCTTACATGTAATTAATTTTTAGAATTAAATAGCATGTACAACCACTGACATGGCTGTGTCCAGAGTAAATTTCATCTTCCTGGTATACACTCCCTCTATACAGTCAATATCATGTCAGCAATTTTATGGCATCTCTATATGACAAGGCTGTTGAAAATAATTGTGCATATAAGGTAAATGAATTTGATGTCTGTGTACATGGGTTGCTATAATAACGATATCTCTCATAATCTCTAAGAATGAAAATTAAACAAAATCGTACCAAAACTCCCCAGATATATATGTCAATGTGTACTGACATTGGTCAAGCGAAAGCAACCAGGAAAGCCTTTGTTATTAGTCCAGTGGAGTCCTGCCTCACCTCTTGCTGTTTTCACAGCACCAAGGAAACAGTGTTGGTGATGGTTTCCTGGTTTCGTCTGAAAAGCTCCTACTCGTCCTTGGTGTGCTGGAGGGGGTGGGCCCATGTCCTCCCTTTCTCTGGTTCCCACTCATTGACAATCGGGGCCCACACAGTCTTGATGGATCAGCACTATTGTTTGATCTAACACGTCAGTATATTTCTCTAAGCCAGCCCTTGATATCACAACCTATTTAAAGCTCGTGATCTGACGCCGTTATACGAGGTGAAATGCAGCGTAATCTACCGAATATTAACTCCTTTACATCATGCCTGAATGACAGAAAATATACCAGTAATGTGACCACAACTTCGCATTTCATTCTCCCTCCCTTACTTACTTCCCTCCCCTTCCTCACCCTACCCCTGCACCATCACTCATCACCCCACCCACCTATCTTTCTCTCTCTCTGACCCCTCCCTCTCAGCCCCTCTTACTCCAGTGTGACTTGCCCAGCATAAAGGAGCCAATCTGAGGCAAGGGGCACTGGAGGTTAGGTGATTATTTATGACCACGACTGTATATAAAACTGTGTATTTATTATTAGGTAGGCTATGTTCCATTGCTAGTGAATTCTTTTGGAGAACTAGTGCTACAGATATATAGCTGTGATTATTATTATTATTACTGTATTATTATTATTAGTGGTAGGTGAGGGCGCTCACCATCCACTCACTCGATGTAGTGCTGCTTTGGGTGTCTTTCCTTTCCTCTCGTCCTTCTTCTTCTTTCTTTCCTTCATTCTTTCCACTTCCTTCTGCCTGCAGGTGACTTTACACTCCCTCTTCAGTCTTTCTTTTCTTCATTCTTTCCTTTTCCTTCTGCCTTTGGGTGACTCTACATTGAGTGACAAGCCAAATGGTTTCCTATACACCAGGAAACCATTTACTATGCTGGGTGGTAACCATATAGCCAAATTATGGCACCTGGTGGTTTAGTGGGTAATTAAGGCTCTCCGATCGGATTCAGCCAATGCAGGTTTATATCCAAGGGATGGTTGGGGTTGATTGCTCACGTAATGCCACTGAGGGATGAGTGAGGCTGGTCACTCACATCTTAAATGTCAGGACCAACTTGCCTAGCCCCGGGCTCCTATGCTCCTCATGGGGCAACACAGGATTGGATGATGGATAGATTATTATTATTATTACAGCCAGTAAAGGTAAAAATCACTGCATACAGTACATATATAACCCATTTTATTTGTCAGAGATAAAGGTGTATGCTGCTTTGATTAACTCTTCTTCAGTTACAGTAAACTCCTCTTATCCGTTGCAGTTCAGCCAAACACCACGGCGAATAATGCATTTTAACGGATAATGCATCAGTACCCCCTATCGGCTATCTGTACCCCCCTATCCGGCCATTAAGCTGGTTAATGCACGACCACCCTAAGTTCTGTCGTCTCGCCACTCTATCCTATTGGCTACTAGCACCCACTATCCAGCCTTGAGGTTGGATAATGCTTGACCATCCTTAGTTCTTTCATCTCGACACTACAGTATCTACATTTTTACAGTACGGTATATTCTTCTGAGGTACATATATTGAAAACAAATCATTTATGAAATAGTAATGTTTTGTACCAGACACACATACACTACTATTCATTACTACACTGTATAGTACCTAAAGGATGTAGAAGTCTGGAGTGAAATGGCTGCTGCATGGTGTATGTCACAGCACTGAGGTCTCATCCACGTGAGTCAGCAGAACGAGCTATGTAACTTATTTTGCCAAATTCAAGTAATTTCCCTGAACACTGGGATATACCAAGCACTAGAATAATTTTATTATAACAGTTTGTGCACTTACCTCAACAAAACTCAGAACACAATAAGGATCAGAGTGTGTAACGAGAAAGTCGACCAGACGTCTTCACTGTATAGCTTCGGGACGAGAGACTGAGAAACCGCGTGATATGGGAGTGTCCACCCGGAAGAGGTTTGACCATCTTGCACCAAATTCAAACATCCAGCCGTGGGTGTATGGGATAGCAGCGTCTGCCCGGGAGAGGCAACAGCCATCCGATGCCAAATTCAGACATCTGGCCAATGCGTCGATTAATGAAGCAGTGCAACAGATAATAGACATTACAGAGCTGAGTTTTAAACAACGGATAATGCGTTGGGGTGGTTATTGCAACAACAGATACGAGGGAGTTTATAGATTTTTTTTTTTTTTTCCATATAACCTCACTGTATAAAGGGATATTCTTCTGGCCGTAAGTGATGCACTGTAACCAGACATAGTTTCTAATACAATTTCAATTACTGTACTATGGCAGTATAAACCTAACAGTCTATCAGTATTGTTAAGTTTTTCACCAGTGTTCTTATTGTTCATTGTGGAACTGCAGGATTATCACCATGGTATGATTGATGATGAAAAATTTTAGATATCAGTAATATGTGATACTTTTTACCAAAGAAATACAGCTGGTCCTGCTATTGCCTGAGTTTTTATTTGAACTATTCTATTGCACGGGAAGGTTCCAGCCAAGACATACGGGCTTGAGATGTTTCCCATAACTTTGTTAGAGCTGCTTAATGTCCGTAGCGCAATATTGTACCCGCCAAAAGGCCCTATAACCGCCAAAATGTCCATAGCGGTGAGTTGTGTTCCCACATGGCCACTCAGCATCTAACAGACGGCAAGCCAAAAGTAAATGTACGGCAAAAGCGCCAGTCCGCCTAATGACAGAAGGGGGAGAATCCTGGCCACAGCTTTGCTTTTCTCCCTCTCCTGTCCCTCCTCCATACCCTCCCGGCTTCCCCGTTACTTCCTCAGTCCCTACCCACCTCTGTAGTGATAACATTGACTCGTGAGTTTTCAATGTTTTATTGCGATTTATTTGACTACTATTGGTAGTATCAAAATTCCGCAGAGTAAATGAGAAAGCTCATCAAATTTTGCATCTACACATACTCTTAACTCTTAGAAGATCTATCTATCTATATACCTAGGCTGCTTCCCCCAAGGAAAGGGAGGTAGCCGAGACAGGACGACTCACTCTCCATTTACTCATCCATTCAAACACATTTATTTGCATCTTAGCCCCAAAGGGGAGAACGGACAGATCCTCACTGCATCACAACGCACAAGGGTCAACTGCGCAATGCAATCAGTGACATCCACAGCAGGGCCCGACAGCAGAACTGGTTTACCCCTGCCACATCATAACAGACCCATCCCCTTACCCGCACCTGACCTGACTAGCATTAGAGAGCTAGAAAGAAAAGGGATGAGAGTTTGTCGCTAGAAGGGTGCTACACACCCGTTGTAGAAGTGAAGGGATGCAAGCAGACAGTTCAGAGGAGCAGTGACCATTGAAATAGCGATAGAAAAGTGATAAAGATGCAACAGTGCAGCGAAGAGACAAAGGTTGAAGGGAGCCAGAAAGAGGAGGAGAGTTGTTGGTAAAATTTTGAACTAGTTTGGTGGGAAGTTATATGAAGGTCATTTTTTTTTTTTCTTTTTTTTTTAATGCAAGAAAGAAGAAACTGAAAGCCAGGAGCCTGTAAAGTGTTCCTTCCAAGGAGAAAAAAACAATACAACAGCCAAATTCAAGATCCATTCATTTGAAGATGCTTGGACATACTGCATTAGAAAGACAGGAGATCATAGGAAGTAGGAAATACAGACAGAGGGAGACAGTTCCAGAGTTGACCTGTTGCATAAATGAAGGACTGGGAGTAATGGTTGACTCTTGCATTAGAGAGCTGGAAAGAAAAGGGATGAGAGTTTGTTGCTAGAAGGGTGCTACACGCCCGTTGTAGAAGTGAAGGGATGCAAGCAGACAGTTCAGAGGAGCAGTGACCATTGAAATAGCGATAGAAAAGTGATAAAGATGGAACAGTGCAGCGAAGAGACAAAGGTTGAAGGGAGCCAGAAAGAGGAGGAGAGTTGATGAGATGAAAAGTCTTTGACTCTACCCTACTGAGAAGTGCTGCACATGGGGAACCTCCCCACACGCGAGAGGTGTACTCTACACAGGAGCAAATAAAATCTGTATATAAAGTCAACAACTGTGCAGGGGTAGCCTAAAGAAGGTAGCTACAGAGTCAGCTTAGCACACCTAATCTCCTGGTAGCAGATTTTGCAAGAGATGGAATATGATCTTTCCAAGTTAAGTCCCGAGAGAATGAAACCCCAAGTATGTTCAAGGACGATGCAGGATTAAGCTGGATATTATTAAACCTTAGTGGGTACTCCTGTGGAAGATTCTGTTGGATTGATAGGTGTAACAACTGAGTTTTTGATGCATTAAAAACAACAAGATTATTTTTACCCCAGGCAGAGATACGAGCCAAGTAAGACATTAGGTGTGCCATATCCTCATCCCTTGTTTGTTGAAGTAACTGCTGAGATGGATGTTGCAAGAACTGAATGGAAAGTTCAAGGGTGGAATCATCAGTGTATGAGTTGATAGGGTTAGATGTACAGCTTAGAAGGTCATTGATGAATAAAAGGAAGAGAGTTGGTGGTAGGACAGAGCCTTGAGGAACACCACTATTGATAGATCTAGGAGAAGAATGATGGTCATCTAAAACACCAGCTACAGAACCAGAAAGGAAGGTATAGATGTGTCACGAATCAATTCGCGACATTTCCCTTTTGTGAGAAGCCACGAACTATTGGTGGAAAACTCATTGTGTATCGCTCAGTTAACCGTTTCTCTCTCCATTTCGGAGTATACTTTTCAAAACATTCGTCACCGTTTTCAAAAGTGACCGATTTAATGCACGTCACTAAGTGCTGTACTGAGCGATACTATTGTTTTTTTATTGTTCACCCCTGCTCACTCGACCGTTAGAAAATGCGGCCTAGTGCTCCGCTTTTCTTTCCCACGACTTGGTCAGTCTAGTGTTTGTTGTGACGGAGAAAGGTCCTGTGCCAGCAGTGTGAGAGGTCCCTAGCACCCAAACTCCACTAGTACAGTAATCCAGTCCTCCCACCCCCCGGGTGATACATAGCATTCATCGACCAGTATTTCCTTTTGTATAATCCTAGTTTTAAGAGCTTAGTTAAGGTGTTTTTCCTAGGCGTAAGTATTTAGCTTTTGTGTGAGTGAGTGAGTGCGTCTCATTTAATTGATTTGAATTGTAACGTTAAATTTATTTTTTGTGATTAATAAATTTAACAGTTCTTTTTCTTGAGCTCAATGTAAAGTAAAATCTTGTTTCATTTCTCCAAATTAAGCTTATTTTCCATATAGCTCCTAGCTTGCATAAACGCTTGCCTTCATAACTGGTACTTAGACCAGTCTTGTTGTATTAACTTAAAATCCGTTGTGCCAGATAGGAGTTAATGCATCAGCAAGGACCTGATATTATTATTAGTATTAGTTATTTATTGTCAGGGGTGAAGTAACTTTCTCCAGAGGCTAACAGTACAGTAAGTCAGCAATTGTGAGTAATTAGTCTCTGCTGTGTACTGTTGAGAAAGTTTTTGAATTCTCGTTCTTAGAGAATCGTTGCACGATTTAGCAAGACAATCATTGTCCCTGCTCTTCAGTATTATTGAATATTAATATCAATTTAAATAATATTTAAGCATATATTTCAAAATTACCGTGATATTATAAAAACCCCGTGACAATTGGCGACCTCATTCCAGGATATTAACTCCTAGCCTTAAAGCTATTCACGGGATAGTGCTCACTCATTCATATTTAGGTATTTATAATTAAAGTTTATAGGCACAAGTTTACTGGTGTTTACCGTAAATTTAGCAAGTGAATTTTTGCTTTATTAATCCGTAGAGTACTTAACTCTATTTAGTACTTTATTTTTGGTAACGCCAGACGATTTTATTCGCTCCTGGGTAGCCGCCGTACCCATTGTGTTAATTATTGAGAGTTCTTAGTTGTTCGCATTTTTGCTTTAATCTTTGCCAGTTAACTAGATAAGACTGGTCACCACTAGCTTGTGTCTGTACTCTTTACTTGTGTTTATTAGTATTCGTCGCTAAGCAGTCAGTACTCAATTTCGGTTTTGCTTAATAAATTAGCGCCATGGCTACTACTGTATTTTTACAGGAAGCCAAAGAAATGGGTCTTTCGGACCCAACCGAAATTAAAGAGTATATACTCTCACGGCATAATCAGGAGCAGCAGCGCGAGAATGATGCCCGTGAAGAGCGTAAGATTCAGCGCGAATACGAGCGGGAACAGTGTGAATACGAGCGAGAACAGCGTGAGGAACGTGAAAGAGAGCGTGCATATGAACAAGAGCAGCGTGAGAAGGAGCGTGAACACGAGCAAAAACAGCGCGAACTCGACTTGGAACGCGAGCGAGAACAACGTGAATATGAACGTGCCGAACGAGAGGCACGAGAAGAACATGAACTTGAAGTGCTGAAGCTCAAGCGAGATTCCTTGGCTTCAGACACGTCTGGTGCAGTTGGTCCAAGCTCCACGAGCGTTCTCCCTGCACATGTCCTGGCGACCCCACGCATCAAGCTTCCTTCATACAAGGAAAGCGAGCGAATCGAGCCGTACATAGCTCGTTTTGAGGACATGGCAGACTTATATCAACTGGATGAGGCAGCTAAGTGGCTTCAGTTTCTTAGCCTATTTGAGGGCCCTGCCCTCGATATTCTCCACAGAATTCGTGGAGACAATCTCACATATGAGATGATGAAAGCTGCACTCATTAAGGCGTATGGTCTCACAGTAGACAACGCCAAAGTTCAGTTCATGCGAGCTCGTCTCCAAGACAAGGAGACAGCTGTTCAGTTCCTTGATCGTCTCACAGCTTACTTAAATGAGTGGATGGAGAAAGATGAAACTCCTTCCACGCGTGAGGGGATAATTGACCTTATGCTGCGTATACAGCTAGAGAGGTCGTGGCCTGCTGAGCTCATAGCACAGCTTAAGATCTGCCAGGTGAAAGATGCCAGCCAAATGGCAGAGAAGGCTGACGCATTCTTTACTGCATACGGGTATCAAGCTCGTAAGCAGCAAAACACCTGGAACAGAAAACCTGATAAATCTGGGAAACCGTCTCAGATTGAACCCCAGCAACAAGGCCATTCTCAGAATAATGGCCAAGGTCCAAAACCGCAGTGGAAAGACCAGGGGCAAAACACTCAGAAACCTGAGTGGAAGAGGTACAACAAGTACCCTAACCAGCAGCAGTATCAGCCACGCAACCGACCGTCGGGACAAACTTTTTCACCACCAGCTCAAAAGAGGCAGGAAGCGAATGCAGCCTTCATTCCTCAGCAGCAGCCTGGTGGTCACGTCCCTACCAGTGTGGGTACTTCCCCACAGTTCACTAGTCCCACAGTGACAGTGAACCCCCCTCCACAGATGGCCAATGTTCCATCTTCCCAATATAATTCTAAAGGCACAATGTTTGCCGCATCAATTCAGCAGCCTCATGAGTGGCTAGCTGCTTCCTCCACAGGTGAAAGTACCTTCCTTGTTCAGCCAGGGTTTGTGGGAGGCATTCCTGTGAAGGTCCTGAGAGACAATGGCTCCTCAGGTTGCTCTGTTAAGCAGAGTTTAGTTCGGCCTGAGCAGTATACAGGTCGACATCCATGCAAACCTTATTGATGGATCAGTGAGATTGTTCCCTGAGGCATGTATCCAGGTGGCATCTCCATTTTATACTGGTACGACACTTGCAGTTGTCATGCCAGAACCCTTATTTGAACTCATCATTGGAAATATTAATGGAGTCAAGGATAGTTGCTCCGATGACGCTACTCAGACTTCGGCTGCTGCGGTAACACGAGCCATGACTGAGGCTCCAGACTGTGTCACCCCAGTGATCATTGAATCGCCGCAAGATCTGATGTGTAGCCAACTTGTTGTACAAGAACAACATTCTGACCCGACACTTGCTACCGTGCGGAACAAACAAAAGGGTCGAGTGATAAAGTATTCATAGGGAGGTCGAGCCAAGTTCCTTCGTAAACAAGGACGGCTCTACCGTGAGTCACGAACACCCGAGGGCGAGGTTCAACTGCAGTTTGTCGTTCCCGCCAATTACCGCCTAGCAGTGTTACAATGGGGTCATTGTTCAGCCTCAGGAGGTCACATGGGCAAAAGGAAGACCCAGGGCCGTATCCGAGCTGACTTTTTCTGGCCAGGGATGGGACGAGACATAGATAGTTTTGTCTGTTCTTGCAGTGTGTGCCAAAGTATCACCACTGATCAGGGACATGCCCTTCCCGTGCCATTTGTAACCACGCCCGTAATCTCTGAGACAGTTGAGAGACAGGGTAGTGGTGAAGTGAGTGTAGACCTGACGTCTCACTTGTTGGCCCCACAGGACACATTATGTCCAGGGCCTGTACATACATATTATGTACCGTAAGTAAAGGGGGAAGTTGAGAGGCGACTTGAGGCTATGGAAGACCCAAGTTTGCACTAGGATTCTCAGCTCCCTGATACTAATATAAGTATTGTAGGTTAAGGGGGGAAGTGAGAATTCTGCAGAGGCGACTTGAGGCTATGGAAGACCCAAGTTTGCACAAGGATTCTCAGCTCCCCGATACTAATATAAGTACTGTAGGTTAAGGGGGAAGTTCAAGAGAGAACTCTGCAAAGGCGACTTGAGGCTATGGAAGACCCGAGTTTGCACAAGGGTTCTCAGCTTCCCGGTACTAATATAAGTACTGTAGGTTAAGGGGGAAGTTCGAGAGAGAACTCCGCAAAGGCGACTTGAGGCTATGGAAGACCCAAGTTTGCACAAGGATTCTCAGCTCCCCGATACTAATATAAGTACTGTAGGTTAAGGGGGAAGTTCGAGAGAGAACTCCGCAGAGGCGACTTGAGGCTATGGAAGACCCAAGTTTGCACAAGGATTCTCAGCTTCCCGGTACTAATATAAGTATTGTACTGTAGGTTAAGAGGGAAGTTCGAGAGAGAACTCCGCAGAGGCGACTTGAGGCTATGGAAGACCCGAGTTTGCACAAGGATTCTCAGCTCCCCGATACTAATATAAGTATTGTAGGTTGAGGGGGAAGTGAGAACTCCGCAGAGGCGACTTGAGGCTATGGAAGACCCGAGTTTGCACAAGGATTCTCAGCTCCCCGATACTAATATAAGTATTGTAGGTTAAGGGGGAAGTGAGAACTCCGCAGAGGCGACTTGAGGCTATGGAAGACCCAAGTTTGCACAAGGATTCTCAGCTCCCCGATATTAATATAAGAACTGTAGGTTAAGGCACAGGTTGAGGACCCGTGTGCAGTTCGAGGCTATGGAAGACCCGAGTTTGCACAAGGATTCTCAACTTGCCGACCATAATCGTGTACTATAATTAATGGCGACCTCGAATGTACGTCGTAGCACTGACTGCTAGGCAGAGAGAGTAATTGTAACATGATAAAATTTTGTCTCATTGACACTTTTGATGCTCCACCTCAATTGGTTTTGCAGGTTCAGCAATGGGTGTAGCAGTTTTGGTGTGCGGGCCAGCTGATCGTCTGCCGCACGCTGCCGCCTCTTCTCCTCTGTCTTCGTCGTCGCATATTATTTACTGTGTCATTTTACACGTAGGTACAGTTACACTACAACTGTCACACCTACACCGTGTATTACATACACCACGCTACACAACAATTAGTTGTCAGTGTAAATGTAGCGATTTTTCGCTCAGTTTGACCTGAGTACAGGATTTTCACCATTGTCATGGAGTTTTTCCCTCAAGCTTGCTTCTATTAACGTAAATACGAGGTTTTTTCGCTCACTGGCGACTGCGACTTTCTCCTGTAGCAGGATAGCACACACACCACAGTGTGAATCTTGTGTGAATGACTTAGGATGTGTACATATATATATATATCTACAAATTTTTTCCCATAAGGAAAAAATTTAATTTTGTAGGGGCGTAATGTCACGAATCAATTCGCGACATTTCCCTTTTGTGAGAAGCCACGAACTATTAGTGGAAAACTCATTGTGTATCGCTCAGTTAACCGTTTCTCTCTCCATTTCGGAGTATACTTTTCAAAACATTCGTCACCGTTTTCAAAAGTGACCGATTTAATGCACGTCACTAAGTGCTGTACTGAGCGATACTATTGTTTTTTTATTGTTCACCCCTGCTCACTCGACCGTTAGAAAATGCGGCCTAGTGCTCCGCTTTTCTTTCCCACGACTTGGTCAGTCTAGTGTTTGTTGTGACGGAGAAAGGTCCTGTGCCAGCAGTGTGAGAGGTCCCTAGCACCCAAACTCCTCTAGTACAGTAATCCAGTCCTCCCACCCCCCGGGTGATACATAGCATTCATCGACCGGTATTTCCTTTTGTATAATCCTAGTTTTAAGAGCTTAGTTAAGGTGTTTTTCCTAGGCGTAAGTATTTAGCTTTTGTGTGAGTGAGTGAGTGCGTCTCATTTAATTGATTTGAATTGTAACGTTAAATTTATTTTTTGTGATTAATAAATTTAACAGTTCTTTTTCTTGAGCTCAATGTAAAGTAAAATCTTGTTTCATTTCTCCAAATTAAGCTTATTTTCCATATAGCTCCTAGCTTGCATAAACGCTTGCCTTCATAACTGGTACTTAGACCAGTCTTGTTGTATTAACTTAAAATCCGTTGTGCCAGATAGGAGTTAATGCATCAGCAAGGACCTGATATTATTATTAGTATTAGTTATTTATTGTCAGGGGTGAAGTGACACTCTCCAGAGGCTAACAGTACAGTAAGTCAGCAATTGTGAGTAATTAGTCTCTGCTGTGTACTGTTGAGAAAGTTTTTGAATTCTCGTTCTTAGAGAATCGTTGCACAATTTAACAAGACAATCATTGTCCCTGCTCTTCAGTATTATTGAATATTAATATCAATTTAAATAATATTTAACCATTTATTTAAAAACTCCGCGATATTTTAAAAACCCCGTGACAAGATGAAGGCACACTTAGAAGGATAGAAACCGTAAAAGGGTAGTTTGGAAACTAAAGATTTGTGTCAGACTCGATCAAAAGCCTTTGAGATGTCAAGCGCAATGGCAAAGCTTTCGCCAAAGTCCCGAAAGGAGGATGACCAGGAGTCTGAAAGGTAGGTGGGAAGATCACCAGTGAAGCGTCCTTGATGGAACCCATACTGACGATCAGAAAGAAGGTTGTGATAGGAAAGATACCTTAAAATTTTTCTTTTAAGAATTGACTCAAAAACTTTTGAGACACAGGATGTTAAAGCAATTGGACGATAGTTAGAGGGTTGGGAATGGTCACCCTTCTTTGGGACTGGCTGAAAAAGTGGAAACTTTCAGCAAGAAGGAAAGGTATAAGTTGATAGACAAAGGTGAAAGAGTTTACCCAAGCAGGGTGTAAGCACAGAAGCACAGTTCTTGACAACAGAAGGGACTCTATCAGGCCCATATGCCTTGTTAGTGTTGAAGCCACTCATGGCAGAAAATACATCAACTGAAGACATTTTAATGTCAGCTATGAGGAACTCGGAAGAGGGAAGTGATGGAGGAACAGCACCGGAATCGTCTAAGGTGGAATTGGAGGAGCAAGTCTGAATGAAGATATCTGCTTTATCAGTAGAAATAGCTCTTGAGCCATCAGAGTAGTAAAGAGGAGGGAAGAATGATAAGGTAAAGTTGTTAGAAAGACTTTTGGCAAGGTGCCAGAAACAGTGGGAAGAATTCGAGTTGGAGAGTTAAGAGGATTTAGTACGTATGAAATCTTTTTTTGCATAGCGAAGAACAGACTTAGCACAATTCTGGGCAGGAACATAAAAAAAGATGATTCTGGGGTGGGTTGGCTCCTGTGCCTTTTGTAGGCCCTTTCCTTGCTGTGGACAGCATCAGAACAAGCGTGATTAAACCAAGGCTTTCTTGTATTGGTTAAAGGATATGAGAAAGGAGTGTATGCTTATATGCCTGAGAGAATAACCTCCATAATGTGCAAGGCACACTCAGATGGCTCCTGGCCATGGAAGCGGTAATCGTTCCAGGGAAAATCAAAGAAGTACTGCTTGAGGGCCTCCCAGTCAGCAGCTCCAAAGTACCACAATTGACGTTTCTTTGGTCCACAGGCTGCACTGGAGCAACGGACAGGTTAAGGTAATAAGGTTGTGATCAGAGGCGCCAGCGGGAAGGAAAGACTAACAGCATAAGCAGAAGGATTAGTTGTAAAGAAGAGGTCAAGTATGTTGGAGCTCTCTCCAAGGTGGTCAGGGATACGGGTAGGGTGCTGTACAAGCTGCACTAGGTCCTGAACACTATTTTGGCTCCATTTCTGTACTTTTAATTTTCAGTTTTATGTGTTTTTACCAGCTTAAATTGTAGTATAAACACCAGTGAAGATGATCATATACCATTTATACCAATATAACCAATTTACGGTGGCATAATTGGCTGTGGAATTTTTTCTGAACCCCAGGAGCGTTCACTCGGCACAGACAATAGATTTTTGTTGTTTATACATTGTTTTCATGATGTTTAGCATTAATATGGGTAATTCTTTGTACTGTGCATTACTTTGCATATTCCTATTGTGTTTTGATGTCTAAATATGGTAGATTGACCTGATAAGTGCCAAAATTAGGAGGGGCACTATACCTACTGTCATGTTTAGGTCAGGTGTTTTTTGGTTCTCAATTTTTTTTTTTCATGGTTTTCTTGGTGTTTAGCATTACTTTGGTTATTCCACTGTGTATTCTGATGTCTAAATATGGCAGACTGGCCAGAAAACAGTGCTAAAATAAGGAGAGGTACTGTACATAACAGTGGTGTATAGGTATTGTGGTTTTTGGTTTTCAGTATTTTTTTTTTCATGGTTTTCTTGGTGTCTGGCATTACTCTAGATATTCCCATGTGTGTTTTGATGTCTAAATGTGGCAGATTGACCTGAAAACACTGCCAAAATTAGGAGGGGTCCTATACATTCAATGGCGTATAGGTAGGGTGTCCTCAGTGTTTTTTTGGCATGGATTTCTTGGTGTTGAAAATTATTTTGGATAATCCTATGTATGTTTTGATATCAAAATTTTGCAGAATGACTGGAAAACACTGCCAAAATAAGGAGAGGTACTGTACATACAGTTGTGTTTAGGTACAGTGTTTTTTTGGTTTTTAGTGTTTTTTCTGCATGGTTTTCTTGGTTTTTAGCATACTTTGGATATTCTTATGTGTGTTCTGATATCTAAATATGCGTGAATGACTGGAAAACACTGCCAAATTGAGCAGAGGTACTGTACAATGAAGTTAAATATAGTTTGGAGGTGGGTATAGGTAGGGTTTTGATGTGGTAGAGAAATACCCGGTAGTGTTCATTATCTGGATGTCGCCACTACCCGGACATGCTTTTGGCTCTATCATGTCTGGATAACTGAGGGATTACTGTATATGAAATTCTAATATATGGAAAAATAGCTAAGGGAAAGCTGGAAGAACTGAAGGATACGGATGACACCAAAGAAAAGCAAACCAACAGGCTCTAATAAATATTGACTCTAAAGCTTTAACAGTATGTTAATTAAGAAAATCTAAAACAGAACAACAAATTAAACCAAATAACTTAAGTAGTAAGAAGCAATCAGGATTCATACAAGGAAGAAGGACAGAAGACAACATCCTTATAGCTATCAAAATATTTTAGCTACAGAGATGGGCTACAAAAATAAACTAACTAGGCCTACTTCTAACAGTCACTGCAGGTGACTTTCAAAAAGTATATGGTTCAATTATGAGGGAAGAAATCATAAATTTACTGCAGACATAGGGGCCCATGAAAACTTATAGATGTCACAGTACATGTATTTAAGGATGATAAAATTCAACTATATCTAAATACTGTAGACAGAGAGAAAGGGAGAAGCAGATATACCAGGTAATGAGGAAGATATCAAGGATGCACAGGCTCCAGAACACTCTTCAAATTAATTATATTTAAGATCATACAAGAAATGGAAGGCAAAGACCTTGGGTACAAAGATGACACATTTATGATCAATAGTTTTCCTTGCAGATAACAGACTACAATTTTCCCAATCATTAGTAGAAACCAAAGCAAATAGCTGTACTGGATGACTGAGCAACATAAGCATGAAATGTGGATTAGAAACAAAGAAGTTCATGATCAAATTTATAATCTTTAATACAAGAAATGAAAAAAAAAGCAGATGGGATACAAGTAGCGCAAACACTCAAGTACATAGGCATAGAAATTTCAAATACGAACGACCACTTTCAAAAAAAAAAAAAAAATGGCAAATATAAGATATTCAGTGACAGTAAAAAGTTATGATAAAGTGATGGTTGCAAAAACCTACAGGAAAAGTTTGGCATTGCCAGGAGTAATGTACATTGCACCTCATTATATGACCCCTCGTTATGCGATAAATCACTACAATTATAATTAAAAAGTCATACCCTGTCTCAGTATGTTACAAAATTTATCGCAATTTTGCCCTAATGATATATTCAACGGCTGCCTCCAAGAATCTTCTGTGGACAGGGTGAGAGACGCAGGCTAAAATGGCCACCCGGTGTTTACACTGGCCGTAATCGTTGCCTTCTGCTCCATCTATCTATTGCCAGACGCCTCAATCCCGTTTGGGGTGGCCACAAACAAATCGCCTCCAAGTCGCCCTGTCCCCCGCCATTTCACTGCCCTGCTCCCAACTCACACCCCCCTCTCTCATATACCTCTCCACCCCATCCCTCCATCTCATCCTCGGCCTCCTCCTCCCTCTTCCCCCCTCCACCTCACTCACATACACTCTCTTCGTCAGTCTTTCACCCTCCATCCTCTCCACATGGCCAAACCACCTCAGTGTGTTCCTCATAACGCTTCCTATCACATCCACATCCACACCACAACGCTCCTTTATATCCTCATTCGTCAGCCTGTCTCTCCACGTGACTCACCACATTGTGCATAAAAGGTCACTGAAACACCACTGTTATCACCAAATAACAGTGCAAATGTTTAACAAATTCTTTAGTGCAGTGTGCAATATTAAGTACCTATGGTACTTAAAAACTTGAAACAAATGCAAACATACTTAAGGTAAAACCAACATTCCATATTGAGAGTGCTGCATACTTACTGATATGCTTAGGTTAGGTTTGGCTGCATTAGATAAGTTTAGAACAGATAAGAAAGGTTAGGGTAGGGTAAGTTAAAGTAGGGTAAGTTAAGGTAAGGTTAGGCTTGGTTGTACGAGATTATCAATAAGTTTAGGTTTAGTTTGGTTATATTCAATAAGATTACAACTGATGAGGCTAGGGTTTAGTTTGGTTAATTTGATAAAATTAGAATTTAGTGGTAGGTGGTGGCGACCATCATCCACTCACTTGATGTAGTGCTGCCTACTTCTTCCTCAGCCTTTATCATTCTTTGTCTGTGCCTGCCCTCCTCTCTTCCTGTTTCTCCCATCTCTCCTGTCACTTCTTATTACTTTTCTTTCCTTTACAGGTGGCTCTACATTGAGTGACAAGCCTAATGGTTTCCTGTAAGCCAAGAAACCATTTACAACGTTGGGTGGTAACCATATAACCAAACAATTACGTGCTCCCTACGTGTCTTCAAGTGGGTTGGTGGAGGGTTAGTGCCCCTTCCTGTAAAACAAATAACTCAGAGTCAAATGGCCACCCCTAACGGGATTATGGCATCAGGCAATAGATAGATAGAATTGTTGCATTTACATCAGTTGGATGGGTAAGGTAAAGTTAGGAATGGTTATACTGTACTGTATTAGATAATATCAGAGTAGATAAGGTAAGGTATGGTTGTAATAGATAATATCGGAGTAGATAAGGTCAGGTATGGTCATATTAAATAATGTCAGCATAGATAAAGTTAGGTATGCTTATATTAAATAATATCAGAGTAGATAAGGTTAGGTACGGTCATATTAGTTAATGTCAGAGTAGATACGGTTAGGAATGGTTATATTAGATACTATCAGAGTACAGTAGAAAAGGTTAGGTATGGTTATATAATATCAGAGGGTCATATTAAATAATATCAGTAGACTGAGTTTATGTTTGGTCATATTAGATAAGGTTAGGTATGGTCTTATTAGATTATATCAGTGTAGATAGACTTTCCAATAATATCCATAGGATACACAACAGATCTGCATAGCCTAGATCCTATTGCCTGCCTCCATATCTGTACCTAAACTAAGTTTGTCATATCTTCCCTTAAAAATATTTACCAAAGTAACACATTTACAGGTGCCCTGTTCCAATAGTTTACAATCCCATGCATGAAAGTGCCTTTTGTTTATGTTTTATTACATCTTCTGATAAAAAGTTGTTTATAGTAACCTCTAACACCCTGTGTTTTTTGCTTGAAACATATTATTTGATTCCAGTTTTTCAAGTCCTGTCATGATTTTAAATACTTCAGTCATATTGCCACTCTTTCTTCTAGCTTTGAGCTTTGTTAGATTAAATCTTCTTGGTCTTTTTTATAGTCCAGGTTTCTTAGATTTGGAAGGAGACGTGTTGCTGTCCTTTGCACCTTTTCAAATTTTACTTACCATATGTTTTTTCTCAGTTGGGGGACCATACTTGTACAGGATACTCTAGATGTGGGTGTACGTAGGTTTGAATAATCATTTTTCTGTCCAGTTCTTAAAATTCCTTTTCAATAGACCAAGACCACTATTCATTTTCGACACAATCTTATCTACATGGACACCAAACGTTAATCTATCTATCTATCTATTGCCAGATGCCATAATCCCGTAAGGGGTGGCCATTTGACTTTGAGTTATTTCTTTTATGGGGAGGGGCACTAACCTTCCACCAACCCACTTGTTGACACGTAGGGAGCACGTATGGTTTGGTTATATGGTTACCCCCAGCATTGTAAATGGTTTCTTGGCTTACAAGAAACCATTTGGCTTGTCACTCAGTGTAAAGCAGGGCTCTTGTCTGGCAAGCCACAGCTCGCAAATGCGAGTATTTTTTCCCTTCAGCGAACAAATTTTACATGCAAGTCGCCTTTTGGCGAGGAGAAAATACATCCACTTCAAAACCCAGTAAACTACAAAATAAGTAAACATCACTCAAATGAACAAAAAAGCACGTTGTGATCAATTATTCTTTCCATGTCACCATTGTGAATGTTTAAAAATATACAGACGACCATTGCCGAGCGTACTCGAACTAAAACCCGAACATTCCCGAGATGGTTTGTTTACAAACAGAAGCATGTGCTCACCCGAGAAAGAAAGTTTGCGTTTTTTTTTTTTTTTTATGAATTTTCCTATCAATATGATATGTCACAATCATCCATAGTTTCATAGCCATCAGCAGTCACACAAAGTGGTAATACAATTATATTTGACTACCTGATCGTTCGTTTTAAGATATCCATCACCTGTAGTGAGGGCCAAGCCATACATTAGCCCGGTACTGCCTTATGTTGATCGTTTCTGATTATGTAAATAATGTAAATGGTGTCAGTCGTGGCAATGGTGAGAGTTTACAGAACCTGTGAACAAACTGATTCCAGGCTCCTGTTGGTGTCGTGATGTTCCAGAAGGCACCTTCTCGAATTCCTTAATTCCATGTGACTGGAGAAGGAATGGATACTCTGCATTACGTTTCAGAGCTGCTGGGGACTGCCTAATGAATTCCATCTTGATGTTCTTATGTGGAAAAGAATCATTAGCGGATACACTCAGGGAAGCAGTTGCAGCTGAACTCACATTTAACTTAGAATATTATTCCCTTCATTGCCAACTGACAAACACGGACGTTTCCATTGTGCTGCACACACTGACAGACAGCAGGCTCACAGATCTCTCAGATGTTGCCAATGTGATAAGAAAAGAAGGTGAAAAAACCCTTGTAAAAGGACACTGGTGTTCAGTGATTCATTTGTGGGCAGTCAGTACTCTGTCAAACACCCATACACAGTGTCTTTCCAGATGTTCCTCATTATGCTAGAGAGCTGTACAATACTACAATCCAGCCTGCATATACAACAGAAGCAAAATTCTCTGCTGTCGCACAAAAACACAAAATCACCATATTGTGGAGTCGTGCTGGCACTCTGGACAATGCACCTGGTGCTATCTACATGCCCAATCATGTTGTGCCCCTCGTTAAGATATGTAACCCCAAAGACGAGCAACAATCCCACCAAAGCACTACAGAAAAGGCGCATCATATTTCGACCCAAGACCAATCTGGTCATTCTGTTCCTCCCAAAACACAATCAAAGAAACCACATGGGCTTAAAATGGGAAACATTAGACACTATTTCACAACTCCTTCATAAAAACCAGACAGACCAGTTGATGACATGGCAGATACTAATGTTTCATAGTCTTCAAAATGCCCATCCGACCATGAGATGGATATTCCAAAGAAAAAGGCTATCGTGACACCCACTCCAACAGGGAAAGTTACCACTGCTACAGGAAGAAATGTCAGGTCAGAGTGGTTCAAAAGCTTTCTGTGGTTGGAGCTCTCCTCTAACGAAAATGGGAAAGATGTTTTGCTGTGCAGATACTGCAAATGTGCTGGGGAAAGAGTTGCAGGGAAGACAGACTTTACCATGGGTAACAAACAGTTCAAGCTGGATAATATTAAAAATATTCCTCCAGTCTTCATAAGGCAGCACAAAGTGTATACATAAACAGACAAAAAAATCCAATTGTGATGGTTGCTGACAGGATGAAAACCAAAGTTGATGAAGATATGGTGAAAGATCTCATGATAAAGTTTAACATAGCTTACACAATTGCAAAATTAGAGCTGCCATTCACAAACTTTAAGCCATTAGTGCACACTCATGTTAAAAATGGAGTGAAGATAAGTAGCTGGTATGCCAATGACTTAAAATGCGCAGAATTCATTGCAGCTATTGCTGATGAACTGGATACAGGTCTGGCTCAGAAAACAGGGACTCCCCGTATGTTGCTCTGATGATAGATGGTGCTACCGACAAGGAAGTGATAGAAAATGAAGTGATTTGTCTTTGAATCCTTGTGGAGGGAATTGACACAAATGTGTTTGAAGGATTAGTTCCAGTAAAGCACGCAAATGCTCAAAGATTGGTTGATGCAGTTTATACAGCACTGGATAATATTGGCCTCAGCAAGGAAATTTTTAGTGACAAGCTTGTTTGCTTTACAGCAGATGGGGCCTCAGTAAATTTGGGGCATAAAAATGGAGTGCAGGCCATACTGAAAACATATTCCTATCTGATCAATTTCTGGTGCATGCCACACAGACTCAAGCTATGTGTAAACCAAGTCTTGAAGAAAGAGAACTGCCCCAAAGCTGTAGAAATAATTGACATGATGGATCTCATCTACAAGACATATCATTTCAGTCCAAAAATCTATGCGTGAATTTAAATCTATTGCTAAAGAAATGGAATTAGTAAATGTGAGAATGCCCACACAGGTGAAAGGGACTAGATGGGTCCCACATGTTCACAAGGCCCTTGGGGTGTTATTGCTGACACCTGGACAATTTACA
Source organism: Coenobita brevimanus (assembly GCF_032717465.1). Taxonomy (NCBI): domain Eukaryota; kingdom Metazoa; phylum Arthropoda; class Malacostraca; order Decapoda; family Coenobitidae; genus Coenobita; species Coenobita brevimanus. The sequence continues at coordinate 27,024,159 of NC_136957.1, read as the reverse complement.
GCTGTTGTAACCCACATGGAACACCTGGCAGCCTCGCATCAGGGTGCTGACATACAGGGCAGGGCTAAGGTGATCCTCAAGGTTGTTCAAAAGGGGGACTTCATTCTGTTTGCACATGCAATGCTTGATCTCTATGATCAACTCAAACACCTCAGCCTGACGCTGCAAATGGATAAAGTTACATTGCCACTGGCATCTACACGGCTGCAAGCTACGATAGCTTCAGTCCGCCCTCTGTCCACTCAACCTGGCCCAAACTATGTTGGAGCCAAAACACAATTTATATCAGCGCCTGAAGCCTTCCAGGGTGTGTCCATCAGCAAACCGACTGAAGCATCTGCTTCTGACAGCTCTGCAATCAAGAAACTGATGAACTGCACCATCCAGGCCCTCGAACAAAGGTTTGCCAATATTACCGGTATCTTAGGAAGTCCAGAAATTTCATCTGTCTCTGTATGTCCAGATGTAGCAACCACAATGGCCTGCCTTAGTCACTGTTTTACAACAGACAAGTGGCCCAAGGACACACAGCAACTGGCTCAATATGGAAAAGACTAACTTAGGCTTCTGCTAGAACATTTCAAAGAACTTTTGAGCAGGAATTTATGTGATTTTGAAGCCACACTAATTGAGTATCATCATTTAAAAGTTCTGGTGGTAAATGAATTCTCTCATCTCAACCAAATCACACAGTGGGCCACATTACTTACGAGGGAGCCATACAAGACTCAGTTCCAGAATGTACTGTTAGTGGCCTCCATCATGCTGGCAATACCAGTGTCCAGTGCTGAATGCAAAAGAATCATCTCTGCCCAGAACAGGATAAAATCGGATGAGCGAAGTTGTTTGGGCACACATACAGTTAATCATTCATTTATTCATTGCCAGACGCCATGTATCCCAAACGGGGTGGCCAAGGGCTTAGAGTTAATTGTTTTACAGGGAGGGGCACTAATCCTCCACCAACCCCACTTGACACGTAGGGAGAAAGTTAGCTTATTCAAATATCAACCTCAGGTCCACCACTTGAATCTTGGGTTCCGAACAAGCTGTAAGAAAGTGGCTGTCACGGCCCAAGGGAGTAAAACCAAGGAAATGGTACTATACATCATGGCCGACTCAAGAAGATCTTTGGTGTACTAAACTCATGGAAGATTCACTCTGAATTATGTTGTAGTATGTTATAGTACAGGAACAGTTTCAGTGTGTTCAATATTTTTTTTTTCGTTTATTTTATTTACCGGTATATATTTTAGAAGCTCAAAGATGACTTCAGATCTTTTCTAGTCTAGTTAAACTTTTTTTTGACAGTTTAGGTATAAAATGCTACAATTTTTCATTGTTTTATTGATATTTTATTTGGTGTTTGTTTTAGTTTCATATTTAAGTTTAGCTGTTGCACAAGAATTCCAGATTATTTTGTACATATAGTATTAGCAGTGATTCTTATTGTTTTATTCCAGATGAAATGAAGAGGACAGTAGATTTTTTATCTAGTAATTTTTTCTTTTATTTTGAGATAGTTTAGGTAAAAAATGTTGTGATATTTCATTGCTACAGTATTTAATTTTATTTTGTTTTTGTTCTAGTTTCTTATTTTGTTCTGCTGTTCCATAAGAACTCCAAATTACTTTGTAGTATTAGCCAGTAGTTCATAATAAACAGTATCAGAGTAGATAAGGTTAGGTATGGTCATATTAAATAGTATCAGAGTAGATAAGGTTAGGTATGGTCATATTAAATAGTATCAGAGTAGATAAGGTTAGGTATGGTCATGTTAAATAATATCAGAGTAGATAAGGTTAGGTATGGCCATATTAAATAATATCAGAGTAGATAAGGTTAGGTATGGCCATATTAAATAATATCAGAGTAGATAAGGTTAGGTATGGTCATATTAAATAATATCAGAGTAGATAAGGTTAGGTATGGTCATATTTAATAATATCAGAGTAAATAAGGTTAGGTATGGTCATATTTAATAATATCAGAGTAAATAAGGTTAGGTACGGTCATATCAAATATCAGAATAAATAAGGTTAGGTATGGTCATATTTAATAATATCAAAGTAGATAAGGTTAGGTATGGTCCTATCAAATAATATCAGAGAAGATAAGGTTAGGTACGGTCATATAAAAAAATATCAGTTGATAAGATTAGGTACTGTATAGTCATTTTAAATAATAATGTCATGCATGGTCATATTAAATAATAATGGAGCAGATAAGATTAGGTATGGTCATATTAAATAATATCAGAGAAGATAAGGTTAGGTATGGCCATATAAAGGTTAGGTACTGTATAGTCATTTTACATAATAATAATAATGGTCATATTAAATAATAATGGAGCAGATAAGATTAGGTATGGTCATATTAAATAATATCAGAGTAGATAAGGTTAGGTTTGGTCATATTAAATAATATCAGAGAAGATAAGGTTAGGTATGGCCATATAAAGGTTAGGTACTGTATAGTCATTTTAAATAATAATAATAATGGTTATATTAAATAATAATGGAGCAGATAAGATTAGGTATGGTCATATTAAATGACAGCTGAGTAGATAATGTCACGTATAGTCATATTAAATATCGGGGTAGACATACGCTTTAATTGAGGCAGCAGAAGCTCCTTTTCTGATTATTTCTCGGGTGAAAAATACACTCTCTGCGACGGTGCCAAAATGACTAGACCACTAGTTACCCGGAAAAAGAAAAAAAGAAAAGAAAAATCACACCTGGGAGTGTATCTTCGTATAACTGCATTAAAATTAATTACCTTTAAAAAAGGTTGAGTTACAATAAGTTACCTTTCCCTATGTCTAACCATATTTAGTAAAACATTATTTTAAGAGCAGTGGTGAAAAGTGCTTATTGTTGTGATCATACTAAATTCGGTCCGGCGATGCCGCGACAGTCTTTCCATAACTCTCGCGGGGTAGGGAGGTGCTTACAATTTTCAAGGTAAATTTAAAGTTCCTGATACACTATATTTTTCTGGGTTTCATTTCGTACATACGATAGTCTACTGCATTTTCTACGCGACCACATTGTCATATTTTTACAAAATAATTTGTGACTCATAAAAATGAAGGGTTACACCATTCCCATAGATCGCCATCAGCGATGATGACGGTAATATGGGGCTGATGACAGAAGTAAAAATCGAAGGAGTTAGAGTCCCATTCGTTATTGACACAGGGGCACACGGCACTTGCGTGAGTGGCAAGTTCCTGAAGTTTCATAATTTAGAAGAAAAATTATTGCCCAAAGTGACTTGTAATCATTATATCTCCACCTTCAAAAATGTGAATATGGAATTTACAACTGCTGCGAAGAGAAGGAAGAGGAAGGTGAAGTTGAAGGAGGAGACGAAGACGGGGGAGGGAGAGGAGGAAACGGTGACTGGCAAAGTTAAATTCAAGATGAATGTAATTGTAAAATGGACTATTGAGAGTAACTCAGCCATACTTGGCATAGACTTATTAAGAGAATGCCACGCACAATTAAACATGTCTTCCATATCACCAGTGTTAACTTTGAGAAAAGTACCAAAGAAAATCCGGCCAAAGAAAGACCTTCGATTAAAGTGTTGCTGTGAAAAATCAAGATTGAAGGCAAACAAGGCAAGATATTTTGTGGACAAGGAATTATCGACTCCGGAGGTCCCTTTAGCAGCCTTCCAGTGAATATCGCAAGAGATCTGGATTTGGAATTGGAAGAAGTAAATCCCCGTCTAAGGGTTGAATTTACTTTCTGGACTGAAGATTCAGTCCGAATTGTGTCGCACTGCGCCAAAAACGTGCCCGTGTCTTTCGGTCATTAGACCCTTACCGTGAACTTCAGTGTAATGTCTCTGCCAGAAGATGTGGAATATGATGACAAAACTCCACGACAACTGGATATCCTCATAGGATTAGCCGATATTACAGACAAAACTTTTGAATTTGATCCACAATGCGTGGGTATAGCAAACAACGGACCACCAAAGCCCGAGAAGCCACTAAAACCTGATAAAAAAATAGCCAGGTCAATGGGTTAACATAAGGCGAAGTCTAGGAAGGTGTTGGAAATGATTTAAGGCCATATTTTGCTGCTGCTGCTCATCTTCCTCATCTACATCTTCAGTCAAATGAGATCCCGTTCCCACGACCCCACCTTACCTGTGTTTAGAAGCGGGATTTGCTGCAGTATTTCTGGTATTTTTCAGTTATGGGTCAGAGTTGCCAGCTAGCTTATTTATGAATGGAGGTATTTTGTAAATTTATTGTAAGGACTGTATAATATGTTGGACTGCATGGTGGCAGCATGAGAGAGCTGGGCCCTTCCCGCTCATGCCAGAATGTATTGAGAGATGAGTAATGGTGTGGTGATCGGCCCTATCTACCTGCCTGCAATGGCTACGTGGCAGCCATGCTTTCCGACTTCCACTCCCAGCTCCAGCCATCTCTCAGGTCATTGTATCAGACCCAAGAGGCCATCTCCAAGTTGCAGCAAAGCTTGGCATTGCTAATGTCCCAGTAGCAGCCTGCACCTAGGATTCCTGCGTCTGCTGCCCCAGACAAGTGTGAGGCGGAGATGCCTACAGCAGCCTTTCATTCTAGGAGACGATCCATTGAACACTGGCTGAAACAGAGTGGCTGGCCACCGTCAGACGCGATCCTGCACATGACTTACTTAGTTCGAGTACATGCGAGGTTACGAGACTTGATGTTTCTTTTGCAGCTCCCATCTCTCATCCCTTCTTGAATGCAGAATTCATTTCAGGAATCAATCTCCAGAACTTCTCCAATACCTGGACAGCGCCCTACATAACCTACACTCCCTAACTCCTTTTTGTTAACCACCTATATAAACCAGCTTTAAAAGCATCTATGGATGGAGCAGTAACAACCTCTTCAGGAAGAGAATTCCAAGAGTTGACAACCCTTACACTGAAAGAATTTGCTCAAACCAGTGTTCAACTAGTTTGAGCAAATTTCAACTTGCATGTATTTGACTGGGTACTGCTTTCACTGTATTCAAAGAAGACACTATGATCAGCTTTCAGTATTTTGAAGGTTTCCAATAAATCTCCTTGGTTCCTTCTTTTTTCCAGCGTTGTCAGGCCCAGTTGAACACATCGCTTTCCATATTCTAGGTCCCTGAGCTTAGGTACAAGCTTGTTCATCCTTCGTTGGACCTTCTCCAATTCATTAATATCCTTCCTATCATAAGGCGACCAACTCTGCACCGCATACTCCAGATGCAGTCGCACCAGATATGAGTATAGGGTTCTGCACATATTCAAGGCCATGTGAGGGAAATTTCTTTTAACCCGCCCCGTCCTGACCACTTTTTGACCACTGGTACCCCCCAGTCCCGACCATTTTTCGACCTTTTTTTTTTTTTGCTTAAACTTTCGCTTTTGGTCAGAAACAATGGTCGGTGGCAAAGAAATTGGTCCCCGGGGTCCCTAATTAGCTTAACCAGGTATGCCTTGATCCCACCTGGCCCCGTGTTCTCCCTAGGCAGTCTGAGCCTCAAACGTTTTCTATGGTATTATAAGTCTGGGAAACCAATGAAAGTAAGTAGAAATGAATTTATTACAAACATAAAAACATGTGATAAAAGAGTATATTGGATTTTATACAAAAATAGAGCAGAAATAAGCATTGTACCATCGTGCGAAACGAGCAAAATCGGCCAACTTGGTCACGATGAATCGCTAACATTCTAAAATCATGATACATATAATTTTTTTTACTAACATAATACTTCTACAATAACATTATACCATTTTACATTTTATTGAACTGTTTTTACGTATTCACAGGCCTTTTGATAACATTTAGCGTAATGTTAGCGCTTATTTATGTAGTGAGTGAACTCGCTGTGACTGTTGTTTCAACTCGTATTGTGCTTTTTCTACTTACATATTACTTTTCTAATATTAATTTACACTTTTCAACTTTATAGAACTGTTTTGAGATTATTTCAGGCCTTACATAAATATATAGCGTAATAATAGCGCATAATAACACACACGGTGAAGTCGCTATGACAACTATTTCAACTTACAACCTATTTTTGTACTTATATAATAATTCTCCACTAACATTGCACATGTAAACACTTGATATAATTGATATCACATCATTTCTGAACTTACGATGGAACTGAGCGTCATATTTGCGCGTACTTACACAGGGAGTGTTATCGCGATATCATTTGTTTCATCTTACACTAGTAATCAACTTATAAAATACCTTACTACTAACATTACAACATCTTCCACTGTATATAATTCCTATCACATACTGACCAGAATGTGGGTGTACTCGTGACATCAATTATGACAACTTACAGTAATGTTCAACTTATACGTTTTATTCATGCTAACATTACACCCGTTTCCACTTTATTTCCTTGCTATCATATATTTACTGACCAGATTTACACAGTGGGTGTAGTTTTGATAACAATTCTTTCCACTTACACTAACCACGTCACCATCGTCCCCTTCGTCAGGGTGGGGAGGTGAGGGTGGTGGGGGAGGTTGGGGAGGTGGAGAGCGGCGCCTCTCATCACTCGCACTTCTCTTCCCTCTCCCTTTTCCTTTACCCTTTCCCTTCCCTTTCTTTCCTTTCCCCACATCCTGGGGCTGTGGGGAGGAAGTTTGGGAATATTCAGGGGCGAAAGAAGTGCTGGGGAGTGACTCAACCTCCTCTCCCCTAGGCCTACGAGCACCACGTGCTCGTGCTGCCTCCCTCACACCACTTGCCCCTTCACCCCGCACTACCCCCACACCACTCTCACTTTCACCCCGCGCTGCCACCACAACACTTGCCCTTTCTCCCAGCAATCCCACCACACCACTTGCCACTTCCCCAGACAAAGTACTTTCACCATACCTTATGTGTCGTCTCGCCCCACCTTCTGATCCTCGTGGTGATATTTTCTCTTTTCCCAACCATGCGGCGATATCACGTCCTAGGCCTCTGTCATCCTCATCGTCCTCATCCTCGTCCTTATCAGATTCAGGATGGAGAGATAGCTTTGCACGTGGTTGGGGAGCAGACTGGCCTTCCCTTGCCCTACGGTATGTCACCGCGTTTTTCGGGGCTAAGGGACCTCCTTATCACTGCTACTTATTTCTTCCTCTGGCTGGACGTAATCACGATCCACCACATCATCATCGAGTGGAGAATCACTGTCTCCAGTGAAGGCTTCCAGGACGGATGCGATTTCCTCGTCTGAGAGACCTTTCCGCGCCATGTCTGACCTGGGTCACTGCTAGCAGGTGAGTGACCGAGACAAGGGCGAGCGCGGGTCACGCGGGGTCTAGGATGCTGCCCGCCTGGCGGCAGGTAGGGGAGGCTTGGGTACCCGGGCGAAACGAAAATCTCGCGCGAATTTTGAAAATTGTGGAAATTATGAACCTTGCAATTGCAGGACGTTGATGTACGTCCCTGGGATTAGCTGTGACAAAACGTGAGGATGTGGAAGTACGTCCTCGGGACGCCGCGGGTTAATAAGTCCGACCATCCTGTTGCCCTTGGCCACAATTCTTGTAATATGTTGGGCTGGTTTTAAATCAGATGTTATCATCACTCCGAGATCCTTCTCCTCATTAGGTGATTTCAGTTCCTTCCCATTCAGATTATAAACATATCCTGGATTCCTGTGTTCTATGTGCATCATCACACACTGCCATTGAATTCGAGCAACCAATTCTTACTCCAGCCTTGAAGTCTCATCAGATCACTCTGCATGGTTTGAATGTCCTCGAGGGTGTTAACGTTTTTAAATATTTTGACATCATCTGCAAACATAAGAGTAGGACACTCAAGCTCCCATGCTAAATTATTTATAAATGTCAAAAACAGGACTGGTCCGAGTACAGATCCCTGTGGCACGCCTGAGGTAACATCCAGCTTTTGTAACTGAACCCCTCTTATTTCCACCAACTGTTCTCTATTTGATAAGAAGCCACTGGTCCATTTTAACAGTTTGCCACTTACACCTAAGGCTTCCAGCTTGGTCAACAATCATGCATGGGGTACTGTGTCGAATGCTTTCTTAAGGTCTAAATGTGTGTCAACAGGAATTTGTTGATCCACTGCTACTGTTAAGTTCTCCATATAAACCAGGAGGTTGGTTAAGGTACTTCTCCCTCATCTAAAACTATGTTGTTTGTCACTCACCAAGTTGTTATCATCCAAATATCTCACCAGCGTGGACCTTATAAGTGTTTAACAGATTCTGCACATCACACATGTCAGTGATACTGGTCTATAATTTACTGGTTCCAATTTATCACCCATCTTATGAACTGGGCACACTTTAGCAGTTTTCCAGAGGGTTGATATCACACCTGTATCAATTGAACTATTTATAATCAATGCGACTGGCAGTGCTACCTCCTTATGGTATTCAGTCAACACTTTTGGGTGGATACTATCTGGTCCCATGGCTTTATTAATATTAAAGTGATCTCTAGTTCCTTTACCTGGTTGACAGTAACTATAATATCCTCAACCTTTGGAATGTATACCCTACCAAAATTTGGCACATCCTGCTGAGATTCCTTAACAAATATGCTATGAAATGCTTTATTACATGCATTAGCTGTTTGAAGGTCATTGTCAGGTAGGTGCCCATCTTCCTTCCCAACTCGAAAAACATTCTCTTTCAGGTTAGTTTTACTGCATATAAAATACCAAAAATGTTTTGGGTTCTCTTTGATATCCTGACGTACTGTAACCTCTTGGTAAAGTTTTTCTTTCCCTTTCTTACTATGCTACCAGTTTTGTTCCTCTCTCATCTGTACTCCACTTTTTTAGCTGTTTTCCTTGATTTGAGCCTTTTCCCTGCTCATTGGCTTCTAGCTGATCTTTTACCTGCCTTGTGATCCATTTCAGTTTGGGTTTATTATTTCACATTGCATCCTCGGTACATGGCCCCGTATCAGGTCATGCAAGTTCCTCAAATTTATTGTTCATCTTGTCAGCGGATTTTCCTTCAAAGGTCTCTCTCCAGTCTATCTCTGACAACTTTTTCTTCATATCTTCATAATGCCCTCCATAAATGCAATACTTTAGAGTGTCTCTGTCACACACCTTTTGCATGTTCACTATCTGCAATAAAATAAAACAAAACTGCATGATGGCTTTTACCCAAAGGAGGACATAAACTAACATTTTCCACATCGTGGGTACTTCTAGAAAAAAATAAGATCCAGTCTGGTATGGTTATCACCATCTAAGTTATGGGTATGCTCTTGTGTATGCTGGTACAAAAAATAATCATTTACAGCATCCAGGAAATTTTGTGCATCAGTTACATGTTGGCCATGGCTGCACACACAATTTGATTCCCAGCACACCACTAAAATTAAAGTCCCTGCAAATCAGAACTTGAGCTTCCTTATTGTACACATCACTTAATCTAATCATATCACAAAGTAAATCATTTACTTCTCTTGTTGATGCTGGTGGGCGATATATTATGCCTAACAAAAATCTCCTTCCATTCAGAAACACCTCACACCATGTCGCTTCACTGTAAGAGTGATCATTTTTTATTGACATTTGTATCAATTGACACCAAACACTTCCATATGAGTATACCCACACCACCACCAGGTGCATTTTGAATAGGTCTATCCCTACGGTAAACTACAAACTGATTTGTTTCAAAAATCTCCAAAGAACTTATCTCATCATTAAGTTTTGTTTCCGTCAATCAGACGATACAGTGAGTCCTTGATATAAGAAAGGGATAGGGACAAAAAAAAAAAAAATCGTAATTCGAAATTCCTGTATCTGAACGATTTTCCCAATTGAAATATACATATAAATGGGGGAATGCGTCCCAGGACCCCCTCGGACCCCCACCTAAACTTCACCCCCCCCCATTAAGAAGTAAGCAATACCTGTATACAATTGAAGAGAAGGAGGTGGTCATATTCTTGTACATCTCCTTTTTCTTCGTCACAGTTCCAATGGTGGAAACAGCAAGGCACAATCTCCGAGACTCCCTGCCCCTCCTCACTGGGTCTTATAATTTCCAATTTCCTTTCCAAAATTAGAGTACAGTTCTGCTGCTTCTTTGCAGCAGGCTCTCTCAATGCTAGAGGTGATGCAGGGCGCTTGAGAGGCATGGCGAAACAATACGAAAAGGTGAAGGGCTGCGAAAATATCCTCACGTACTGCAAGGCTGTGAGGAGAGACGGAATGTGGACTCAACTGAGAAGCGCGCGAAAATTTGTTTACCAGAGAGGGGTTAGTTCCTTTTCTCTCAGCGAGTGCAGTGCTATGCACCATGCCCATTTTGAATTTTTCATACAGTATTCCATTAACCCCTTCATAGCTGCTGGCCTTGAACAACACTTCGCTCTTTCGGTGTCAGTGACGTTGAGTTAGATCATTATAAAAAACTGCGAACAATTACGGGAGGGGAACGAAGGTCACTGGTGTGTGTACATGACCCTACTCTACCATCCCATGTCAGGCATTCTCTTCACTCCAGATGTATTCGCCGATGTTCACATGCTTAGGTTACATGCTTCCTAATTTTGAGTAAGTTTCTTCCAGCAAGAGAACAAAATTTACCACCCTCAAAATTCGGTAGTCAGAAAAATTTAGAAGACAAATTAGAAGAATATGAACTGAATTGGTAAGGTCTTTAGGCTGTATGCTTACACAAAAGAGTACCCTATGGGTTTTACAATTTTAAGAGACGATATGGAACAAAAATGTTTGCTAATCGAAAAAAAAAAAACTTTCGTCCCACATGTTCTCGTAGGTTAGCATTCAGTTCCACATTCTTCGTTCGGTATCACTCTTCCCAATATATTTCGGACCGACTGAGTACAGTTATTTCTACTCCTTAGGGTACTGTACATTTACTGCTTATTCTTTTGTTTATTCTTACGTGTATGTGTGAAATAGAGAGGACTGATACAAACAATAATGTATTCCATTATCACTTTCATAGCTGCTGGCCCTAAACAATGCCTTACTGTACTGGTGTCTGTGACGTTGAGTTAGGGTGAGCTATAAAAAACTGCGAGCAATTATGGGAAGGGAATGAGGGTCACTGGTGTGTTTACACGACCCTACTCTACCTCCTCAAGCAGTCTGGCGTTCACAGTTCACTTCGTTCCAGATGTTTTCAGCCGATGTATACATGCTTATGTAACACGCATCCTAATTTTATTAATTCTTACACGAATCATAGGAAATCACAGGATGGGGTTTAGGGGAAAAATAATTAAAAAAAAAAGGCCAGGTGTGCCAGGCGAGTCTTTTCGCATATGTAAGAAAAAGAAATTGATTTAGAACTTTCAAAAAATGGTCCCAAGGCTGACCACGGGAGCACGCAAATATCTGAACCCACAGCCATTGAGGGGGCTAAACATATCTTATATTTTAACCCGCCCCATCCCGACGACGTATGGGTACGTTGCAACGATTTGCATTTGCCAGTCCCAGCGACGTACCAGTACGTCGTGCAATTGCAATGTGCGTAATTTCAACAATTTTCAAATTTCGCGCTTGATTTGCGGTACGTACCCTCGCCTGACCATCCTCTACCTGCCACCAGGCGGGGACACTCGGCGACCCCGCGCGACCCGCGCTAGCCGGTCACTCGTCCACTCACCTGGTAGCCACGGTCCTGCTCAGACATGGCTAAGAGAGGTCTCTCAGAGAGCGAAATTCAAGTTGCCCTGGACACCTTTACCGGCGACAGTGATTCCCCACTGGATGACGAGGAGGTGGACAAGGATTATGTGCAGCCAGAGGAGGAAGAAACCACCAGCAGTGATGAGGAAGTTCCGTTACCCAGGAAGCGGCAGTACGTGACTTACCGTGCTGCTAGAGAGGGGCAGGAGGCAAAGAAGGCACGTGGTATATCATATCCCTATCCCCAGCGTGCCTTGGAAGCAGAAGTCGAGGTCGAGGACGAGGACGGAGCCGTGGGACGTGCTGCCACGTGGTATGGACGGGAGGTGATTACACATCGTGGCCCAGAGCGCACACCACGTCGTATAAGCAGGTATGGGCCTAGCATTCTGTTTGGGGAGGTAGGAAGTGAAGTGGAGGGAGTGGGGAGTGAAATGGAAAGTCCTGGGATTAGGGAAAGTGAGAGTGACGTGGGTGAGTCGTTGCTTTCCCTACGCAGTGTGAGGCGGCAGAGTGGATCACGTGGGCCAGTGCGGGTGCGTTCATTATCACGTGGGGTTGTGAGGGAGGGGGAAGGTGGGGAGGAACCACTCCAAAGCACGTCTTATGCTCCCCAATATCCCCTAACACGTGGTCGAGCAAGGTTGCGTGAAAGAGCACGTGGTGTGGTAATGGAGGGGGAAGGTGGGGAGGAACCATTCCCCAGCACGTCTTCTGCTTCCCAATATTCAACAATTTCATCCCCACAGCCCCCTAATGTTCCTCAAGGCCGTAAGGGTAAGGGAAAGGGAAAGGGTAAAGGCAGAGGGAAGAGGAGTGACAGTGGGGAAGCCCTCCGTACTTCTTCTCCCCAACCTCCCCAACCAGGATCTCCTCCTCACCCAGACGAAGGCGGTGATGGGGACGAGGGATTTGTGTCGTGGGATTGGGAGGATGGGAGTGATTTTTCTCCCCTCATTCACCCCTTCACTCAGCAAGGGCGATCTGGCTGCATTGCACCAGGTATTCACTGTAATTCAAGCAGGTTGGATTTTTTCCACCTGTTTTTCAGTGAGGCCTTCGTAGATCAGATCGTTTTTCAAACAAACCTGTTTGCAAGCGCCCAGGCCTAGAAAGTGAAAGATTGGGAACAAGGAGTAGGCATTCTATGATTTATGATTACCCTGTGTCCATTCCAGAAATGTTCTTATTTTTTGCCCTTGTCCTTTTGATGGGTATAATAAGAAAAAATAGAATTCCTGCTTACTGGACTAGGGACCCTGTTATGTTTACCCCCATATTTGGTCAAGTGATGAGCCGTAATCGGTTTCAACAAATTCTAAGTCGCCTCCATTTTTATGATGCTGATGACCCTGCAAATGCAAACAACACTGACAAAATGAGGCGAATTAGGCTGGTCTTTGATCACCTCAGGCAAACCTTTCGATCCTCATTCTATCCCTATAGAGATCTCGTCATAGACGAGAGTCTCGTGTTGTGGAGAGGCAATATTTCATTCAGACAGTATATACCCAGCAAAAGGCACCGTTTTGGGTTCAGGATCTTTGTTATGTGTGACTGTAGGACTGGATACGTGCAAGACATAGTCTTGTACATCGGTGCACAGACAGACATAATAGAAGATCGAAGTATAGGACTTTCGGGAGCAATGGTAAAGACGATGATACAAGACTACCTTCATCATGGTCACGTTCTCTACCTCGACAACTGATACACTAGCCCTCTTCTCGCTCGTTATCTTCGCACACATGAAACGGGAGTCTGTGGAACCGTAAAGGTGAACCGGCGTCACATGGTCAAGGTAGGGCGGAAACTTGCAAGGAGTGAGGTTGTCTTCTTCAAAGCCAACAACATCCTTGCAACAATGTGGAACCACAACAGAGAAGTAAGCCTCTTATCCACGGTTCACCGCCCCTTGATGCACCGTACTGATTCTGTTGATTACCATAGCGAGAGCAGGCGTCGTGTTTGGAAACCTGAGTGTGTAATGGATTACAGTATAAACATGCGCCTCGTGGACCAGTCTGACTCCATGATATCGACGGTAGAGTGTGCCAGGACCACGATGAAGTGGTATAAAAAACTGTTCTTTCACTTGTTAGATATCACTGCTCTGAATTGCCTCCACCTTCACGCCATGACCACAGGAGTTCAGGAAACATTTGAAGGGTTTGTGAGGGAGCTCACACGAGAAATCTTTGCTAAGTATGCTGTTGAAAGGCCCCAACAGCGCCCCCGCACTGCCCCTATTACCCAGACTCCCCAGAGAATATCCGGCCGCCGTTTCCCCACTCCTATCCCTCCCCAGCCCAACAGACCTAGGCCCCAGCGCAGGTGTCACGTGTGCAGTAATTCCCAGGTGAGACTCACGACACAGAGGAAGGACACCCGCTATGAGTGCGTGCAGTGTGACGTGGGTCTGTGTATTCACCCATGTTTTAGTGAATATCACACGTTGATGCAATTTTAGCATGGTGTGAATGCGAAAGGATGCTGAAATTATGAGGTAAATGCGACAGACAGACGCTCTGTGAAAATATCAGTCATGTGGATCACCAAATATTAGTATAAAGTGCCTACGGGTAGAACATAAGTGAAAACATTGGGTGTAAGTATATAAATCTGCTCTAAGTTGAAACTTACATAGAGAGGGTTGTTTGATGCGATATTCTGTCGCTCAGTGCAATAAATACGGCCCCTTATTATATATTTCTTATTATGTGACATTCTTACGGGTATAATATAAGTTCAAATTATTGTATATGATGATGTATATTCTAAGTCAAATATTCATAGCGTGTCTATAAAGATAAGATTTCCTGACGCTTAGTCGAATGAATAAGGCACGTCTATCTATCTATCTATTGCCAGACGCCTCAGTCCCGTTTGGGGTGGCCACAAACAAATCGCCTCCAAGTCGCCCTGTCCCCCGCCATTTCACTCCCCTGCTCCCATCTCACACCCCCCTCTCTCATATACCTCTCCACCCCATCCCTCCACCTCATCCTCGGCCGTATTAGTCAAAATAAAAGTCAGCAAGTGATAAAGTGAATAATTAGTATATAAGTGTGTGAGTGAATTAGTATATAAGTGTGTGAGTATTATGTATGACGAAACATTCCTTGCGAGGGTATTTTCAGGCGATATTCTCACGCTCACTTGAATAAATAATGGCAGTATGTACAGTGCATTCTAGGGGTGTAAACGTGTGTAATGTAAGTGGGAAAATATAATTGGAGTGAATAAATAAAGTAGATGATGAAACACGAGTGTTTGAGATCGTGGTTGCTACGTGAATAGGCGCTAGCATATCGCTAAATGCCCTCGTAATGAATGAAAATAATTGAAAACCTTCAAAGTGGTGGAGGAAAGGTTCTATGTAAATGGGAAAATAATTGGAAAGTGATAAAAGAATTTGGTATGTTGAATTATGAGTCATAGCGAGTGCGCTTACTAAGCTGATGTGCGCTAAACTTATGCTGCATGTCATCATAATGAATGAAAACATCTGAAAACACTTACAAACAGTTGTAATTGGTAAATTGTCATTGAAACAGAAGTATACAAGTAGAAAACATGATAGGTTGACTCATACCAGAAACTTAGCATATAGCATGTTACGACTCGGACCTAACTCGCTATGCTCGCGCGATGGTACAATGCTTAGTTTTCCTATATATGTGTCTGAAATCCATTATATTGTTACTGTTATTGTTTATTAGTTCAAATTCAATAAATGTAGAGGTGTTGTGTGTTGTTTGTCCCATAATTCCTTACCATAGAAAACGTAAACGCATATCCAGCCCATTACAGAATACGATACCTGCGGGGGGAAACCGCACCTGTACAGACCACTTATAGACCGCAGAGACCACTTTCTTCATGATTTTCCATCGTTTCTCGACCTAAGCGGAAGTTTTAGAAGAAAAAAAAATTTTTCAAAAAGGCTCGGGACTGGGGGATGTCATAGGTGCGGAAAGGCTCGGGACGTGACGGGTTAAGCAGTTAAAGCACCTTACCAAATCAGTTCTTCCTGATACAGTAGTCTGTTATATTTTTCAGATTATTTTTGGGTTGGTAAATACAGTAAACGTTTCTTATTAACCCGCGGCGTCCCGTCAGTGTTCTTTAACGTCCACACGTTTTGTCACTGCCAATCCCGTCGACGTACATAAACGCGAATCAATTGCAAGGTCCCTAATTTGCACAATTTTCAATTTTCGCGAGGGATTTTTGGTACGTATACACGTGACACCTTCCTCTACAATGTGCCAGGCAGAGACAATGCCTTACCCAGCATGACCTCCTCCCCCCCCCTGCATGCCATTGTCTCAGCAATTCACCTGTTATCAGTGACCTGGCCAGTAAAGCCATGTCATGCCATGGTACGAAATTCAGGGCCAGAGTGATTCGCCAATCAATGACAATGTGGAGGACAAAATTTACATAGCATTAGAGGAAGAAGCAGTCAGAAATGATGATCAGGTAATGTGGCAAAAAAAGGTCAGGTATGGTGATGAGTTAGTGAGTGAAACAATGCTTATAATACCTATATTACTGCTTGAAAACCAATATACTCTCGTACTGCATATAAATTCGTACCAAGTAAATAAATAAATACCGTTTAGGAGTGGTGTGAAATAGTTATCCTCTCATAGAACTCGTTTTCTTTGGTGCCAGCCTGTTAGAAAACTCAGTAAGGTAAGGAGGTACTCCCAGTGGCGTAGCGTGGGGTGGGCCACAGGGGCGGTTGCCCCGGGTGCAAAATTCTTAGGGGCGCAAAATTAAAAAAAAAAAAAAAAAGTACTGTAGTGATAATAAATCAAAAATAGCGTGCCCGACCCCTCATACAGAAAATCTCCCAATGTTTGAACATTCTACACAGTTATTCGACATGACGGGGCAAATAAACATTGCCACGTAACATTTACATTATTTTTCTCACTAATTGCAGCCATACTGTCTTCATGTAATTCTTATCGGTGAATACATAATGCATGATTTCCCGTTTGAAGATACCAGTAATTGTTTTCGTTTTCGTTTTCGTTTTTTAAAGGCTCCAACATGCTTGCATGTGTCGGCCTTGGTCACCTAATGGCAGCTCTCCACGCTGCACGATCCATTGCAGCCTCCCTGTTCAGTCCCTTAACCCTAAGGTCACACTTAATGACCTCGTCCCATGTCTTTCTTGGTCTACCCCTCATAACCCCACCCCCAATATTAACACTTCTCACCTTCCTCACCCAATTATCATCCCCCATCCTCTCCACATGTCCAAACCACCTCAATCTACCCCTCCTCATCACAACACCAATACACTCCAGTCCCATCCTACCTCTCAACTCTTCCATTGTAAACCCAGCCCCTCCAGGCCTTGGACGCAGGGACGCACTGCACATCCACCTAATCATTGTCATTTCTGTATGTCTGAGCCGGCGAATATCTTCCTCCTTCACTGCCCAGGTCTCACTGCCATACAGCATTACACTCCTAACACATGCTGCATACAAAGACCCCTTAGCACGTAGGGAGAGCCCTCTCAATGTCAGGAGAGGCAAGAGCTCCCTGAACTTCTTTCAACCACTTCTCACCCTAGCCCCACCTCCAGCACACAACATGTCTCCCAAATAACAAAACTCTTCCACACACTCAAGAGATTCACCAGCAAGTTCAATCCTTTCACGTCTGACAATCTCCACCTGCTCACCCCGGCACGCCGTACACATAAAATCAGCATTATCTCGCAGTCTACCTCTGATACCACTACATCTCTTATGCACCCATTTATCACAAACACCGCACAAGATGGAATTACTTCCCACGCCCTTGTGGCAAACTGCACATGGCCACTCTCCCTCGTCTTTGACAGTACCACCACCAACCCTAGATATCATCACTTCTGTTTTATCTGCATTTACCCTTAAACCCTTTTGCCCCATACCATCTCTCCACTTCCTAAACTTTTCCTCCGCCTCCCTTTCATTCTCTGAAATCAGCACCAAATCATCAGCATACAACAACTCCCACATGAGTCCGTTTCTAAAGTCACGTGAAAGGGCTTCAATTACCATGATAAACAACATGGGACTCAAGACTGACCCCTGATGCACACAAGCATTAACGGAAAACTCATCACTCAAATCTCCTGGGTGTGAGCACCCACATACAACTGGGTGTGAGCACCCACATACATGGCCATAACCACCCTAACCAGCCACTCCTCCAAGCCAAGCTTTCTCATTGCCCACTTCACCACCTTTCTAGGGACTCTGTCAAAGGCCTTTTCCAAATCAACAAAAACAAAATAAAGATCCCTTCTCCTACCAATATATTTTTCCTGAAGCTGTCAAACAATGAATATGGCATCAGTGGTCCCCCTACCTGGCATAAACCCAAACTGCATCTCATCAATATTCACTCTTTCTCTAATCATACCTTCTAAAACTCTCTCCATTACCTTCATTATCTGATCTAAAAGCTTTATACCTCTATAATTTCCTCTTTCCAGGGCATCACCCTTCCCTTTATACACATTTACAATTACACTCTTCAGCCAGTCATCTGGGACAACACACTCATAAATAATCCTATTTATCAGGTCAGTGACTAAACTCACCCCTATATCGCCTGAGGCCTTCAACATTTTGGCAGTCAACCCAGACACACCTGCTGCCTTCCCCACCCTCATCCTGCTTATTGCCTCACAGTAGCAGTATCAATCAAAGGCCAAGGGCCAGACACTGGATCTGCTGGCTCCAAACCTTCCCTGTCCCAGTCAAACTCCTCATTCAACAACCGGTTATAATGCTCTCTCCATGCATCTTTAATATCCTCACTGTTCACCACTACCCTTCCTTCATCATTCTTCACACACTGCTCACCTATGATATCCCGATTATCCCTCTTCACCTGACCTGCCACCCTAAATATATTTTTCCTTTCCCCATGATTTAGGTTATCAAGTAATTGTCTCTATGACTCAGACTTTCCCCTGTATACCTCTCTTCTAGCCCTACGCTTGGCAGCCAAATATTCCTCTTTGCTACCACCCTTCTTCCATTCCCGGAAAAGCCTTCTTTTCTCCTTAATTGCAGCTTCTACACCCTCATCCCACCACCAAGTTACTTTATGTCTTGGTGGTCCTCTTGTCCAGCCGCATGTTACATCAGTAACTCTCAAGAAATTGTTCTTGAGGGCTCTGTACTGTTCATTAACGCCTTTGTCTACAGTTCCCTGTTCAGCCACCACTCTCCTCAACTTGCTATAGAAGGCATCCCTTACTTCTTGGTTTTTTAGCTTCCATATTTTCCTCCTAGGTACATGAGTCCTCTTTTTCATCACTTGTTCTTTAAGCACCATATCACAAATGAATAGTTTGTGCTGCTGCACACACTCCTCACTTCCTATAACTTTAACATCCCTCACTAACCTCCTATCGGCCCTCCTAACCAGAAAATAATCTATCTGACTGCTATTTCCCCCAGACTCGTACGTAATTAACCTACTGTCTCTTTTCCTAAAATATGTGTTGCACACAATTATGTCCGTTGCCTCCCCAAACTCGAGTATCCTTTCCCCTTCTGCATTCCTTAGACTATACGCACATCCCCCATGCACTCCTTCATAACCTTGTGCTGCTTCACTTATATGACCATTTAAGTCCCCTCCCAAAATCACTATCTCATCATCCCGCATACCACCCACTACACGTATTAAATCATTCCAAAATCTATCTTTCTCTGATTCATCCAATCCTGCCTGTGGAGCATATGCCGATATAATCGCAGCTATCTTTCCTCCCAACAGAATTTTCACTACCAATATCCTATCGCTTACTCTCAAAACATTCATAACATATTCCACCCATTTCTCCGCAACCATCACACCAACACCAACACCTCC
The DNA here is from genome assembly GCF_032717465.1 of Coenobita brevimanus. Lineage (NCBI taxonomy): Eukaryota > Metazoa > Arthropoda > Malacostraca > Decapoda > Coenobitidae > Coenobita > Coenobita brevimanus. The sequence continues at coordinate 27,004,586 of NC_136957.1, read as the reverse complement.
ATATCCGTCAGTCCTCCCCTGCCAAAACAACTTATAGCAACAGTCCTTCCCAACAATCTTTCTTGCTGATCCACCCCTGTACCGGACTTCCTGCAAACACGCCACATCCACCCACCTCCTACTGAATGCCTCAACGACTTCCCCCGCTCTTCCTCTCAAACTTCCCACATTCCATGAACCCACCCTCATCCCCATGGGTGATTTACTGTCCTCAGGCTTGCTTTGAAACTTATTTTGTCATCTTCAGTATTAATAAAGGGGGACAGACACAGCACAGGTCCCACTCACTGCACAGTCCCAGGTCCAGGCAATGGATCTGGGACCCCTAGCCCACCAGCTTACCAGTGGCTGTGGTAGTGGCCTTGGGGCACCCTGCCAGGACAGCTGCAGGGACACCCTCCAAGCGCGTCTTGGCACTGCAACTATCCTGCCATCATACACCCACTGATAGGGCAGCCTCCTGGGGTGCTACTCCCAGGTTCAGGCCCCTCTCTATTGGGTGGAAGCGGCAGCCTGGGAACCGCAATGCCCTGTACCCTCTAGCACAGGCCCGAGCCCCATCTCACCCTGGACCCACGATCTATGCTGGCGGAACCCCCGCCACGCCCCCCCCCCCCAGAGTCCGCCACTAGGTAGCGGGGGCAAAGTTTTCTGGCCGCATGCCCTTGCTGGCGCCAACCCCTGTAACGTAGTGGGATACGTTGTGTGAAATGTAAAGTGCATGTGGTGTAGTGCATAGATAGAGGAAATGTTTGGGAGAGTATGCTGGTCTACTCTCCATGTTACTGTCACACTGAAAAGGTCAGCAAAGGGGGATGGTTAGATAGCTAGTGAAACAGGAGCTCCAGCTCTCCCTATCACCAGCATTCCCATTCCCCTCGGGAGTACTACCCTGTTCAGCCCGTGCTACGGCCTCCTCCTAGCATTGTAATGTTCCATAACTTGCACGAAAAATCGTATTTAAAAAATTCATAATTTCAAGTTGCAAGGGCGCCTAGATAGCCTCGCTCCTCCTCCCCTACTCGCCTCGTCTCCGTGATGTGTGACATTGGTTCGTTGCGTAATTTTTAAAGTTCACCTCACGCTTAAAGTAATCCTTAAAATGCATATGTGTATAGAAGATTTTCTACTCAGAATGACATATTCTTTCACCTCTACAGATATTTGCGGAAACTCGTGTTACATGTTGTATTTATAAAACATGCTGTGGCCTCCGTTATTTGTGCATGTGGCAACAATGCGATCTCTAAACTAAGATCTGTCGAAGTCTCAAAATACCTTCGCCAAGTAATGTTCCCGCCAATTTAGTGTTGCAACACCAACACAGAGTAAAACATGATTTATTTATTTATTTATTTTTTTTTATACAAGATCTTGGGTCTTTTACCCCTGCCTTGGGTTCTTGGAGATTAAATAAAAAAATCACTTTTTTTTTCTTTAAGTCCAAATAAATATACACATTAAACCTGGAAACTGTACTTTAACTTTAATGATTAGTATGAAATGTTCGCCTATAATAACGTGCACGCACCCTGTGAATTGTGTGTACAGATGCAAAAGCGCTTTCCTTTTGATGAGGAAAATGTGCTGGCATTACTCAATATTTTTTATCCAAAAGTAGCTCTGTCTCCCAGAAGAACAAAAGCAATTGCAAAATTGGTGGTACATTTCCTTACTCTCGTAAAGGAGAAAGAGCTTGATTCTCTTCAGGAACAGTGGCAAGATCTGTTGCATTCCAGTTCAACTCTTCAGCATCTCAATCAATCAGCAACTTGCATATTTCTGGCATGAAATGCTTGGAATTTCTGATGAGAATAAACAGTCTAAATTTGAATGTCTTTCCAGATTAATGTGTGAACTTTTAGTTCTACCACATTCCTTTGCGTTCACCCACACACAGCTGTCAGTCGGTTGTTTGCAAAAACAAGCCATTGCTTGACAAGAAGTACCGTTCTTTGAATGGATACCATCAAAAGAACTCATCATTGACATGAAAAGTGACAATATTGGCCAGCGTTATGGAGATAAGTGTTGCAGCACACAACAGGCAACACATACGAGTATCCTGCCGACGAGACCGAAGTTGCCAGTGGCAGAGAGGAAAACACAGAGGATTCTGTACAATAATTCTATCTATCTATCTATCTATTGCAAGACGCCTTAATCCATTATACGGGGTGGCCAAAACAAATCGCCTCCACGTCACCCGGTCCCCCGCCATTTCACTGCCCTGCTCCCAGTTCACACCCCCTTCTCTCATACACCTCTCCACTCCATCCCTCCATCTCATCCTTGGCTTTCCTCTCCGTCTCTCCCCCTCCACCTCACTCACATATTCTCCTCGTCAGTCTCTCACTCTCCATCCTCTCCACATGACCAAACCACCTCAGTGTGTTTCTACTAATGCTTCCTATCACATCCACATCCATACTACAACGCTCCTTCACTTCCTCATATGTCAGTCTCTCTCTCCATGTGACTTCACAAGCTCCTCTCAAATAACTCATTTCCACTGCTCTCACTCTTGACTTGTGTCCCTCCAACAACGTCCAAGTTTCACTTACGTCAGAGTTGGTGGCACAAAACTGTCATGTAATAACTTTTCCACTTCCATGCTCACTTCCGTGACTTCCCTGTTTCTTATCACTGCCTTCAAGGAACCAGCTACTCTTTCTTCCTTGTTTTACCCTTTCAAGCACTTCACCCTCCAAACTTCCATCCTTACTCATCACACTACCCAAGTACTTAACCCGTCACGTCCCGAGGCTTTCCGCACCTCCGACATCCCCCAGTCCCGAGGTATTTTCGAATTTTTTTTTTTTGGCTAAAACCTTCGCGTTTGGTGAGAAACATCGAAAATTCATAGAGAAATCGCTCACCTGAGGTTTAAAGTGCCCATTCCAGGTAGGAGTTCCTCCTTACCTGAGTGGGTTTTCTAACATGCTGGCACCAAAGAAAACGAGTTCTATGGGAGGGTAACTATTTTATCCACTCATAAACGGTACTTATTTATTTACTTGGTACGAATGTATATGTAGTATGACAGTATATTGGTTTTCAAGCAGTAATAAAGGCATTATAAGCATTGTTTCACTCACTAACTAATCACCATACCTGACCTATTTTTGCCACACTACCTGATCATTATTTCTGGCTGTTTCTTCTTCTAATGCTATGTAAACATCGTCCTCCACATTGTCATCGATTGGGGAATCACTCTGGCCCTGAATAACTTTACTAGCCAGGTCACTGGTAACAGGTCCTTTGCCAAGACAATGTCGTGAGGGGGGGAGGGGGGAGGTTATGCAGTGTAAGGCATTGTCCTTGCTTGGTATCTTGTACAGGAATAGAGGAAGGTGTCCCGTGTATACATACGAAAAATCACGTGCGAAAATTGAAAATTGTGCAAATTAGCGACCTTGCAATTGCACGACGTACTGGTACGTCGCCGGGACTGGCAAATGCAAATCGTGGTGACGTACCCATACGTCGTCGGGACGGGGCGGGTTAAACGTACTCACATTTTCCATTTCCTCATCATCCAACCTCACTGTTCATTCACTGACTTCACCTCTCTCAAAGACCATAACTTTACTCTTCCCTACATTCACCTTTAAATTCCGTTTCTTACACACTCTCCCAAACTCATCCACCTAGCCTTGCAGCTCCCCTTCGTCTTTGCTTAACAACACTATCATCTCCAAACAACAGTACAGGGAGTTTCCAAACACTACCCTCTCTCATTAGGGCCACTCCAACATCCACTGTCCTACCTTGCATCTGTTTTATAACCCCATCCATATACAGATTGAACAACCTTGGGGACATGACACATCCCTGTTTCAATCCAACCTTCAAAGAGAAAAATTCACTCAGTTCACTATCCACACGCACTGCAGCCTTAGCACCCTCATACATACTCTTCACAGCATTCAGGAGCTTTCCATCTACTCCATATATTCTTAATACTTTCCACAATCCTTGTCTATCCACTCTGTCATATGCTTTCTCCAAATCCATGAGGGCCACATACAGCTTCTTTCCCTTCTCTAGAAACTTTTCCACTAAAGATCTAAGAATGAATATCTGATCTACACAACCTCTTCCCCTTCCTAAAGCCTCCCTGTTCATCTCCAACTAATTCCTCTGCTGTTTAAAAACCTAGAAGATGAGTTGAAGGAAGTATACTTGTACTTATATGTACATATAGAACTTGTTACGTAAATCTTGGGTTTTTTCATGTGATCTTGGAGATTTTAGATGATCCATCTTGTATTTTTCTACTTTCCCCAGTGGCAACCCTGGCTGTAGCCAGTGTGTGCGTGTGCCAATAGGAGTTCGATCGTTTGGTGAATTTTGTTGTTTTGAAGTGTTGACAGTTTTTTTTTTTTTTCTGTGATCATTGTTTTGCTGATGCGGTTGTCATTTCTTATTCTTCGTTCTTCTGTTTCAACTAATATATATATATATATATATATATATATATATATATATATACAGTAATCACTCTAATATCCGGATGCCCAATATCCGAACATCCCCACTAACCGGACATAATCATCCCGGGATCCATTATTCCCAAAATGGTCCGAAACACCCCCCCCCCAAAAAAAAAAAAAAAAAAAATCCCGCCCGTAATTTGAACTTGCCGCACGCGGCGCGGGAGAGCATTGTTGTGGCGCGTCATTCCTCCGATGTCCGATAGAGCACTGCTGCATCCTCCCCACTTTCCGCCTGTCTCTCGTCGCGAGTGCGCGCTCGTCGTTATGGCTGCCCACGTGATCGTTTTTGTGGTGGTGCCTTACCTGCTGCAGGCACTCCTGCTGCTCTCGGGCCTCCTCTTAGTGTGTGTGATGATGGCCCCGCCACCTGAGAAAAGGAAGAGAGTGGTGTTGACTCTGGAGAAGAAACGGGAGATATTGGAGAAAGTAGATGCGGGGTGGTCTTCTTCTCGCATTCTCTGCGAGTTTAACCTGGCCTGATCTATTTTGTTCTATATTAAGAGATCCCGAGACAAACTCATGCAGTACACAGCTGACTTCTCGTCAAGAAGCAAACGCAACGTGGAGAGAAAGGTGATGTTTACCCCCAAGTTTGCAGAAATTGACCGCTCCACGTTGATTTGGTATCGACAACAACGTGCTGCTGGTGTGATGGTATGTGGAACGGAGCTGAAAGCTGCTGCTGAGAAGTTCGCCAGGCTTCACGACGCCCTAGACTTCAAGGCATCCAAGGGTTGGCTCTTTGCGTTCAAGTTACAGCATGGCCTTACCAACTGTAAAGCTCATGGCGAAGCTTTGGACGCTAATGAGGATGGAGTTGACGAGTTTCGGCACAAGGTGAAGGGCTTGATTGACAGGGAGGGCCTCACTCTCGGTTAAGTCTACAACGCAGACAAAACTGGTCTATTCTATTGCTGGCTGCCAACGAATACTCTAGCCGAGGAGACGGAGAAACGTGTACCTGGCCGCAAGCTCTCCAAGGAACGGATATCTGCTTTGTGTTGTGCCAATGCTAACGGCATGCACCGGCTTAAGCCCGTTGTTGTTGGCTGCGCAAAGCAGCCTCGGTGTCTTCATGGGGTGATGGATGTCCTTCCTATCGTCTGGTACCATATACAGCTGTGATCTTCAAAGACTGGGTCCACCGCCACTTCATCAAGGAGGTCATCAATTACCAGACAAAGACACTGGGAATCCCGCGAGACCAGGTAAAGGCCCTCCTTCTCCTCGACAATGCACCTGCCCACCCGTGTGACAAGGACTTGGTTGCTGAGAATGGCCGGATTAGGTGCATGTTTCTGTCACCTAATACAACTGCTCTCATCCAACCAATGGACCAAGGAGTGATCATGGCAACAAAGCGCCTATACCGAAGGAAGTTCCTGGATGAAGTGATGGTTGTTCTCGAGGACAAGGACGAGCGCAGGGAGGGACGGGACACACGAGGCAAGCAGACTTTGGAAAACCTTCGCCGCTACAACATCAAGTCTGCGCTATACAACTGGGCTAGTGCATGGAAGGAAGTCCCTGTGAAGACTTTGGAAAATGGTTGGTCTCGTCTGCTTCTCGGAACGGATGTGGAGTACGATTTTCTAGGGTTTGATGTGGATGACTTCCATGCACGGCTATGTACGCACGGCGATGATGTTGATGTGGACGATGTTCGTGAGTGGTTGGATGACGATGAGGGCGATCCTGGGTATCAGACATTGTCCGATATCGAGATCGCGTCTTCAGTTGCAGGTGTCAGTACTGAGCTTGAAGATTCCGACGAGGAAGGTGACGATGATGCGGACTCCTCTCAGCAGGACACTATTCCAGCCATCCCCAAGCTGAGCGCTCTCCGGGAACATCTAGAGTTCGTCCTAGACTACCTGGAACACCCGGACTGCGACAGGGAGATGGGGCCCTTGGGACTTGTGGAGGAAGTGGGTGCTTTCAGGCAGCGCATCATCAATCGTCAAAATCGTCAGTCATTGCGTCAATCAACCATTGACAGTTTTTTCAGGCCCGTGACCCCTGCCGTGCCCAGCCCTGGCTCCACTCCATTGCCTCCCCAAGACAGGCCCTCATGCTCCGAGCCACAGCCCAGCACATCAGCCACGGTGGAGTCACCGCTCAATGTGAGTTTGCGGCTGTCTTCAGAGTCGTCTGCAGTGGGTACGCCATCACCACGACCCAGCGACGCACCCCTAGGTCACCTGCCAGTGATACTCTCGGACTCTGACAGTGAATAAACAGCAAGAACTTCTCCACTAGACCACACGTGAATTTAGAGTGTTGTGCAGTGAAAAAAACAATGTGTTGTGTTAAGGATTTACAGTTGTGAGAGAAAAGACTCATTTGGAACAAAATTTAACATAAATAGAGTTGTTTGTTTTGGCTTTGGAAAATTATTAGAAGAATGGGAAAAGTTAAAGTGCAGAGTGCAACACTTAGTAAGTTACAATGGAGCATTGGTTAGACAAGAGTGCGCACTGTGAAGAGAACGGACTTCTGTGTGCGATTGACTAAGTTCAGTGCAAGACTTCAGGAACAGTGTCTGGAAGTGCTTCAGGAAATCCCTCTTACTGTCAGAGTCCGAGAGGAGGCGGTTATTCATCGAGGTGGCCATGGACTTGCTGTAAGTAGACAGAATGTTTCATACTGTACTTTTTTCCATACTATACTTACCTCATTTCACTCTTTAATGTCCTTTATTGGTGTGAATAGGGTGTTAGGAGCTATGCATGTGCAGTAGGAAGGTGTTTTTCTGAGTTAGGGTAGGTTAGGGTCCATAAGTACCAGTCCAGGAGCCAGTCACCAGAATGTTTAATATTGTATGAACCTACTTCTAAATTCTCATTTTATGCTTCTTTTGCATTTATTTCGGTCATTTATGTGCCTTATTGGTGTGAGTTGGGTCTTAAGTAGGTGCTATGCATGTCCAGAGGAAGTTGTATAGGTGTTTCTCTTAGTTAGGGTCCATAAGTAACAAGTCCATAAGCTGGGGCCCAATATCCGGACAGGACCACTATCTGGACCTGCCTATGGCTCTAATACGTCGGATATTGGAGTGATTACTTATATATATATATATATATATAAATATATAAATTTTTTAAACATTTACGAAAGTGAAGAAATGGTTATACAATGAGGTATTGTCTTAAAATACATGTGCATGGGGGGTAAGGAGTTCAATTACTGGACTGGTGGAAGAGACTCAGGGAGTGCTAACGGGCCACGGGTTAGGGGGCGCAATACTTTCCTTGCCCCGGGCGCTGGCAACCCACGCTGCGCCTCTGGGTACTCCTACCTGTATCGAGTATTTTAAACCTCAGGTGAGCGATTTCTCTATGAATTTTCATTGTTTCTCACCAAAGGCGGAGGTTTGAGCCCAAAATTTTTTTTCCAAAAATGGTCGGAATAGGGGGGGGTCAGTGGTGGAAAAGTCGTCGAGATGGGGCGGGTTAAATCTATTTCCTCATCATTTTTAGCTGTTCTGGTGTGACAGCTCTTGTTTATTTGGTTAACATAATGGCAGAAAGGATGTTTTTCCCTAAGTGCAGCAGTAGGTGAGAATGAGAGGGCAAAGGAAGGAGTATGTATAGTTGTGTGTAAAAGATGGAAGAGGAGCATAAGGCAGTATGGATCAGCTGGGTCAAGGATTGTGTGGGTAAAATTGAAAGTTGGAATACAAATGTGGCCGATTGTGTGTGTGTATGCGCCAACGCAGGATCATGCTAGAAGAGTGAGAAAAGAGTTCTGGACAAATGTAGAAGTGTGCATGGAAAAGTTTGGAAGTAATGAGAGAGTGTTTTTGATCGGTGATATGAATGGTAAAGTTGGGAATGTGAAGGTGGATGGAATAGTTGGTGAGTGGGGTGTGCCTGCTGAGATAGATGAGAATGAGAGTGCGTTAGTGGACATTTGTGCTGGGAGGGGGTTGGTGATGGCCAATACCCTCTTCAGGCATAAAATGATCCACAGGTATACATGGCAAGTGATGAGAAGGGTGGGTGGTGAACTGAATGAAAGGAAGGCAATGATTGATTATGTGTGTTTGTGGATGAAAGGATGCGAAGATGTGAAATGGATGCAAGAGTTTATAGAGGTTGGGGGAGTGGACTTTCTGACCACTACTTGGTGGTGGCCAGAATTAGAATTCAAGTAAGGTGGAGAAATAGAAGAAGAGAAACACGAGAGGAAGGAGTAGTTGCAAGGAGAGTGGAAATGTTAGAAGAGGATGAGAAAAAGGCAGAGTGTAAGAGAGAAGTGGAGGAACGATTGGGCAAATATGAATTTGAGCAGATGCGAGACGTTGAAGGTGTGTGTAGGATATTTACAGAGGAAATATGTGCAGCATGTGATGTCGTGTGTGGAAGGAAGAGAAGACGGAGGGGGGTGCAAGGAACAGCGTGGTGGACTGAAGAGGTGAAACAGGCTGTGGCACAAAAGAAGAAAGCATACAATGAATGGATGAGAAATAGGGGCGTGGAAGAAGTTGAGAGGCGGAAGAGAGAGTTATATGTAGAAAGAAAGAGAGAGGTGAAAAGATTAGTAAGAGAGAGTAAGAAGAGAGTGGATGAGGAATTTGGAAGGAATTTGAGTCTAAATTGGAGGGACTGTAAGAAAATGTTCTGGAAAGAGGTGAAGAGAGTAAGACAAGGTGGAAGTGAAGTTAGGAGGGGAGTGAAAGATAAAACTGGTAGATTACTAGTGGAGAAGGGAGAAAAAGTGAGCAGATGGAGAGAACACTTTAAGGAATTGTTGAACATAGAGGATGGAAGTAATGCGAGTATAAGTGGCTGGGGAATGGCTGGGAGAAGGAGGGAGGTGAGAAGACAGGAAGAAATCAGTTGGATAGAAGTTGTGGAAGCAATGAAAAAAGTTAAATCGGGGAAAGCCCCAGGAATTGATGGAGTGTGTGGTGAATGCTGAAGCATGAGGGAGAGATAGTAGTAGAATGGATGTGGAAGATGTGCAGATTGGCCTGGGAGGAAGGTAGAATCCCGGAGGATTGGAAGTCAGGTATAATTATTCCCTTGTACAAAGGAAAAGGGGAAAAAGAAGTGTGTGGTAATCATAGGTGCATCTGTCTTCTTAGTATAATAGGAAAAGTGTATGGTAGGATACTTATTGACAGAGTTAGAGAAAGAACAGAGGAAATATTTGGAGAAGAACAGGGAGGCTTTAGGAAGGGAAGAGGTTGTGTAGATCAGATATTCATTCTTAGATCTTTAGTGGAAAAGTTTCTAGAGAAGGGAAAGAGGTTGTATGCGGCTTTCATGAATTTGGAGAAAGTATATGATAGGGTGGATAGACAAGGATTGTGAAAGTATTAAGAATATATGGAGTAGATGGGAAGTTGTTGAATGCTGTGAAGAGTATGTATGATGGTGCGAAGGCTGCAGTGCGTGTGGATGGTGAACTGAGTGAATTTTTCTCTTTGAAGATTGGGTTGAAACAGGGATGTGTCATGTCTCCATGGCTGTTCAATCTGTACATGGATGGGGTAATAAAAGAGGTACAAGGTAGGATAGTGGATGTTGGAGTGGCCTTGGTGAGAGAGGGTAGTGTTTAGAAACTCCCTGTACTGTTGTTTGCAGATGATTCTGTGTTGTTGAGTGAAGACGAAGGAGAACTGCAATGCTTGGTGGATGAGTTTGGGAGAGTGTGTAAGAAACGGAACCTAGAGGTGAATGTAGGGAAGAGTAAAGTGATGGTCTTTCATAGAGATGAAGTCAGTGAATGTACAGCGAGGTTGGATGGTGAGGAATTGGAAAATGTGAGTACGTTTAAGTACTTGGGTAGTGTGATGAGTAATGATGGAGGTTTGGAGGGTGAAGTGCTTGAAAGGGTACAGCAGGGAAGAAAGGTTGCTGGTTCTTTGAAAGCAGTGATAAGAAGCAGGGAAGTGAGCATGGAAGTGAAAAAGTTACTACATGACAGTATTGTGATACCAACTCTAACGTATGGAAGTGAAGTTTAGACGTTGCTGGAAGGATACAAGTCCAGAGTGAGAGCAGTGGAAATGAGTTATTTAAAAGGAGCCTGTGGAGTCACATGGAGAGACAGGCTGACAAATGAGGATATAAAGGAGCGTTGTGGTGTGGTTGTGGATGTGATAGGAAGCGTTACGAGGAACACACTGAGGTGGTTTGGCCATGTGGAGAGGATGGGGGGTGAAGGACTGACGAAGAGAGTGTATGTGAGCGAGGTGGAGGGGGGAAGAGGAGGGGGAGGCCGAGGATGAGATGGAGGGATGGGGTGGAGAGGTATATTAGAGGGGGGGGGGTGAGTTGGGAGCGGGGCAGTGAAATGGCGGGGGACAGGGCGATGTGGAGGCGATTTGTTTGTGGCCACCCCGAACGGGATTGAGGCGTCTGGCAATAGATAGATAGATAAACATTCTTATTGTTTCTGTAATTATCACCATAGCATTCGAAAATAAAGTATTGTATTGGAGTTATAATAATTTTCCCTAACTGGCCTTCGAAATCACTGAATTTCATATTTTGGGAAGTAAGTACATCAAGAACGGGGGTATACTGGGTGATGTGAGCAGAGTAATGCATTACATATTCAGATCAGAAAAACATATCCCAATATGTTAACTTCCAGTATATCATTGCCTCATGTTATTCATTTTACACAGTTCTTATCATGATATACTATGTCTTATTTATTATGATGTAATGAAGGTACAGCAATTTTCCTTATATTCACTTAGTCTTCAATGAATACCTGACAGTGCAGAGTGACCGAAGCAATCAGAAACCCTACCATCACTTCTTGGGGTGACTGTACAGCACATACGGAAATATCTAAGTCATATCTGCTCTCCTTTCACTCTGAGAATTCTTAATTTGGATTGGGGGTGCCCACTACCATAAAAATCATGGTTTGAAAATTGAATATACAAGTAGTGGAAAACCCCCCTTGGGGTAGGGTTTTTTTCAAGAATACTCTCCCAGTATCCCTGCTTGTCGTAAAAGGCGACTAAAAGGGTTGGTGGAGGATTAGTGCCCCTCCCAGGAAAACAACTAACTAAAAAAACAAACAAGAAGCCTCGGACAAGGACTGACCAAAGAATGCCGACCCAGGACCGGACAAAGGACTTAGTAATGGGTACATGGAATGTAAGAGGAGCGAATGATGAGGTGAAAGAGAGGGAGATTGTCTAGGTGCTTGAGGGTGCGAAAGTGGATGTATGTGGAATAACTGAAACAAAATGACGAGGAGAAAGTGTGAGAGAATGGGAGTATGGATGGGGTATATGTGCAGGAGTAGGTGAGAATGAGAGGGCAAAGGAAGGAGTATGTATAGTTGTAAGTAAAAGATGGAAGAAGAGCATAAGACAGTATAGATCAGTTGGGTCAAGGATGGTGTGGGTAAAGTTGAAAGTTGGAATAAAAATGTGGGCGATTGTGTGTGTGTATGCGCCAATGCAAGATCATGGTAGAAGAGTGAGAGAAGAGTTCTGGACAAATGTAGAAGTGTGCATGGAAAAGTTTGGAAGGAATGAGAGAGTATTTTTGATCAATGATATGAATGGTAAAGTTGGGAATGTGAAGGTGGATGGAATAGTTGGTGAGTGGGGTGTGCCTGCTGAGATAGATGAGAATGGGAGTGCGTTAGTGGACATTTGTGCTGGGAGGGGGTTGGTGATAGCCAATACCATCTTCAGGCATAAAATGATCCACAGGTATACATGGCGAATGATGAGAAGGGTGGGTGGTGAACTGAATGAAAGGAAGGTAATGATTGATTATGTGTGTGTGGATGAAAGGATGCGAAGATGTGTAATGGATGCAAGAACTTATAGAGGTTGGGGGAGTGGACTTTCTGACCACTACTTGGTGGTGGCCAGAATTAGGATTCAAGTAAGATGGAGGAATAGAGGAAGGGAAAGACGAGAGGAAGGAGTAGTTGCAAGGAGAGTGGAAAGGTTACAAGAGGATGAGAAAAAGGCAGAGTATAAGAGAGAAGTGGAGGAACGATTGGGTAAATATGAATTGGAGCAGATTGGAGACATGGAAGGTGTGTGTAGGATATTTACAGAAGAAATATGTGCAGCATGTGATGTGGTGTGTGGAAGGAAGAGAAGACGGAGGACGGTGCAAGGAACAGCGTGGTGGACTGAAGAAGTGAGACAGGCTGTGGCACAAAAGAAGAAACCATACAATGAATGGATGGGAAATAGGCGTGTGGAAGAAGGTGAGAGGCGGAAGAGAGAGTTATGTGTAGAAAGAAAGAGAGAGGTGAAAAGATTAGTAAGAGAGAGTAAGAAGAGAGTGGATGAGGAATTTGGAAGGAATTTGAGTGTAAAGTGGAGGGACTGTAAGAAAAATGTTCTGGAAAGAGGTGAAAAGAGTAAGACAGGGTGGAAGTGAAGTTAGCAGGGGAGTGAAAGATAAAATTGGTAGATTACTAGTGGAGAAGGGAGAAAAAGTGAGCAGATGGAGAGAACACACTAAGGAATTGTTGAACATAGACGATGGAAGTAATGCGAGTATAAGTGGCTGGGGAATGGCTGGGAGAAGGAGGGAGGTGAGAAGACAGGAAGAAATCAGTAGGTTAGAAGTTGTGGAAGCAATGAAGAAAGTTAAATTGGGGAAAGCCCCAGGAATTGATGGAGTGTGTGGTGAAATGCTGAAGCATGGGGGAGAGATAGTAGTAGAATGGATGTGGAAGATGTGCAGATTGGCCTGGGAGGAAGGTAGAGTCCCGGAGGATTGGAAGTCAGGTATAATTATTCCCTTGTACAAAGGAAAAGGGGAAAAAGAAGTCTGTGGTAATCATTGGGGCATTTGTCTTCTTAGTATAATAGGAAAAGTGTATGGTAGGATACTTATTGACAGAGTTAGAGAAAGAACAGAGAAATTAGTTGGAGAAGAACAGGGAGGCTTTAGGAAGGGAAGAGGTTGTGTAGATCAGATATTCATTCTTAGATCTTTAGTGGAAAAGTTTCTAGAGAAGGGAAAGAAGTTGTATGCACTTTCATGGATTTGGAGAAAGCTTATGACAGGGTGGATAGACAAGGATTGTGGAAAGTGTGAAGAATACATGGAGTAGATGGGAAGTTGTTGAATGCTGTGAAGAGTATGTTCGATGATGCGTAGGCTGCAGTGCGTGTGGATGGTGAACTAAGTGAATTTTTCTCTTTCAAAGTTGGGTTAAAACAGGGATGTGTCATGTCTCCATGGTTGTTCAATCTGTACATGGATGGGGTACAAGATAGGGTAGTGGATGTTGGAGTGGCCCTGGTGAGAGAGGATAGTGTTTGGAAACTCCCTGTACTGTTGTTTGCTGATAATACTGTGTTGTTGGGTGAAGACGAAGGGGAGCTGCAAGGCTTAGTGGATGAGTTTGGGAGAGTGTGTAAGAAACGGAATCTAGAGGTGAATGTAGGGAAGAGTAAAGTGATGGTGTTTGAGAGAGGTGAAATCAGTGAATGTACAGCGAGGTTGGATGGTTAGGAATTGGAAAATGTGAGTAAGTTTAAGTACTTGGGTAGTGTGATGAGTAAGGATGGAGGTTTGGAGGGTGAAGTGCTTGAAAGGGTACAGCAGGGAAGAAAGGTTGCTGGTTCTTTGAAAGCAGTGATAAGAAACAGGGAAGTGAACATGGAAGTGAAAAAGTTACTACACGACAGTATTGTGATACCAACTCTAACGTATGGAAGTGAAGCTTCGACGTTGCTGGAAGGACACAAGTCAAGAGTGAGAGCAGTGGAAATGAGTTATTTAAGAGGAGCCTGTGGAGTCACATGGAGAGACAGGCTGACAAATGAGGATATAAAGGAGCGTTGGGGTGTGGATGTGGATGTGATAGGAAGCGTTATGAGGAACACACTGAGGTGGTTTGGCCATGTGGAGAGGATGGAGGGTAAAAGACTGACGAAGAGAGTGTATGTGAGCGAGGTGGAGGGGGGAAGATGAAGGGGGAGGCCGAGGATGAGATTGAGGGATGGGGTGGAGATGTATATGAGAACAGGGGGTGAGTTGGGAGCGGGGTAGTGAAATGGCGGGGAACAGGGCGACGTGGAGACGATTTGTTTGTGGCCACCCCGAACGGGATTGAGGCGTCTGGCAATAGATAAATAGATAAACATTCTTATTGTTTCTGTAATTATCACCATAGCATTCGAAAATAAAGTATTGTATTGCAGTCATAATAATTTTCCCTAACTGGCCTTCGAAATCACTGAATTTCATAATTTGGGAAGTAAGTACATCAAGAACGGGGGTATACTGGGTGATGTGAGCAGAGTAATACATTACATATTCAGATCAGAAAAACATATCCCAATATGTTAACTTCCAATATATCATTGCCTCATGTTATTCATTTTACACAGTTCTTATCATGATATACTATGTCTTATTCAATATGATGTAATGAAGGTACAGCAATTTTCCTTATATTCACTTAGTCTTCAATGAATACCTGACAGTGCAGAGTGACCGAAGCAATCAGAAACCCTACCATCACTTCTTGGGGTGACTGTACAGCACATACGGAAATATCTAAGCCATATCTGCTGTGCTTTCACTCTGAGAATTCTTAATTTGGATTGTGGGTGCCCACTACCATAAAAATCATGGTTTGAAAATTGAATATACAAGTAGTGGAAAACCGCCCTGGGGGTAGCTTTTTTTTTTTTTAAGAATACTTTCTCAGTATCCCTGCTTGTCGTAAAAGGCTACTAAAAGGGTTGGCGGAGGATTAGTGCCCCTCCCAGGAAAACAACTAACTAAACAAATAAACAAGAAGCCTCGGACAAGGACTGACCAAATGATGACGACCCAGGACCGGACAAAGGACTTGGTAATGGTTACATGGAATGTAAGAGGAGCGAATGATGAGGTGAGAGAGAGATTGTCCAGGTGCTTGAGGGTGCGAAAGTGGATGTATGTGGAATAACTGAAACAAAATGGAGAGGAGAAAGTGTGAGAGAATGGGAGTATGGATGGGGTATATGTGCAGGAGTAGGTGAGAATGAGAGGGCAAAGGAAGGAGTATGTATAGTTGTGAGTAAAAGATGGAGGAAGAGCATAAGACAGTATGGATCAGTTGGGTCAAGGATTGTGTGGGTAAAGTTGAAAGTTGGAATACAAATGTGGGCGATTGTGTGTGTGTATGCGCCAACGCAAGATCATGCTAGAAGAGTGACAGAAGAGTTCTGGACAAATGTAGAGGTGTGCATGGAAAAGTTTGGAAGGAATGAGAGAGTGTTTTTGATCGGTGATATGAATGGTAAAGTTGGGAATGTGAAGGTGGATGGAATAGTTGGTGAGTGGGGTGTGCCTGCTGAGATAGATGAGAATGGGAGTGCGTTAATGGACATTTGTGCTGGGAGGGGGTTGGTGATAGCCAATACCCTCTTCAGGCATAAAATGATCCACAGGTATACGTGGCAAGTGATGTGAAGGGTGGGTGGTGAACTGAATGAAAGGAAGTCAATGATTGATTATGTGTGTGTGGATGAAAGGATGCGAAGATGTGTAATGGATGCAAGAGCTTAAAGAGGTTGGGGGAGTGGACTTTCTGACCACTACTTGGTGGTGGCCAGCATTAGGATTCAAGTAATATGGAGGAATAGAAGAAGGGAAAGACGAGAGGAAGGAGTAGTTGCAAGGAGAGTGGAAAGGTTACAAGAGGATGAGAACAAGGCAGAGTATAAGAGAGAAGTGGAGGAACGATTGGGCAAATATGAATTGGAGCAGATGGGAGACGTGAAAGGTGTGTGTAGGATATTTACAGAAGAAATATGTGCAGCATGTGATGTGGTGTGTGGAAGGAAGAGAAGACGGAGGAGGGTGCAAGGAACAGTGTGGTGGACTGAAGAGGTGAGACAGGCTGTGGCACAAAAGAAGAAACCATAGAATGAATGGATGAGAAATAGGGGTGTGGAAGAAGTTGAGAGGCGGAAGAGAGAGTTATGTGTAGAAAGAAAGAGAGAGGTGAATAGATTAGTAAGAGAGAGTAAGAAGAGAGTGGATGAGGAATTTGGAAGGAATTTGAGTGTAAAGTGGAGGGACTGTAAGAAAATGTTCTGGAAAGAGGTGAAAAGAGTAAGACAGGGTGGAAGTGAAGTTAGCAGGGGAGTGAAAGATAAAATTGGTAGATTACTAGTGGAGAAGGGAGAAAAAGTGAGCAGATGGAGAGAACACACTAAGGAATTGTTGAACATAGAGGATGGAAGTAATGCGAGTATAAGTGGCTGGGGAATGGCTGGGAGAAGGAGGGAGGTGAGAAGACAGGAAGAAATCAGTAGGTTAGAAGTTGTGGAAGCAATGAAGAAAGTTAAATTGGGGAAAGCCTCAGGAATTGATGGAGTGTGTGGTGAAATGCTGAAGCATGGGGGAGAGATAGTAGTAGAATGGATGTGGAAGATGTGCAGATTGGCCTGGGAGGAAGGTAGAGTCCCGGAGGATTGGAAGTCAGGTATAATTATTCCCTTGTACAAAGGAAAAGGGGAAAAAGAAGTGTGTGGTAATCATAGGGGCATTTGTCTTCTTAGTATAATAAGAAAAGTGTATGGTAGGATACTTATTGACAGAGTTAGAGAAAGAACAGAGAAATTAGTTGGAGAAGAACAGGGAGGCTTTAGGAAGGGAAGAGGTTGTGTAGATCAGATATTCATTCTTAGATCTTTAGTGGAAAAGTTTCTAGAGAAGGGAAAGAAGTTGTATGCGACTTTCATGGATTTGGAGAAAGCTTATGACAGGGTGGATAGACAAGGATTGTGGAAAGTGTTAAGAATATATGGAGTAGATGGGAAGTTGTTGAATGCTGTGAAGAGCATGTACGATGATGCGAAGGCTGCAGTGCGTGTGGATGGTGAACTAAGTGAATTTTTCTCTTTGAAAGTTGGGTTAAAACAGGGATGTGTCATGTCTCCATGGTTGTTCAATCTGTACATGGATGGGGTAATAAAAGAGGTACAAGGTAGGGTAGTGGATGTTGGAGTGGCCCTGGTGAGAGAGGATAGTGTTTGGAAACTCCCTGTACTGTTGTTTGCAGATGATACTGTGTTGTTGGGTGAAGACGAAGGGGAGCTGCAAGGCTTAGTGGATGAGTTTGGGAGAGTGTGTAAGAAACGGAATCTAGAGGTGAATGTAGGGAAGAGTAAAGTGATGGTGTTTGAGAGAGGTGAAATCAGTGAATGTACAGCGAGGTTGGATGGTGAGGAATTGGAAAATGTGAGTACGTTTAAGTACTTGGGTAGTGTGATGAGTAAGGATGGAGGTTTGGAGGGTGAAGTGCTTGAAAGGGTACAGCAGGGAAGAAAGGTTGCTGGTTCTTTGAAAGCAGTGATAAGAAACAGGGAAGTGAACATGGAAGTGAAAAAGTTACTACACGACAGTATTGTGATACCAACTCTAACGTATGGAAGTGAAGCTTGGACGTTGCTGGAAGGACACAAGTCAAGAGTGAGAGCAGTGGAAATGAGTTATTTAAGAGGAGCCTGTGGAGTCACATGGAGAGACAGGCTGACAAATGAGGATATAAAGGAGCGTTGGGGTGTGGATGTGGATGTGATAGGAAGCGTTATGAGGAACACACTGAGGTGGTTTGGCCATGTGGAGAGGATGGAGGGTAAAAGACTGACGAAGAGAGTGTATGTGAGCGAGGTGGAGGGGGGAAGATGAAGGGGGAGGCCAAGGATGAGATTGAGGGATGGGGTGGAGATGTATATGAGAGCAGGGGGTGAGTTGGGAGCGGGGCAGTGAAATGGCGGGGAACAGGGCGACGTGGAGACGATTTGTTTGTGGCCACCCCGAACGGGATTGAGGCGTCTGGCAATAGATAAATAGATAAACATTCTTATTGTTTCTGTAATTATCACCATAGCATTCGAAAATAAAGTATTGTATTGCAGTCATAATAATTTTCCCTAACTGGCCTTCGAAATCACTGAATTTCATAATTTGGGAAGTAAGTACATCAAGAACGGGGGTATACTGGGTGATGTGAGCAGAGTAATACATTACATATTCAGATCAGAAAAACATATCCCAATATGTTAACTTCCAATATATCATTGCCTCATGTTATTCATTTTACACAGTTCTTATCATGATATACTATGTCTTATTCAATATGATGTAATGAAGGTACAGCAATTTTCCTTATATTCACTTAGTCTTCAATGAATACCTGACAGTGCAGAGTGACCGAAGCAATCAGAAACCCTACCATCACTTCTTGGGGTGACTGTACAGCACATACGGAAATATCTAAGCCATATCTGCTCTGCTTTCACTCTGAGAATTCTTAATTTGGATTGTGGGTGCCCACTACCATAAAAATCATGGTTTGAAAATTGAATATACAAGTAGTGGAAAACCCCCCTGGGGGTAGGTTTTTTTTTTTTTTAAGAATACTTTCCCAGTATCCCTGCTTGTCGTAAAAGGCTACTAAAAGGGTTGGCGGAGGATTAGTGCCCCTCCCAGGAAAACAACTAACTAAAAAAATAAACAAGAAGCCTCGGACAAGGACTGACCAAATGATGACGACCCAGGACCGGACAAAGGACTTGGTAATGGTTACATGGAATGTAAGAGGAGCGAATGATGAGGTGAGAGAGAGATTGTCCAGGTGCTTGAGGGTGCGAAAGTGGATGTATGTGGAATAACTGAAACAAAATGGAGAGGAGAAAGTGTGAGAGAATGGGAGTATGGATGGGGTATATGTGCAGGAGTAGGTGAGAATGAGAGGGCAAAGGAAGGAGTATGTATAGTTGTGAGTAAAAGATGGAGGAAGAGCATAAGACAGTATGGATCAGTTGGGTCAAGGATTGTGTGGGTAAAGTTGAAAGTTGGAATACAAATGTGGGCGATTGTGTGTGTGTATGCGCCAACGCAAGATCATGCTAGAAGAGTGACAGAAGAGTTCTGGACAAATGTAGAGGTGTGCATGGAAAAGTTTGGAAGGAATGAGAGAGTGTTTTTGATCGGTGATATGAATGGTAAAGTTGGGAATGTGAAGGTGGATGGAATAGTTGGTGAGTGGGGTGTGCCTGCTGAGATAGATGAGAATGGGAGTGCGTTAATGGACATTTGTGCTGGGAGGGGTTGGTGATAGCCAATACCCTCTTCAGGCATAAAATGATCCACAGGTATACGTGGCAAGTGATGTGAAGGGTGGGTGGTGAACTGAATGAAAGGAAGTCAATGATTGATTATGTGTGTGTGGATGAAAGGATGCGAAGATGTGTAATGGATGCAAGAGCTTAAAGAGGTTGGGGGAGTGGACTTTCTGACCACTACTTGGTGGTGGCCAGCATTAGGATTCAAGTAATATGGAGGAATAGAAGAAGGGAAAGACGAGAGGAAGGAGTAGTTGCAAGGAGAGTGGAAAGGTTACAAGAGGATGAGAACAAGGCAGAGTATAAGAGAGAAGTGGAGGAACGATTGGGCAAATATGAATTGGAGCAGATGGGAGACGTGAAAGGTGTGTGTAGGATATTTACAGAAGAAATATGTGCAGCATGTGATGTGGTGTGTGGAAGGAAGAGAAGACGGAGGAGGGTGCAAGGAACAGTGTGGTGGACTGAAGAGGTGAGACAGGCTGTGGCACAAAAGAAGAAACCATAGAATGAATGGATGAGAAATAGGGGTGTGGAAGAAGTTGAGAGGCGGAAGAGAGAGTTATGTGTAGAAAGAAAGAGAGAGGTGAATAGATTAGTAAGAGAGAGTAAGAAGAGAGTGGATGAGGAATTTGGAAGGAATTTGAGTGTAAAGTGGAGGGACTGTAAGAAAATGTTCTGGAAAGAGGTGAAGAGAGTAAGACAAGGTGGAAGTGAAGTTAGGAGGGGAGTGAAAGATAAAACTGGTAGATTACTAGTGGAGAAGGGAGAAAAAGTGAGCAGATGGAGAGAACACTTTAAGGAATTGTTGAACATAGAGGATGGAAGTAATGCGAGTATAAGTGGCTGGGGAATGGCTGGGAGAAGGAGGAGGAGGTGAGAAGACAGGAAGAAATCAGTAGGTTAGAAGTTGTGGAAGCAATGAAAAAAGTTAAATCGGGGAAAGCCCCAGGAATTGATGGAGTGTGTGGTGAATGCTGAAGCATGAGGGAGAGATAGTAGTAGAATGGATGTGGAAGATGTGCAGATTGGCCTGGGAGGAAGGTAGAATCCCGGAGGATTGGAAGTCAGGTATAATTATTCCCTTGTACAAAGGAAAAGGGGAAAAAGAAGTGTGTGGTAATCATAGGGGCATTTGTCTTCTTAGTATAATAGGAAAAGTGTATGGTAGGATACTTATTGACAGAGTTAGAGAAAGAACAGAGAAATTAGTTGGAGAAGAACAGGGAGGCTTTAGGAAGGGAAGAGGTTGTGTAGATCAGATATTCATTCTTAGATCTTTAGTGGAAAAGTTTCTAGAGAAGGGAAAGAAGTTGTATGCGACTTTCATGGATTTGGAGAAAGCTTATGACAGGGTGGATAGACAAGGATTGTGGAAAGTGTTAAGAATATATGGAGTAGATGGGAAGTTGTTGAATGCTGTGAAGAGTATGTACGATGATGCGAAGGCTGCAGTGCGTGTGGATGGTGAACTAAGTGAATTTTTCTCTTTGAAAGTTGGGTTAAAACAGGGATGTGTCATGTCTCCATGGTTGTTCAATCTGTACATGGATGGGGTAATAAAAGAGGTACAAGGTAGGGTAGTGGATGTTGGAGTGGCCCTGGTGAGAGAGGATAGTGTTTGGAAACTCCCTGTACTGTTGTTTGCAGATGATACTGTGTTGTTGGGTGAAGACGAAGGGGAGCTGCAAGGCTTGGTGGATGAGTTTGAGAGAGTGTGTAAGAAACGGAATCTAAAGGTGAATGTAGGGAAGAGTAAAGTGATGGTCTTTGAGATAGGTGAAATCAGTGAATGTACTGTACAGCGAGGTTGGATGTTGAGGAATTGGAAAATGTGAGTACATTTAGTTACTTGGGTAGTGTGATGAGTAAGGATGGAGGTTTGGAGGGTGAAGTGCTTGAAAGGGTACAGCAGGGAAGAAAGGTTGCTGGTTCTTTGAAAGCAGTGGTAAGAAACAGGGAAGTGAGCATGGAAGTGAAAAAGTTACTACATGACACTATTGTGATACCAACTCTAACCTACGGAAGTGAAGCTTGGACGTTTTTGGAAGGACACAAGTCAAGAGTGAGAGCAGAGGAAATGAGTTATTTAAGAGGAGCCTGTGGACTGTGGAGTCACATGGAGAGACAGGCTGACGAATGAGGATATAAAGGAGTGTTGTGGTGTGGTTGTGGATGTGATAGGAAGCGTTATGAGTAACACATTGCTGTGGTTTGGCCATGTGGAGAGGATGGAGGGTGAAAGACTGACGAAGAGAATGTATTTGAGTGAGGTGGAGGGGGAAGATGAAGGGGGAGGCCGAGGATGAGATGGAGGGATGGGGTGGAGAGGTACGTATATGAGAGAGGGGGTGTGAGTTGGGAGCAGGACAGTGAAATGGCGGGGAACAGGGCGACGTGGAGACGATTTGTTTGTGGCCACCCCGAACGGGATTGAGGCGTCTGGCAATAGATAAATAGATAAACATTCTTATTGTTTCTGTAATTATCACCATAGCATTCGAAAATAAAGTATTGTATTGCAGTCATAATAATTTTCCCTAACTGGCCTTCGAAATCACTGAATTTCATAATTTGGGAAGTAAGTACATCAAGAACGGGGGTATACTGGGTGATGTGAGCAGAGTAATACATTACATATTCAGATCAGAAAAACATATCCCAATATGTTAACTTCCAATATATCATTGCCTCATGTTATTCATTTTACACAGTTCTTATCATGATATACTATGTCTTATTCAATATGATGTAATGAAGGTACAGCAATTTTCCTTATATTCACTTAGTCTTCAATGAATACCTGACAGTGCAGAGTGACCGAAGCAATCAGAAACCCTACCATCACTTCTTGGGGTGACTGTACAGCACATACGGAAATATCTAAGCCATATCTGCTCTGCTTTCACTCTGAGAATTCTTAATTTGGATTGTGGGTGCCCACTACCATAAAAATCATGGTTTGAAAATTGAATATACAAGTAGTGGAAAACCCCCCTGGGGGTAGGTTTTTTTTTTTTTAAGAATACTTTCCCAGTATCCCTGCTTGTCGTAAAAGGCTACTAAAAGGGTTGGCGGAGGATTAGTGCCCCTCCCAGGAAAACAACTAACTAAAAAAATAAACAAGAAGCCTCGGACAAGGACTGACCAAATGATGACGACCCAGGACCGGACAAAGGACTTGGTAATGGTTACATGGAATGTAAGAGGAGCGAATGATGAGGTGAGAGAGAGATTGTCCAGGTGCTTGAGGGTGCGAAAGTGGATGTATGTGGAATAACTGAAACAAAATGGAGAGGAGAAAGTGTGAGAGAATGGGAGTATGGATGGGGTATATGTGCAGGAGTAGGTGAGAATGAGAGGGCAAAGGAAGGAGTATGTATAGTTGTGAGTAAAAGATGGAAGAAGAGCATAAGACAGTATGGATCAGTTGGGTCAAGGATTGTGTGGGTAAAGTTGAAAGTTGGAATACAAATGTGGGCGATTGTGTGTGTGTATGCGCCAACGCAAGATCATGCTAGAAGAGTGACAGAAGAGTTCTGGACAAATGTAGAGGTGTGCATGGAAAAGTTTGGAAGGAATGAGAGAGTGTTTTTGATCGGTGATATGAATGGTAAAGTTGGGAATGTGAAGGTGGATGGAATAGTTGGTGAGTGGGGTGTGCCTGCTGAGATAGATGAGAATGGGAGTGCGTTAATGGACATTTGTGCTGTGAGTGGTATCGTGATAGCCAATACCCTCTTCAGGCATAAAATGATCCACAGGTATACGTGGCAAGTGATGTGAAGGGTGGGTGGTGAACTGAATGAAAGGAAGTCAATGATTGATTATGTGTGTGTGGATGAAAGGATGCGAAGATGTGTAATGGATGCAAGAGCTTAAAGAGGTTGGGGGAGTGGACTTTCTGACCACTACTTGGTGGTGGCCAGCATTAGGATTCAAGTAATATGGAGGAATAGAAGAAGGGAAAGACGAGAGGAAGGAGTAGTTGCAAGGAGAGTGGAAAGGTTACAAGTGGATGAGAAAAAGGCAGATTATAAGAGAGAAGTGGAGGAACGATTGGGCAAATATGAATTGGAGCAGATGGGAGACGTGAAAGGTGTGTGTAGGATATTTACAGAAGAAATATGTGCAGCATGTGATGTGGTGTGTGGAAGGAAGAGAAGACGGAGGAGGGTGCAAGGAACAGTGTGGTGGACTGAAGAGGTGAGACAGGCTGTGGCACAAAAGAAGAAACCATAGAATGAATGGATGAGAAATAGGGGTGTGGAAGAAGTTGAGAGGCGGAAGAGAGAGTTATGTGTAGAAAGAAAGAGAGAGGTGAATAGATTAGTAAGAGAGAGTAAGAAGAGAGTGGATGAGGAATTTGGAAGGAATTTGAGTGTAAAGTGGAGGGACTGTAAGAAAATGTTCTGGAAAGAGGTGAAAAGAGTAAGACAGGGTGGAAGTGAAGTTAGCAGGGGAGTGAAAGATAAAATTGGTAGATTACTAGTGGAGAAGGGAGAAAAAGTGAGCAGATGGAGAGAACACACTAAGGAATTGTTGAACATAGAGGATGGAAGTAATGCGAGTATAAGTGGCTGGGGAATGGCTGGGAGAAGGAGGGAGGTGAGAAGACAGGAAGAAATCAGTAGGTTAGAAGTTGTGGAAGCAATGAAGAAAGTTAAACTGGGGAAAGCCTCATGAATTGATGGAGTGTATGGTGAAATGCTGAAGCATGGGGGAGAGATAGTAGTAGAATGGATGTGGAAGATGTGCAGATTGGCCTGGGAGGAAGGTAGAGTCCCGGAGGATTGGAAGTCAGGTATAATTATTCCCTTGTACAAAGGAAAAGGGGAAAAAGAAGTGTGTGGTAATCATAGGGGCATTTGTCTTCTTAGTATAATAAGAAAAGTGTATGGTAGGATACTTATTGACAGAGTTAGAGAAAGAACAGAGAAATTAGTTGGAGAAGAACAGGGAGGCTTTAGGAAGGGAAGAGGTTGTGTAGATCAGATATTCATTCTTAGATCTTTAGTGGAAAAGTTTCTAGAGAAGGGAAAGAAGTTGTATGCGACTTTCATGGATTTGGAGAAAGCTTATGACAGGGTGGATAGACAAGGATTGTGGAAAGTGTTAAGAATATATGGAGTAGATGGGAAGTTGTTGAATGCTGTGAAGAGCATGTACGATGATGCGAAGGCTGCAGTGCGTGTGGATGGTGAACTAAGTGAATTTTTCTCTTTGAAAGTTGGGTTAAAACAGGGATGTGTCATGTCTCCATGGTTGTTCAATCTGTACATGGATGGGGTAATAAAAGAGGTACAAGGTAGGGTAGTGGATGTTGGAGTGGCCCTGGTGAGAGAGGATAGTGTTTGGAAACCTCCTGTACTGTTGTTTGCAGATGATACTGTGTTGTTGGGTGAAGACGAAGGGGAGCTGCAAGGCTTAGTGGATGAGTTTGGGAGAGTGTGTAAGAAACGGAATCTAGAGGTGAATGTAGGGAAGAGTAAAGTGATGGTGTTTGAGAGAGGTGAAATCAGTGAATGTACAGCGAGGTTGGATGGTGAGGAATTGGAAAATGTGAGTACGTTTAAGTACTTGGGTAGTGTGATGAGTAAGGATGGAGGTTTGGAGGGTGAAGTGCTTGAAAGGGTACAGCAGGGAAGAAAGGTTGCTGGTTCTTTGAAAGCAGTGATAAGAAACAGGGAAGTGAACATGGAAGTGAAAAAGTTACTACACGACAGTATTGTGATACCAACTCTAACGTATGGAAGTGAAGCTTGGACGTTGCTGGAAGGACACAAGTCAAGAGTGAGAGCAGTGGAAATGAGTTATTTAAGAGGAGCCTGTGGAGTCACATGGAGAGACAGGCTGACAAATGAGGATATAAAGGAGCGTTGGGGTGTGGATGTGGATGTGATAGGAAGCGTTATGAGGAACACACTGAGGTGGTTTGGCCATGTGGAGAGGATGGAGGGTAAAAGACTGACGAAGAGAGTGTATGTGAGCGAGGTGGAGGGGGAAGATGAAGGGGGAGGCCAAGGATGAGATTGAGGGATGGGGTGGAGATGTATATGAGAGCAGGGGGTGAGTTGGGAGCGGGGCAGTGAAATGGCGGGGAACAGGGCGACGTGGAGACGATTTGTTTGTGGCCACCCCGAACGGGATTGAGGCGTCTGGCAATAGATAAATAGATAAACATTCTTATTGTTTCTGTAATTATCACCATAGCATTCGAAAATAAAGTATTGTATTGCAGTCATAATAATTTTCCCTAACTGGCCTTCGAAATCACTGAATTTCATAATTTGGGAAGTAAGTACATCAAGAACGGGGGTATACTGGGTGATGTGAGCAGAGTAATACATTACATATTCAGATCAGAAAAACATATCCCAATATGTTAACTTCCAATATATCATTGCCTCATGTTATTCATTTTACACAGTTCTTATCATGATATACTATGTCTTATTCAATATGATGTAATGAAGGTACAGCAATTTTCCTTATATTCACTTAGTCTTCAATGAATACCTGACAGTGCAGAGTGACCGAAGCAATCAGAAACCCTACCATCACTTCTTGGGGTGACTGTACAGCACATACGGAAATATCTAAGCCATATCTGCTCTGCTTTCACTCTGAGAATTCTTAATTTGGATTGTGGGTGCCCACTACCATAAAAATCATGGTTTGAAAATTGAATATACAAGTAGTGGAAAACCCTCCTTGGGGTAGGGTTTTTTTTTCAAGAATACTCTCTCAGTATCCCTGCTTGTCGTAAAAGGCGACTAAAAGGGTTGGCGGAGGATTAGTGCCCCTCCCAGGAAAAGAACTAACTAAAAAAACAAACAATAAGCCTCGGACAAGGACTGACCAAACAATGGCGACCCAGGACCGGACAAAGGACTTAGTAATGGTTACATGGAATGTAAGAGGAGCGAATGATGAGGTGAGAGAGAGATTGTCCAGGTGCTTGAGGGTGCGAAAGTGGATGTATGTGGAATAACTGAAACAAAATGGAGAGGAGAAAGTGTGAGAGAATGGGAGTATGGATGGGGTATATGTGCAGGAGTAGGTGAGAATGAGAGGGCAAAGGAAGGAGTATGTATAGTTGTGAGTAAAAGATGGAAGAAGAGCATAAGACAGTATGGATCAGTTGGGTCAAGGATTGTGTGGGTAAAGTTGAAAGTTGGAATACAAATGTGGGCGATTGTGTGTGTGTATGCGCCAACGCAAGATCATGCTAGAAGAGTGACAGAAGAGTTCTGGACAAATGTAGAGGTGTGCATGGAAAAGTTTGGAAGGAATGAGAGAGTGTTTTTGATCGGTGATATGAATGGTAAAGTTGGGAATGTGAAGGTGGATGGAATAGTTGGTGAGTGGGGTGTGCCTGCTGAGATAGATGAGAATGGGAGTGCGTTAATGGACATTTGTGCTGGGAGAGGGTTGGTGATAGCCAATACCCTCTTCAGGCATAAAATGATCCACAGGTATACGTGGCAAGTGATGTGAAGGGTGGGTGGTGAACTGAATGAAAGGAAGTCAATGATTGATTATGTGTGTGTGGATGAAAGGATGCGAAGATGTGTAATGGATGCAAGAGCTTAAAGAGGTTGGGGGAGTGGACTTTCTGACCACTACTTGGTGGTGGCCAGCATTAGGATTCAAGTAATATGGAGGAATAGAAGAAGGGAAAGACGAGAGGAAGGAGTAGTTGCAAGGAGAGTGGAAAGGTTACAAGAGGATGAGAAAAAGGCAGAGTATAAGAGAGAAGTGGAGGAACGATTGGGCAAATATGAATTGGAGCAGATGGGAGACGTGAAAGGTGTGTGTAGGATATTTACAGAAGAAATATGTGCAGCATGTGATGTGGTGTGTGGAAGGAAGAGAAGACGGAGGACGGTGCAAGGAACAGCGTGGTGGACTGAAGAAGTGAGACAGGCTGTGGCACAAAAGAAGAACCCATAGAATGAATGGATGAGAAATAGGGGCGTGGAAGAAGTTGAGAGGCGGAAGAGAGAGTTATATGCAGAAAGAAAGAGAGAGGTGAACAGAAGAAATATGTGCAACATGTGATGTGGTGTGTGGAAGGAAGGGAAGATGGAGGAGGGTGCAAGGAACAGCGTCGTGGACTGAAAGAGGTGAGACAGGCTGTGGCACAAAAGAAGAAACCATACAATGAATGGATGGGAAATAGGCGTGTGGAAGAAGGTGAGAGGCGGAAGAGAGAGTTATGTGTAGAAAGAAAGAGAGAGGTGAAAAGATTAGTAAGAGAGAGTAAGAAGAGAGTGGATGAGGAATTTGGAAGGAATTTGAGTGTAAAGTGGAGGGACTGTAAGAAAATGTTCTGGAAAGAGGTGAAAAGAGTAAGACAGGGTGGAAGTGAAGTTAGCAGGGGAGTGAAAGATAAAATTGGTAGATTACTAGTGGAGAAGGGAGAAAAAGTGAGCAGATGGAGAGAACACACTAAGGAATTGTTGAACATAGAGGATGGAAGTAATGCGAGTATAAGTGGCTGGGGAATGGCTGGGAGAAGGAGGGAGGTGAGAAGACAGGAAGAAATCAGTAGGTTAGAAGTTGTGGAAGCAATGAAGAAAGTTAAATTGGGGAAAGCCTCAGGAATTGATGGAGTGTGTGGTGAAATGCTGAAGCACGGAGGAGAGATAGTAGTAGAATGGATGTGGAAGATGTGCAGATTGGCCTGGGAGGAAGGTAGAGTCCCGGAGGATTGGAAGTCAGGTATAATTATTCCCTTGTACAAAGGAAAAGGGGAAAAAGAAGTGTGTGGTAATCATAGGGGCATTTGTCTTCTTAGTATAATAAGAAAAGTGTATGGTAGGATACTTATTGACAGAGTTAGAGAAAGAACAGAGAAATTAGTTGGAGAAGAACAGGGAGGCTTTAGGAAGGGAAGAGGTTGTGTAGATCAGATATTCATTCTTAGATCTTTAGTGGAAAAGTTTCTAGAGAAGGGAAAGAAGTTGTATGCGACTTTCATGGATTTGGAGAAAGCTTATGACAGGGTGGATAGACAAGGATTGTGGAAAGTGTTAAGAATATATGGAGTAGATGGGAAGTTGTTGAATGCTGTGAAGAGCATGTACGATGATGCGAAGGCTGCAGTGCGTGTGGATGGTGAACTAAGTGAATTTTTCTCTTTGAAAGTTGGGTTAAAACAGGGATGTGTCATGTCTCCATGGTTGTTCAATCTGTACATGGATGGGGTAATAAAAGAGGTACAAGGTAGGGTAGTGGATGTTGGAGTGGCCCTGGTGAGAGAGGATAGTGTTTGGAAACTCCCTGTACTGTTGTTTGCAGATGATACTGTGTTGTTGGGTGAAGACGAAGGGGAGCTGCAAGGCTTAGTGGATGAGTTTGGGAGAGTGTGTAAGAAACGGAATCTAGAGGTGAATGTAGGGAAGAGTAAAGTGATGGTGTTTGAGAGAGGTGAAATCAGTGAATGTACAGCGAGGTTGGATGGTGAGGAATTGGAAAATGTGAGTACGTTTAAGTACTTGGGTAGTGTGATGAGTAAGGATGGAGGTTTGGAGGGTGAAGTGCTTGAAAGGGTACAGCAGGGAAGAAAGGTTGCTGGTTCTTTGAAAGCAGTGATAAGAAACAGGGAAGTGAACATGGAAGTGAAAAAGTTACTACACGACAGTATTGTGATACCAACTCTAACGTATGGAAGTGAAGCTTGGACGTTGCTGGAAGGACACAAGTCAAGAGTGAGAGCAGTGGAAATGAGTTATTTAAGAGGAGCCTGTGGAGTCACATGGAGAGACAGGCTGACAAATGAGGATATAAAGGAGCGTTGGGGTGTGGATGTGGATGTGATAGGAAGCGTTATGAGGAACACACTGAGGTGGTTTGGCCATGTGGAGAGGATGGAGGGTAAAAGACTGACGAAGAGAGTGTATGTGAGCGAGGTGGAGGGGGGAAGATGAAGGGGGAGGCCAAGGATGAGATTGAGGGATGGGGTGGAGATGTATATGAGAGCAGGGGGTGAGTTGGGAGCGGGGCAGTGAAATGGCGGGGAACAGGGCGACGTGGAGACGATTTGTTTGTGGCCACCCCGAACGGGATTGAGGCGTCTGGCAATAGATAAATAGATAAACATTCTTATTGTTTCTGTAATTATCACCATAGCATTCGAAAATAAAGTATTGTATTGCAGTCATAATAATTTTTCCTAACTGGCCTTCGAAATCACTGAATTTCATAATTTGGGAAGTAAGTACATCAAGAACGGGGGTATACTGGGTGATGTGAGCAGAGTAATACATTACATATTCAGATCAGAAAAACATATCCCAATATGTTAACTTCCAATATATCATTGCCTCATGTTATTCATTTTACACAGTTCTTATCTTGATATACTATGTCTTATTAAATATGATGTAATGAAGGTACAGCAATTTTCCTTATATTCACTTAGTCTTCAATGAATACCTGACAGTGCAGAGTGACCGAAGCAATCAGAAACCCTACCATCACTTCTTGGGGTGACTGTACAGCACATACGGAAATATCTAAGCCATATCTGCTCTGCTTTCACTCTGAGAATTCTTAATTTGGATTGTGGGTGCCCACTACCATAAAAATCATGGTTTGAAAATTGAATATACAAGTAGTGGAAAACCCCCCTGGGGGTAGGTTTTTTTTTTTTTTTAAGAATACTTTCCCAGTATCCCTGCTTGTCGTAAAAGGCTACTAAAAGGGTTGGCGGAGGATTAGTGCCCCTCCCAGGAAAACAACTAACTAAAAAAATAAACAAGAAGCCTCGGACAAGGACTGACCAAATGATGACGACCCAGGACCGGACAAAGGACTTGGTAATGGTTACATGGAATGTAAGAGGAGCGAATGATGAGGTGAGAGAGAGATTGTCCAGGTGCTTGAGGGTGCGAAAGTGGATGTATGTGGAATAACTGAAACAAAATGGAGAGGAGAAAGTGTGAGAGAATGGGAGTATGGATGGGGTATATGTGCAGGAGTAGGTGAGAATGAGAGGGCAAAGGAAGGAGTATGTATAGTTGTGAGTAAAAGATGGAAGAAGAGCATAAGACAGTATGGATCAGTTGGGTCAAGGATTGTGTGGGTAAAGTTGAAAGTTGGAATACAAATGTGGGCGATTGTGTGTGTGTATGCGCCAACGCAAGATCATGCTAGAAGAGTGACAGAAGAGTTCTGGACAAATGTAGAGGTGTGCATGGAAAAGTTTGGAAGGAATGAGAGAGTGTTTTTGATCAGTGATATGAATGGTAAAGTTGGGAATGTGAAGGTGGATGGAATAGTTGGTGAGTGGGGTGTGCCTGCTGAGATAGATGAGAATGGGAGTGCGTTAATGGACATTTGTGCTGGGAGGGGGTTGGTGATAGCCAATACCCTCTTCAGGCATAAAATGATCCACAGGTATACGTGGCAAGTGATGTGAAGGGTGGGTGGTGAACTGAATGAAAGGAAGTCAATGATTGATTATGTGTGTGTGGATGAAAGGATGCGAAGATGTGTAATGGATGCAAGAGCTTAAAGAGGTTGGGGGAGTGGACTTTCTGACCACTACTTGGTGGTGGCCAGCATTAGGATTCAAGTAATATGGAGGAATAGAAGAAGGGAAAGACGAGAGGAAGGAGTAGTTGCAAGGAGAGTGGAAAGGTTACAAGAGGATGAGAAAAAGGCAGAGTATAAGAGAGAAGTGGAGGAACGATTGGGCAAATATGAATTGGAGCAGATGGGAGACGTGAAAGGTGTGTGTAGGATATTTACAGAAGAAATATGTGCAGCATGTGATGTGGTGTGTGGAAGGAAGAGAAGACGGAGGAGGGTGCAAGGAACAGTGTGGTGGACTGAAGAGGTGAGACAGGCTGTGGCACAAAAGAAGAAACCATAGAATGAATGGATGAGAAATAGGGGTGTGGAAGAAGTTGAGAGGCGGAAGAGAGAGTTATGTGTAGAAAGAAAGAGAGAGGTGAATAGATTAGTAAGAGAGAGTAAGAAGAGAGTGGATGAGGAATTTGGAAGGAATTTGAGTGTAAAGTGGAGGGACTGTAAGAAAATGTTCTGGAAAGAGGTGAAAAGAGTAAGACAGGGTGGAAGTGAAGTTAGCAGGGGAGTGAAAGATAAAATTGGTAGATTACTAGTGGAGAAGGGAGAAAAAGTGAGCAGATGGAGAGAACACACTAAGGAATTGTTGAACATAGAGGATGGAAGTAATGTGAGTATAAGTGGCTGGGGAATGGCTGGGAGAAGGAGGGAGGTGAGAAGACAGGAAGAAATCAGTAGGTTAGAAGTTGTGGAAGCAATGAAGAAAGTTAAATTGGGGAAAGCCTCAGGAATTGATGGAGTGTGTGGTGAAATGCTGAAGCATGGGGGAGAGATAGTAGTAGAATGGATGTGGAAGATGTGCAGATTGGCCTGGGAGGAAGGTAGAGTCCCGGAGGATTGGAAGTCAGGTATAATTATTCCCTTGTACAAAGGAAAAGGGGAAAAAGAAGTGTGTGGTAATCATAGGGGCATTTGTCTTCTTAGTATAATAAGAAAAGTGTATGGTAGGATACTTATTGACAGAGTTAGAGAAAGAACAGAGAAATTAGTTGGAGAAGAACAGCTATGCTTTAGGAAGGGAAGAGGTTGTGTAGATCAGATATTCATTCTTAGATCTTTAGTGGAAAAGTTTCTAGAGAAGGGAAAGAAGTTGTATGCGACTTTCATGGATTTGGAGAAAGCTTATGACAGGGTGGATAGACAAGGATTGTGGAAAGTGTTAAGAATATATGGAGTAGATGGGAAGTTGTTGAATGCTGTGAAGAGCATGGACGATGATGCGAAGGCTGCAGTGCGTGTGGATGGTGAACTAAGTGAATTTTTCTCTTTGAAAGCTGGGTTAAAACAGGGATGTGTCATGTCTCCATGGTTGTTCAATCTGTACATGGATGGGGTAATAAAAGAGGTACAAGGTAGGGTAGTGGATGTTGGAGTGGCCCTGGTGAGAAAGGATAGTGTTTTCAAACTCCCTGTACTGTTGTTTGCAGATGATACTGTGTTGTTGGGTGAAGACGAAGGGGAGCTGCAAGGCTTAGTGGATGAGTTTGGGAGAGTGTGTAAGAAACGGAATCTAGAGGTGAATGTAGGGAAGAGTAAAGTGATGGTGTTTGAGAGAGGTGAAATCAGTGAATGTACAGCGAGGTTGGATGGTGAGGAATTGGAAAATGTGAGTACGTTTAAGTACTTGGGTAGTGTGATGAGTAAGGATGGAGGTTTGGAGGGTGAAGTGCTTGAAAGGGTACAGCAGAGAAGAAAGGTTGCTGGTTCTTTGAAAGCAGTGATAAGAAACAGGGAAGTGAGCATGGAAGTGAAGAAGTTACTACATGACAGTATTGTGATACCAACTCTAACGTATGGAAGTGAAGCTTGGACGTTGTTGGAAGGACACAAGTCAAGAGTGAGAGCAGTGGAAATGAGTTATTTAAGAGGAGCCTGTGGACTGTGGAGTCACATGGAGAGACAGGCTGACGAATGAGGATATAAAGAAGCGTTGTGGTTTGGATGTGGATGTGATAGGAAACGTTATGAGGAACACACTGAGGTGGTTTGGCCATGTGGAGAGGATGGAGGGTGAAAGACTGACGAAGAGAGTGTATGTGAGTGAGGTGGAGGGGGGAAGAGGGAGGGGGAGGCTCAGGATGAGATGGAGGGATGGGGTGGAGAGGTATATGAGAGATGGATGTGTGAGTTGGGAGCAGGGCAGTGAAATGGCGGGGGACAGGGCGCCTTGGAGGCGACTTGTTTGTGGCCACCCCAAATGGGATTGAGGCGTCTGGCAATAGATAGATAGATAGAAAACCTTCTCTGGATCCTACGAACTAATCTTGGATGTTTCATTCCAATCCATGAAACAGACCACGAGAGGTTAAAGCATATCACGACCATCAAGTGATCCTGACCGACCCGGTGAATTACACACTGCTCGCTGGCTTAGTGGTAACGCTCTCGCTTACATTCTGGTAAATGGGGATTCATGCCTTGCTGAGGTTGCAAAAAGTTTCACTGACAAAGAGAGTGGTTACTGTTCCTCTTCAGCAAGGGGATGGGTGTGTGCATGTGTGAAGGTCACAGCCTTGCCCTTAGATCAGACTATATGAGCTCTCAGCTCTCTTCCACGAGGGTAAAAAGCTGACGATCACGACCACCACATGATCCTCCTGACCTACCCCGTTATTACACACACACACACACACACACACACACACACACACACAGCCTGAGTATAATGCAATGGTATACAGCACATTACAGAATGTGATACCATCTTCCTTTACAGGATTGATAAAACAAGTTTTCATCTATTACTGACTCCAAAGTTTATTGAGTAATAAATATTAACATTGTTTGCACTGATGCTAGACAGATATGCCGTCATACCGTGGCACCAATGTAGTCAGGCAGTTCTGCTATCCAGTTTTACAAATATCCCACAACTCCCTCCCTATTCACACACACACACACACACACACACACACAAAAGACAACTTCAGCCTGCAGTCGACCAAGTTTATGCTTCAAATGGAGGCTGGGACTAAATTGCCTGCTGCTTTGACCACTGTTTAAATTCAATATGGATATAATTCTAGGAAAGTCAGCATGGGTATTTGAAACAGACAATATACAGTAAAAACACAAACAAAATATTGAAAAAATTATATGCAAACACTATATATGTTTTTATTTCGTTACATTTGTCACTAACTGTTGCAAATTCTAATTCTCACACATGGGCTTCGTCTTGGATATAAAATTGCAACAAAGTTCATTTCGTCAGCACATTACAAGGTAATGGGTGGAGGAAATTTCTGAATTGTTCTGGTAAGAAATTAATTTAGCATTACTGATGATTTTGTGGTCAAAATCATTTGCAATTTAAAATAATAGCTTGACATCTGGTTTTTAGATAGTTGCCTATGATGAGAAGATTGATTTTCATAAAAGTAAAATCAATCTCTATACAACATTGGTATTAAAAAAAAAAAAAAATCATTAAGCATCTTGTGTTAATAATGTATATGTTGACAGCAAAAACGGAAAACTAGTCATTATAGAAAATGCCTAGGTATTTTATAGAATGGCTCAAATTTCAAGACAGGGGATAAAATAAAATTACATGAGCACATTTTCTAAGCATTCTGTATATTGCCGAGTTTTTAGGCAGTGTGTAACAAACAAACTGCAGGAAACAGGCAAACTGTGAAATCACTCATGTAGGCTATGTTAGGATAATGGTTGCGATTAGGTTAGACTGGGATAATCTAGGTTAAATTTTAGGTTAGATTAGGCTAGGCTAGCCAGGTTAGGCTAGGTTAAGTAAGGTTAATTTAGATAAATGCTGAACATACTTTAGTGTTCTTCAAAATTAGCCTAAGCTAACTTAACCTGGCCTGACCTAAATTAACAATTATCCCAGGCTAACCTAAATGCAGTCCCCCAGTTATTTATTATATTATATTATGCCAAAAGAAAAGGCTAAACTTTCTACAGAATACATAAGCATTTTATTAAAATCCCTTGGTAAATTACCCGGTATAGTCAGAATGAAATAAAATTATTTCTTACTTTGCCAACAAAATGCAAGGCATTTTGTAGAATATGTAGCCATTCTATACAATACCTAACCAAACCTAACCTAATCTAACTTAACCTAGGTTATCCCATCCTAATCTAAATGCAGCCCCCTATTGTCTATTATAGTATACTTTGCCCCCCATCCCCCCAAAAGGCTAGACATTCTATAGAATACCTAGACATTCTATTAAAATCCCTATGTAAAGTATATAAGGTCAGAATGAAATAAGCTTATTTCATACTTTGTCAGTAAGTGCAAGACATTCGATAGAATACCTAGGCATTCAATACAATATCTTAGTTTCACACAATACCGGTAACATATAAAAAATATTTTCTAAATATTCCTGCATGTTCCAAACATATCAGACAACATGCAAAAGTATTACACTTAAAGGATGGAAGGGCAATATTAAAAAAGGTCTTTCAGCAAACATTGCTGTCCAAAAATATATGGCCACAATGAATCACAGAGATATTATACATGTCACTGCTACTGTTGAATGCTAAAATGTAAGTTAGAAAGTGCAAAGAAATCTTCCATGTATGCATTGCCAGTATTAGTAAATCAAGCCCAAAATATTTAGTTGTTTAAGAAACCAAAACTGTTAAAAACAACAATAGGCTCTCTAGTTTTAAATAATGGAGACCATACTAGCCCCAAGATGATTAAAAATTAATATTGTCTCCTATTCA
The DNA here is from genome assembly GCF_032717465.1 of Coenobita brevimanus. Lineage (NCBI taxonomy): Eukaryota > Metazoa > Arthropoda > Malacostraca > Decapoda > Coenobitidae > Coenobita > Coenobita brevimanus. Next base: position 26,968,697 of record NC_136957.1, on the reverse strand, counting down.
TCTGTATGTATAGTTGAAAATAAAATTTCTGCATTCTCTTCTGCAGTTTTAAAAGATGCAGTCATACTTGGTTTAAGATGAGTGAGAAGGATGTGTCCTTATGATATATATATATATATATATATATATATATATATATATATATATATATATATATATATGCAGGAAAGCCACAGTGCCTCCTGCCTGGATACCTATGTAACTTAATAATGAAGGCAGTTATAGGTCACAATATATAAATTGCTGTCACATAATGATAACATTAGTTGTACATTTTTGGAAACCATTGTAGGAGACAAATTAGTTAATTATTATAAGACAATACTCTCTTCACTCACTCAGAGCATGGATTCCTCAACAGTCACTTAGGTCATCTAAGCTAAATCCTTGACTTTTTTATTTATTTATTTTTTTTTTTTTTTTGGGGGGGTAATTATATACAGTTTCATGAAGCAAACTCCATTAATCTGATCTATTGAATTATACAAATCGTCTGATGAAGTTGCGTATACAATATATTCTGATTTTTCTATGTCACCAATTTCAGTGGCTGTGCTCATATATATCAACTACTGACTTACGGGATACATAAGAATTAAAGTTAATGGAAAAGAGCGGGACTGGAGCTACACATGGCTTGCAACAAAGTTTAATTTTGCATTCCATTCTGTGTCTTTGGCATATAAGTACTGCTTTGAAGAGTTTTACATGCAATATATTCAAATTTGCTGATACCACAATAATCAGTAACACTCGACTCACTTGTAAAAACAACCAGTTCAGTGGATCTTCATAAACTACTTAACTGGGTTTCACTATAGCACATGGACTGTGATAAACACAATCCTGGTTATTAGCCAAAAAATAAAAAATAAATAAAAATAATGTTATTCAGATTAACAGAAGAAAAAAAATTGGGAATAGGATAATCATGGCAATTATTTCAAATAAGTTCAACACTGCACAGAAAACTGAAATTCTATCAGCAGATCTTTACAGTGACCTTTAGCAATTCCCTATTGCAACCATACATTGAGTATTGTGTCAGTTTCTAGGAAAAGAAATGCAAACAAATTAATATGGTAAAACTAGGCTGACTACAGTGAAGGGTGATGAAAATAAAAACCCACAGAACAAGAAATTTAAAGAATGCTTAATTTGTAAAACTAACATTGTACAGGCTGTGAGAGGATATAAACAAACTTTGAGCAAGAAAGGTTGCTGGTTCTTTGAAAGCAGTGATAAGAAACAGGGAAGTGAGCATGGAAGTGAAAAAGTTACTACATGACAGTATTGTGATACCAACTCTAACGTACGGAAGTGAAGCTTGGACGTTGTTGGAAGGACACAAGTCAAGAGTGAGAGCAGTGGAAATGAGTTATTTAAGAGGAGCATGTGGAGTCACATGGAGAGGCTGACGAATGAGGATATAAAGGAGCGTTGTGGTGTTGATGTGGATGTGATAGGAAGCGTTATGAGGAACACACTGAGGTGGTTTGGCCATGTGGAGAGGATGGAGGGTGAAAGACTGACGAAGAGAGTGTATGTGAGGTAGAGAGGGGAAGAGGGAGGGGGAGGCCGAGGATGAGATAGAGGGATGGGGTGGAGAGGTGTATGAGAGAGGGGGATGTGAGTTAGGAGCAGGGCAGTGAAATGGCAGGGGACTGGGGGACTTGGAGGCGATTTGTTTGTGGCCACCCCAAACGGGATTGAGGCGTCTGGCAATAGATAGATAGATAGATAGAAAAGTCCTATTATTCGGCAGCTGATTATTTTGTAGATTTGACATTTCGGCAGTTTTGAGAAAGTCCCATTTACAAAAATCTTTGAGTGTTCGGCAAATGTCTGGAATTATCTCGGCAGTCCAGGATGTGTTATCTGTGACTTGTAGGCCTAATGTTTCATTATACTTCTATATGTTCACTAGTTTCTATATTTTTCAGATTCAGGGATAGTACTGTACTGATTACAATATTGCCCAGTATCATACAGTACAGTAACCACCCCCCCAGATTAGCGAGGGTTACGTTCCAAGCCCCCTCACTAATTCTTGAAATTCGCTCATTCTTGACGCCTTCCTGAAAATGACATTTATCGGTAATTGCGTAGCCCATGAACCGCTGATACTGTAATGCATTACCCATAAATAAATGTCGCTCTTTAACCAGCCCCATCCTGACCACTTTCCCACCACTGACTCCTCCTGATCCCGACCATTTTGGGGAAAAATTATTTTTGGCTCAAACCTCTGCTTTTGGTGAGAAACATCGAAAATTCATAGAGAAATTGCTCACCTGAGGTTTAAAATACTCGGTACAGGTAGCAGTACCTCCTTACCTTACTATGTTTTCTATAAGGCTGGCTCCAAAGAAAACGAGTTCTATGGGAGGGTAACTATTCCACACCATTCATAAATGGTATTTATTTATATATTTGGTACGAATTTATATGTAGTATGAGAGTATATTGGTTTTCACATAGTAATATAGGCAATATAAGCATTGTTTCACTCACCAAACACATCAACATACCTGACCTTTTTTGACAACATTACCTGATCATCATTTCTGACTGTTTCTTCCTCTGATGCTATATAAAGTTTGTCCTCCACATTGTCATCGATTGGGGAATCATTCTGGCCCTGAATTTTGTACCATGACACGACATGTCTTTACTGGTCAAGTCACTGGTAACAAGTGAATTGCCGAGATAATGGCGTGCGGGGGGGGGGAAGGTCATGATGGGTAAGGCATTGTCCCTGCCTGGCATCTTGTAGAGGAAGGTGTCCCGTGTATACATACCAAAAATCACTCGCGAAAATTGAAAATTGTGCAAATTAGGGACCTTGCAATTGATTCGCATTTATATACATCAACAGGACTGACAGTGACAAGACATGTGGATGTATATACACATCAACGGGATGCAGCGGGTTAAATCCATTTCCCCGTTATTTTTAGCTGTACGGCTGTGACAGCTCTTGTATTTTGATTCCTCAGCATAATGGTGGAAAGGACTGAGCTAAGTGTTTAACTAAACCTAACCTAAGCGAGTTTAAATGTACCTAATAATTTAACCAATCCTAACCTAACTTAAAGTTGGAAAAATATATGAAATAAACTGGAGGTATATGAACTGGTAAGGTCTATCTGATGAAAGTTAAACGTACATTTAGCGCTCATTCTTTTGTTCGTTTTTGTGTTTATATGTGAAAGAAAGAGTATTGATGCAAACAGTAATATATTCTATTAACCTCTTAATAACCCCCGGCATTGAACAACCCTTTACAGTACCGATGTCAATGATGTCAAGTTAGTGTGAGCTAAAAAAAAAAATTAACAATTATGGGAAGGGAACAAAGGTCACTGGTATGTTTACATGACTCTACGCTACGATTCCAAGCAGTCAGGCGGTCGCTTTATCTCAGATGTTTTCACCCATTTGGTAAATACACTGTAACTTTATCAATTCTTCCATGAATCATAGCGAATCATAGCATGGGTTTAGGAAGCTAAGTAACACATTCCTAGGTGTGCCAGATGATTATCTTCACATCTTTAAGAAAAATGAATTTGTTTCAGAAGCATGGAAGAAACTTACTCTACGTACACAGAGAGAGATTAAATCTCTTCCATTTTCTTAAAGATGTGAAGATAATCGTCAGGCACACCTAGCAATGTGTTATTTAGCTTCCTAAACCCATGCTACGATTTGCTATGATTCACGGGAGAACTGATAAAGTTATGGTGCATTTACAAATGGGCGAAAACATCTGAGATAAAGCGACCGCCTGACTGCTTGGAATCGTAGCATAGAGTCGTGTAAACATACCAGTGACCTTCTTTCCCTTCCCATAATTTTTTTTTTTTTTTTTTATAGCTCACACTAACTCGACATCACTGACATCGGTACTGTAAAGGGTTGTTCAATGCTGGAGGTTATTGAAGGGTTAATGGAATACATTACTGTTTGCATCAATACTCTTCCTTTCACATGTAAACAAAAACACGAACAAAAGAATGAGAGCTAAATGTACGTTTAACTTTCATCAGAAAGACCTTCATTCATTTATTCATTGCCAGACGCCATGTATCCCAAGCGGGGTGGCCAAGGGCTTAGAGTTAATTGTTTTACAGGGAGGGGCACTAATCCTCCACCAACCCCACTTGACACGTAGGGATGCCAACAGCATCTGGTGTTCCCAGGCGGTCACCCATCCAAGTACTAACCCCTTACCAATTCATATTCCTCCACTTTATTTTATGTAATTTTCCGACTATTTTATTTTATGTTTGGAAAAAGTATTGTGTACAGTACTCACTCCAAACATATTTGCAATAATATAAGTAGCGATGACTGTTCATCAATACAAATGATGTACTGTGCTGGCAGGTAATATTCGGTATCATTTTGGCCATCCAGGAAGTGTTATCTGACTTGTAGGCCTACTGTGTCATTACACTTGTATATGTTCACTAATTTATATATATATTTCAGAATCATGTATAGTACTGTATTGATTACAGTATTATACAGTATACAGTACTCTCTATAAACACAGTTGTAATACCATTAGTGATGATGACAGTGTTCACCAATGTATTTAAGGTACTGAGTGGGTAGGTTTTTTTATTATTCGGCAAATCCAATTTCTCGGCATCAGCCCAGTCCCATAGATGCCGAATAATAGGACTTTTACTGCACTCCACAACAGACTGGTCAAATTACAGTGGAGGTAATGGTTACAAAAATGCTGGCAAACACTTCAGTACAACTAAAGCTAAAGATTTTATATACATTGGGATGGTAAATAATATAAGCATATTGCCAAGCAGTGTGGCAAGCTGCAGTACAGTTCTAACATTAAAAGTCATTTTGATAAATATGTATTCTAGCTTCCCCACGGCTAAATATTAAAAGGAATTTATTGTACTTACAGTTGTACTCCTTCCACTTCACAGGGAATGTAACAACAGCAGAACATCTTGAGACAGTTATTGTATTATTTCTCTGGCAAATTTAGAGTGTAGAATGCTGTTTTCCAGTCGTCCTTTCTCTCAATTACCCTGAGTTGTTCTTTGCAGCATGGTGGTCCATCACATCTCTTCCTCCTGTCATTGGTTGAAGGAATTATTGGGTGGAGGAGCTTTCTTGCTCAACAGTTCTAATTGCTCTTTGCTTTCAATAATGTTTGCCTTCCTCCTCCTTCTTCTCTTTCCCTTCCTTTCTTCCTCTTCCCTCCCTCTATTCTTGCTTTCTTCCCTCTTTTCTCCTTCCAGTTCCCTCTCCCTCCCTCCCCCTTCCATTTTTCCTATATATCCTACTCCCCTATTAGCCAGCCTTCATTAACATATATTCTATAACTCCTTAGTCCTCTTCCTTACACTCTTAGTTCATGTCTGTCTTTCCTTATCCTTCACTCCCTCAGTCTCTCCTTCCAACTTTCTCCTTTCCCCTTCTCATCTATTCCACTCCTATCTCCCCTGTCTTCTTGTTCTTCACTTCCCCTACACCCTGAATTCCTCTTTTCTTTGTTTTTCACTTCTCTTTCCCTACTTCCTTATGTCACGTCTTCCACTAATCTCCCATCCCTTTCCAGTTTTCTACTATTCTCCTCCGCTTATCCTACTCCCTCTCCCCTGTCATTACTTCTCTTACTTAGCATTCTAATTTCCCTCCTTTCTTTCCTCCTTCAATCATAGCTTTTATCTTCTGCTTTTTCTCTACCCTACCTTTCTCTTCTGGCACTCTTACCATCCTTCTCCTTTCCTTTCCTTTCCCCATTTTATTGCCTCCTGCTCTGTGTCTAATCCATTCCCCTGTTCTTCCCATTTCCTTTCCTCTTTCCACTTTTATTCTATTCCCTTTCCCCGTGCTATTTGTGTGTGTGTGTGTGTGTGTGTGTGTGTGTGTGTGTGTGTGTGGCCTCTTAGCAGAAATGAAACTTGAAGTAATATGCAGTTCACTAGTTACCTGTGAGACTTATCATGAAAAAGTAAATTTGTCCTTTCCAAACATCACGGGATACAAAAATCTAGGCTGATCTCCCTGCACACTGTCGTGCCGTAGGAAGTTGTGGCTCACGGAATGCCTTCCACTTTCCCATCCTTTTCACGAAATTATTGATTAGATCATTATTGAGATATAGGTATTTGTAATACAGCAAATAAACTCTTGAACAAGAGGCCCCCTGAGGTATGTATGTACGAGTACATATTCTGTCAATCTTCCTTCATTCCTTCTGTCTCTTTTTCTTCCATTTCCTCCTTGTCCCCTTCATATCACGTTTCCTCCAGGGCCCCCCTCCCCCAACCCCACTGTCTCAGATGATCAGCTGTAGGGGCTTTTAGAAGGCCGCCAGACCACGCAAATGGTCCATTTTGACCCCATATTTGTGGGGCCTCCCTCGCTATCGATCTTTTCCAACTCTCCCTGTCTTTCCCTGCCTCTGTTATCATTTCCTTCTCATCCTGTCCCTCCATCTCCTACCCTCCTTCTAGCCCTCTCCCACCTTTTCTCCATTTCTCTCATTTCCTCTTCTTCATGTCCATACACTCCTTTCGCTTCCCCTCTCCCCTGCTTCTGTTCCTTGGGTTGTTCTTTATGGCTTCTAGGCCCTGTCTCTCCTTCACTCAGGTCTGTTTCTCTCTGTTGTCTTTATAGGCTCACTGTCTCTATAGGCTCACTGTCTCTGTATTATTATCCTATCCACCTTCTTCTACCTACATTACAATTCTCTCTCTCTCTCTCTCTCTCTCTCTCTCTCTCTCTCTCTCTCTCTCCCTCTCCCTCCCTCCCTCCCTCCCTCCCTCTCTCTCCCTCTCTCTCTCTCTCTCTCTCTCTCTCTCTCTCTCTCTCTCTCTCTCTCTCTCTCTCTCTCTCTCTCTCTCTCTCTCTCTCTCTCTCTCTCTCTCTCTCTCTCTCTCTCTCTCTCCTCTTCTTCGTCTTCTTCCATGATAACGTATGCACTGTTATGCTGTAGAACACTAAATGCATGATATTCTTTTTGGCGAAATTGTGAAAAAAAGCAAACATTGACCCTTTGGTGTGCAGAGAATTATTACGTGTTATAATCCGTTTGTCCTTTTGCTCTCCGCTTCCCACTACAGTTGTCGTCTCTCGCACTCCTCATGGAAACTTTCACCGTCCATTACCCCATTCACGCTCCTCCTCTTTTTTTTTTTTTATTGACTCTCTCCCTCCCACTCACTCTCTCTCTCTCTCTCTCTCTCTCTCTCTCTCTCCATTGTTTCCCATTCCTTCTCTAATACGCGCCTTGCTCATTCTTTCTTTCCTCCCTCGTTCCTTTTCCTCTCTCCGTCTCTTTCCTCTTCCTTCTTCTCGTAACATTCCATTCCTACCCTTCTTTTTCCTTACTGTTTTCCTCTTTCATTTCCTCTTATTCCCGTTCTCTCTCTTGTATTCTCATTTTTTCTTCCTCTCTTCTTACTCCCATCACGCTACCTTTCTCTCCACGCCCCTTTCTTCCATCTTACTCCCATCATCCTACTCCTCTTTCCGGTTTCCTCCTAGCTCCTTTCTTCCTTTCCCTTGCCTCCCCTACATGGGCTGTCAGGCCTGTCGAAAGCTGTCGGCAAACACTTTGTTCTTCTCTTGCTTCCGAGCTCCCTTCTTTGTATTCTCTTCTCTCCCTCTTTTCAGTACTGCTCCTTCTTTCATACCACCTCATCTACCTTCCCACCTCCTGTATTGTTAGTCACCGTCCTATATATTTTTGCCTCGTATCTCATGCCTTCCCTTCTTCCTCCACTCTTGTCTCTCCTTCCGTCTCCCTCTCTTTTATTTGCTTCTCTTTTCTTCATCGCTCCCCTCGTCTTCACTTTCTCCTCTTCCATTTTCTTCTATCTCTCCTTTTCATGCTCTGTCTATAGCTGCGCCTTTCTTTCCTCTCCCCGCTCCAAACTTCTCTCCTACCATAAAATCACAATTGTGCGTCTTCTACTCGTCAATCTCTCTCTCTCTCTCTCTCTCTCTCTCTCTCTCTCTCTCTCTCCTGTTCTTACCTGTCCCATCCTTTCAGTATCTCTCTTCCCTTCCTGTCATTCCTCTCACATACTCCTTTCCTCCAGTCTCTTTCCCTCCTCTTACTTTCACTCTGTTCCTGTCTTTTCTCTCCCCATTTTATTTTCCAATATCTTGAGATTCCTGTCCAACCTTTCTTCACTTCCTATTCCTACTTTATATACCCTTTCCTCTCCTTCTCCACCTTTCTCCTGTATTTCACTATACCCCACTTCTTTCTCCCATAAACTCCCCTTTTCTATCTTGCTAACATCACCCTTTCCTTTCCTCTGCCCTTCTCTCCATCCCTTTCTCCTCCTCCTCCTCCTCTCCCTATCCCTCTTAGATCTCTTTTCATTTTCTCCTGTCATACTTTCCTCCCTCCCTCTCTCTTTTCTCTTCTCCTTAATCCTCTTTCTCTTTCACTATTTCTCTCTTCGCATCACATTCCTTTTCTTCCCTCTTCTTTCTAGCCACTTCATCTCCCCCTTCCTCTTTCCCCGTACCCATCCTTTCACCTTCCCCCCACTCTTCGTGTACCCAAGTTCTCCTCCTGTCTCCATGTACTTTCATTCCTGTCAGAAGCTGTTAGGTACCTCACGCATATTTCCTTTCTCCTCTCTTTCTCGTCTTCTCTTTGCCTTCTTCATTTTTTCAGTCATCCTCACTCACCTTGCTTCTCTCTTGCTCCTCTTCTTTCCCTTTCCTCTACTCCTTCCCCGTCTTCCTGTCTCTTCGTGTCGCTCCTCTCACTCACTCCCACACACCTCATTTCTCTCTCTCTCTCTCTCTCTCTCTCTCTTCGTGCACTTAAGCCCTGTATTGTCTCCAAGTGCAATGAGTGCTCCGTATAGCTGTCAAAACCTCACTCCTCTTCAATCTCTTCTTTTTTCTCGCTTCCCTTTCTATTCCCTCTCATCTTCATTATTCATATCCCTTTTTCCTCCTGGCCTCCTTTCTTTATATCCCCCTCTTATATCCTCCTCTCTCTCCTCCGCCAGCTCCTTTCTCTATCATTTATCTAACTCATATTTTCCTCCTTCCTTGTCTTGTCTTCTTTTCCCTTTGTGTGCTGCACTTTACCTCTCCCCTCTCTTGTTTCTCCCTCTCATTTTCTTTAACTCTTTTCTGCGCCTCAGTCCTCGATTCCTTGTTTCCTCTCTTCTTACACTTTCCCATCCCATGCCCAACATCACACCAATCAACCCTGAGATATTATTTTAGTTCGTTCCCTTTTACATTTCTTCTTCTTTTCCTGTTTTTACCTTCCTCTCCTTCCTTCTTCCTTCTGGCTTTATCTTTTCACCATCTCTCCTCACTCTCCTCCCGTTCTCCTTTTCCCTATCATTCCCCTCTTTTTCCCTCTCCTCCACTACCCTCCTACCTTCTTTTTCTCCTTTGATTCTCTCATTTCATTTATTTCTCTCTCTCTTCACACTTTATTCTCTTTCTCCTTCCCTCCTGCTCTTTACGCCTCCAGCTTCTCTCTCCTCGTCGCTCATCCTCTTTTCATCTTCCTTGCGCCATTCCTGTCTCCCAGGCTCCTTCCTCTCCTCTCCTATTCCCTTTTACTCTTCCTCTTGTTCTCTCTCTCTCTCTCTCTCTCTCTCTCTCTCCTCATTCTAGCTCTTTCTCATTCCTTTTTCTACTCGCCCTTGTAACCATTGCTGTCTCCCCTCACCTCCTCCTGTCTCTTTCCCCTTTCTTTGTCTTTCACCTCCATTCAATCTCTTCCCTCTCATCCTCGTCCTGTTTTTCTCTCTCTCCCTTTCCTCGTTCACTTCCGTACTCTCTCCCTCCCTCTTCCTTCATCCATCTTGTTCCTCTCTTCCTCTCCTTCTCCCTCTCCTCTACCGGCTTCCTCCCAGCTCTCCTCTGTCCTCTTCCCATCTCCTCTCCACTCCCTCTCCCTCCATCACCGCCCTCTTCGTGCGTCTAAGCCATCTTCCCCAGTCCTGTTGAAAGCTGTCAGTGAGCTGATCCTTTAGGGCATAGAGGCAAGTGCAGAGAGGGAGAGAGAGAGAGAGAGAGAGAGAGAGAGAGAGAGCACGGGACAGCAGGATATGGAAGAGTTCGGCATATTCCGAAAGAAAACAAGAATAAAAGGGAGAGGAGAATAAAAAGTAGGAGAAGAGGGGGGAAGAAGAGAAGTATCCGCCTCCCTTCATTATCAATTTATCCTGTAACAGGATTAGGGGAAAAGGACAGTATGAGGAATGAAGGAAGGAAGGATGGAAGGAAGAAAAACGAAAAAAATATAGGAAGAGAATGGGAAAAGGAGGAAGATAACAAGGAAAAGGAAAAAAGAAAGAGAACGAGGAATCAAAGGACGAAGGAAGGGGCGGCTGTAGAATAAGAGGAGGAAAATATGAAGGAAGGAAGGAGGGAAGAAAGAACAAGGAGAGGGATGAAGGGGAATAATGTATGGGAGGAACCGCTGATTAGTGGGGAAAAAAAAAGAATGAATATCAGACGAGGAAGAAAACAACGAAGAAAACTATGACAGAAATAGGAAAGAAAAAAAAATGTATGGCAGGAGGAAGACGAGAAGGTAGGATGAAAGGAACTAACGTTTACCAGTCGCAAGAATTTGCATTTAGCTTCCAATCCTTATCTGACCATGTGTGTCTCTCAGTAATACGTTTCTGACATACTGTACTGTATAATATTTTCTAAACACATAATTCAGGACATACTCGTAACCTCTGAGTATAGGTATGTCCTGTTACAATCAAAAGTTTATCGGCATTTTCATGCCACTTATTGCAGAGCCAGGTGTCATATAAAATAATCATTATAGGACGGACATCATTATGAAATGCTCAACATAAAAATATAATGAAGAAATCTCTGACGATCGTGAAGCAATGAGAAATGATTGTACCATAATGTCAGAGCGGGACAGTCAGGAAAGATTTGGGTGAGGCAGTCCTAAACTTAGAGGTGATGCTAGCTCTCCTTTGCAAGCTAGGAGTATGAGAAAGGGTTGTAACCCTTCTGCTTTACTGTATTGCCCTAGACTCATGCTGCAGGGATCTTAGTTTAACCTACTTTACGACAAACCGCCTCGAGGGTAGCAATAGGCCCGTACTTGAAGAAGGAAATAGGATGGAAACACAAAGAACAAGTGGGAAAGAAGAAAGAGAAGGAAGGAGGAGCGCGAAAGCAGGGAAAGATTGGAAGGTAGAAAGGGAAGGAAGGAGGCGGGAGAAAGAAGGGAAAGGTGGGAAAGTAGAAAGGGACGAAGGAAAATAGGGAAGAAGGAGAGAGTTTAAGTAAGGGGAGGGAAAAGGAAGCAAGGAAATAAGACACAAGGAGCGGAAAGGTGGAATGAAGGAAGGAAGCAAGGTAGAAAGAAAAAAATATGGGGAAAGGGAAACTGAAATGTATGAATCAAGGATAGACAGAAAAGGACGAAAGAATGTAGCAAGTACAATACCCTATTTGACTGACTTGTGCAGGTGAGATGTATGGGGCGAGTAGGGTGTTTGATTCTCAGCTGCTGATTGGCCGCCGATGATGTAAATCTACAGCTCTTCTTAACACATATATATTTATATTTTTTAAATGCCTGCAATATAAACAGCCAGTTTCAATATGGCATGATTTCCGAAGCTAATATAAGCAGCCAGTTTCAATATGGAATAATTTCCGAAGCTAACGAGGTCAAAATTAGCTTTAAAAGTTTGCTGTTATCAAAGAAAATTAGAGTCGAATATAAAGTTTTAAAAAATGATGAGTGACGTTTGAAACAAATTATCCACCCAAGGTGTACACCCACATCCGCATGGTGCCCTGCATCCACACA